>NC_135427.1:18167110-18767110 GCF_051991245.1 Festucalex cinctus | reverse complement strand
ATTATACTGATGACCTGTGGTTGTGCTTTCATTTTAGACGCTAAATGCTGTCTTGGTTGACAGTGGACTATATGCACAAAGCACTTCCACATTCGACGTATTAATGCACCCAACTTTCCGGTGCGGGGAGACACAAAATCACCACCAAACATTAACATAAGCCCAGATGTGTAGACTGAGAAAAAGTTAAAATGTGTACATCCTGTATTTAAAAAGTGCATTTTCCTGAGTGAAAACGTCAGACCGGGCCTTTAACCCATGAACGCCGTTGTTTCTAAATAATCAAGTCCGAGGTATAGGATGGAGCCAAAAGGGTGTGAGTTCTCATGCATCATCCTACTTTTGTACTCCTGTTAGGTCATACAGAAAGTTTTCACAAATATTTAAAAAGTGACATTTTTGAAAGCGGCAAATCTCTCAGTAATGTGATTGTTGGAGATGAGCAGTTAAAGACAATCAATCTCCGTTTTTACCATTTTCAAAATCTTAACATTAATTTCCAAATGTTTGCATTTAAAGGAAATCCTTAATAAGAACCTTCGTAACCGACATACCACAGAAGTGATTCCTCTGTCAAGATTAGTTGTTTTAAGACGCTCCCCTCCCATTGATGACAGTTATTGCCGGAGCTAAAAATGGACAAACACTTGCAATGGAAAAGTGTGCTGTGCTATGTTTTATGAAGCCAAGAGGCTTGATGCTGTTATTGTTCACTGTAGCACTAACCCGTGAAATAGAGTTCACCCTACCAGAGATGGCAGCTTACCGCTCAGCTATTGTACCTTGAGGCATGCGGATGTTTACAAAAAGACAGAGGTGGAGGGAAATTCAATCGAACTCCACTATGCGTATAGACCCGCACACACATACACTAATACAGCATTGTCTTTGTCCTGTGTAGCCACAGTGGGACTCATTTCAGTTTCATGTTCCGTTCATTCATTCAACCTCGCATTCAATTCCCTGCCTCCCTTTTTCACTCTGGGTGTTTACAGCACATCTGATCCCTGAATTATTTCAGGGGTTAATTGTTTCTGACGCCAAGAGCTTCACCCTCACCCCTCATCCCTCGCCACCTTTACATCTAGACCGCTTCTCCCCTTCTCTTCCTCTCCCATTTTGCTTTCAATTACCTAACTGCCACCGCTAGGCATGTAAGAAGGGAGAATAAAACACATGCAACTAGGAAAACCCACACAAGGCCTTGTATAAGATGCAAGAGGCGCTTCATCCATTTATGCATGCCTCATTTAAGTGTTCCTATTGTATGCATCCCCTGGGAGAATGTATGCAGATGAACTGGTGGCGGCGGCGGCGGTGTATGGGAGTTCACGCAAACACACACTCACAAAGTCACACGAGGCAAGCACAAATGCCTATGTAGCCAACATTTTGCTGAGGCGATGGTCTTCCTCCTGTGCAGAGAGACATAAAGATCAGTGGCCATAACGCACAGCCAAGCATACTGGAGTATATGGCCACAATCAAGCTTTTATGTGGACCTGGCACAATAAACGCTAGTGGGAACTGAAACCCCCATTCAGTGTATTGTGGCTCCTCAGAAAGTAAGCACAGTCAACCAGAAAGTTAGATTTGTGTGAGATTACTGAAAGTAAACTGGAGGAAAAGATGCCAAACAAGTGACGGACAGCTAAAGGAAGCACTCCTTTTGTTTTGCTATGGGGCACAGGTGCAGCAGATGCAATGAAAACAGCAGAGTACCCAGAATTGAACATGTGGAACACCATATGTCACATTACGTTACGCATGTGAATTAATATTGCAGATATTTGTCTGACCACTTTTTTTTCCCTCATAGTTTGTATTAAAGGAGTAAAATAAAAAAATCTACCAATTTCCCCGTAGCACAGATGGGTCAAGCAATGTAACGTGTTCACCTGCAGCCAATGATGGCAAAGCGGCCATATCATCGCTAGTCATATGAGCCAGGAGTCTTGGCCTCCTCCGAACCCCAGAGACTGACTCACCAAACTCTTGGGGTTCCATCGAACCCATATTAAAAACACTGTTTTAGAGAAAAAGTTGACAACTTGTTTTCTGTCAGTCTTGCCAAATTTTTTTTTTTTTTACTTAAATGAAGCCTGTAACGCAAGGCATTTCAGTTAGTATGAATGGGACAGGCGTCGCCAAATTTTCCCACTTTGATACTTTATTATTATTATTATTATTATTATTATTGTTACGTGTTATGTGAAAACAAAAAAAAATCATGATCATACTTCCACACAATAATTTGGAACAGATAAATATGAAAACACTTGCAGACACCCCTGCTCGAAATCATCTATTGGCATGACTGAAAGTGACAGTTGTGGCTGAAACTAAATTGAGCTGTCAAAATTAATCGACAAGTAATCAATTGTCAAATTAATCGACATATTTTAATAATCGAGTAATCGTATAGAGACATTTTTTAATTTAAAATTGTTCAGATCCGCTCTGACTTCAGCATAACGGTAATTTCTCACAGATTTCTGTAGTCCTTCACAAAAGAAGACTGATTATCTTCTGTGTTTAATCAAAGTAAGACATTAGCAAACATATGTTTTTACTTTGGAAAGCAAGGAACAAACTGGTAATGTAGTACAACATAAATTCCACTTTTTTTTTTAAATCACTATACAAATACGAGTACGAAATAACCACCAATCACTGGTTAATAAACTGTAATAAGGGGGGAAAAAATTATTATGTAATGCACTTTAATGCAAAATTTAAATTAATCCGATTAGTCAATTAATTGATTGGCTAATGGGGTATATGCCGCGGAAGAGGCGTGACGTGATTTTGCTGCACATCAGTTTGGTTCCGGTCCGGTTTGCGAACGCGCGACCGAGTGGCACAAAGTCGGAAGCACGAGTATTTTGACGCAGCTCACACGTCGCAAACCGAACCGGAACCAAACTGATGTGCAAAAAAACAGTCCCGCCTCTTCCGTGGCATATACCCCATTGAGGGATTAATTGATTAAAAAAACATATTCAATAGTGACAGCACTAAAACTAAAGCCCGAAAGCCCAGTTCAGTGTACCCGCACAAGTTTCTTACCGTTTGGGAAGTTCCTCCACATGGCGGCTCCAGAGTGGAAAGATTTCGAAATGTTCCAATGTGGACACCATAGCGGGATGTAAGCGGGATACTCCTCCAGTGATACTCCTCCAGTCTGTCAACAACAATGGCGGATAGCCGTGTCGTTGTCGTCGGTTTGCGCAACCTCCTTAGCTTATTTTTTTACAGCAAAATGTTTTGTGTGATGTTGTTGTACTTGAATCACCTGGCATTGTCACCTCTCCTGTGTTCGTTTTCAATTGATCTGTATATATTACTCGAATGCCGCCACCCCATACATGCCGTTGAAAAGCCGTTGAAACGACAGGGCGGCCATTTTGCTCTTCCCATCTCACGAGCAGACTACTGTTTAAACTACTTTGAAGACACTCTTTTCTTTTATCGCTCAGTCTCTAGACCCCTGTTGTTTCTAATAAGTACTGTCTGAAATATTCTCCAATTTCGATACTGTGAATGAATAGGCTCGTACGCCGAGAAACGTTTTTGGGAGGAGTAATATAGCGGCCTAGTGGCTTCAAAAGTCTTGGCCTATCGGCTATTCAGATCAGTGATTCGTCTTCTTCGCTGATTCTTCCTCTCCGCTTTCTGTTAACTCCCTATGGCAGCGCTACAGCGCCACTCCAGACTTGGCATGTATATTACAGCCATAAAACATCCTAGGATTCGACTTTTGGACACCTTCGTGTCTTGAAACAGTTCTGTCTGTACAAGATTTGTTTGACGAACAAAACCAGCTTTGCTTACGTGTAAACAGGGCCTACATGCTCACTAATTAGACAATGAGAGCCACCTGGACAAGGTGGACACAGGTGTCAGAGGAAACTGATTGGCTGACACAAGGGTATGTCATAACAAGCACAGGTGGACATGATAAAGCTTGACGAGACAAAGGACAGTATAACAAAACACAGGTTATAGCAGCCAAAAGAAAACATGACAACAAAAAACAAACTGACTGAGATTCTGACATTGCACGTTTCTATCTAGAATACCTTGATAGTCTTGTGATTTCATTGTACCCTGCAAAAAGACACCCTGTGGCAGATACAGCACATCAGCTCCAGAACGTACCAGAACTGAGCCTCCTCCATATTTCACAGTAGGGACCGTGTTCTTTTTTGGTATGCTTTTTGTGTCTGTGTGCATATGTAATGCTGATATACCTTGCCAAAGAGCTCCAGGTTGTTCATGCAGTTTGGCAATTATTTTACTGACTTATATTCAACAATAGTGACATAGTGAATAGTGAGTTGGTCGTCCCATCAGTACACTTTGGCTCAAAAAGTGACACAATTTTGTAACTACCTTGACCTTGGAGTTGTCACTTTTCCTGCTGCGGCCGCTTCCAGGGAGGTTGGCTTCACCACATTGAATCTTAAATTTCTGAATAATGTGTGCAACATTAACAGAATATTCCCAGATATGCTATTCACAACTTGGTGTAGTATTTATCCTTTTAAAAAAAAAAAACTGTCTGGATCCACTCTGTTTAAACAGTATTCATTAATTTATGTTTTTATTTATTTAACAGATTGAAAATCAAATATGTTGGTGGTTAGTAGCAGTAAGTTTGCCTTGTGACTAAATGTTGTTAGTTTAAAAAAACACAACAGCCACGGAGTCTCATCAGTGGCCGGCATTACCCAGCAGCATGTTGATATGTGAAAATAAAAAGGCCCATTAGTTGAAGTGAAGGAGTTTCCAATTAAATTAGATGAAATCTATGAGATTACTGCTGGTGGGGAAGCTGTGATCCCAGCATTAAAAGCTGACATCCTCTGAGCTCTGCTCTCATCATTACTATAAAAAAACAGGCTTCATGTGTTCCCTTGCTCCGTTGTCAACCATCCACCCTAAAGGAACTTCCACTGCTCTTTATCCTCCTAATCACTAATCGAAAAGTAGCGCCCCAGCTGCACTATAACAACCACTCCTCCCCCTTAAGCAAATGACTTTTCCCGGTCTTTCGAAACCTAGTGGGGATTTAGTGAATGACATGATTGATTTTTATATTGTAGCATTACATCCTTGTTGCCTTTTATGTGTTGATACATTTTCTTAAATCCACACATGCTGGTTGTTATATTAGGCCTACCTTTAATTGTGGATGGTGTTTTTGTATGTTATTCATTTTAAACATAAGCGGGACTATGGCACCTCTAAGTCATATCAATTACGTGATATACGCCATCCTCTCTTCTTTAACTCATTCAAACCCAAAAAGGTATGTATACGTTTTTTTAATAGTTTGTCCTTCACTCCCCAAAAACGTATTTATATGTTTTTATGTTTGTTTTGTTTTAATGCTAAAGCATACAGAAAGCTTTGATAGTGTCAGACATGAAGCGGTTTCTTAAAACAATGGTAGCTATTACAAAAACGGCCAGCAGGTGGCAGCAGAGTATAAGACATCATCCAGGGCCATGTTGCAACAAGCTCTTTTTGCCATTGTTTTCACCAGGAATATGAATGACGACGCTATATTCTAATGCTAATCGCTGCAAAACGAAAACATACAAAAACACTTTTTTTTCCCCGGTTGATAGAAGAGATGCTAATCTTTCTTTTGGTGGGCTCCACGTTTTGATAGCAATAGAACAGAATATTCTGTGGACCTTGCAAAATCAGTCAAAATCCAGTAAAACAGCTGGGGGCGAAGTGGGTTGCTTCAGTAAAAATTGCTGGGAGTGAATGAGTTAATGTCACCTGTTTCCTGATGCAAATCTGCTTCTTCCTTGACAATCGTGCCATGTTCTTGAAAAATAATACGGTACACGGTACAGTATACAGTGGACACCCGTATACTCGCTGCTCAGCTCCCACATTTTTTTTTTCTCATTTTTAAAAACCTTTCCATAAGCAATCACCCCTCACTTTTCTGTAATTTTCTATCTTCTATCATCATGGACCTAATGCGTACACACACATACATCAATATTAGTGTTTATACCAATGTGATATTTTTTCTTATTCCTCCATCTTCTTTCCTTTTTGAATCGCAAGTGTTGTCAATTGTTTCTTTATCATTCTATCGTGTGGCGTTATGAGTCAAATTGCTTCACATGTTGCAATTCAGTGACTGTGTTTAATCTTCTATGTGCACTGGCATTTGGGAGCTCCCATTAACATTTGCTACATGTGGTTTAGTTAAGTCGGTGCTGAGCTACTTCCAGGCGCCACAACCATTTGTCTTGCTTTGCCAGAATATTTTGTCAGGCTGGAGTGCTCGGACACCTGCTGGGGAAGTGATGCAAAAATGTGTTTGAGGTGATGGTGAACAGAGTAGGGGGAGGAGGTAAAGGGGAGTAAATTGGATTTTTTTTTTTTTTTTGAAAACTGCATTTTAAACCATCAATTATTCAATTACACTCAAATGCTAAGTACTATATTTTCCTTTGTGATTAAAAATTAAAAACAGGTGAACGTTACCCTTAAATTAACCTTGACTACAAACCCCTAAAAGGGAGAGGAAAGTCACAATTTACTGCAAAGAGTTATCTTTCATCATTGCTACGCTCATCAGGATCATGTTGATCCACTTAATCGCATCCAATGTGGATGAAGGTGTTGTCGAAGAATCCGCAGCTCCGATTACTATCACCAATATCACCAAATTAGTGATGGTAATTTCAGACCTTTTGAAAGTGACCCCTCAAATTTTTTTGTTGCTTTAAATTACGTGTAAAATGAAGTAGTAAATTAAAAATAGATTGTGAATATGCATTATCAAAATTGCTTTATAAATTCACATACTAAAAATGACTAACTATGGAAAGAAACACATGAATGCTGCCTGCATTAGAAATTGCAGACCTCAAATTAAATACTTTAAGTTGCACTTGTCATGGATTTTTTTGGAATTGACTTGGGAAACATAATTGAATGGGTAGAATCTGCACACTGGGCAGGGTTGCCAACTTGCCATACTTTCCTCATCTTAGATATTTGGAATTTGCTGAGTATGAATTTATTGCACTTTTTCCTAAACACTCCCTTTTGCTCTTGGGCAGCACTTGGACTCAATTTGCAAATTCGGTCTCATCTTCCACTATCTCTTCAGCCCCTGCTCAGTGTGTGATAGGACACAGGAGGATGATGTAATTTGATTGGAGGTATTAAAGTTGATTTGATTAAACATGGGTCAAATTACCGGCTGGTTAATGGAATCAGGCCCAGTCACCTGCCGGGTGGCCCCTAGACGAGTCACACGCACACATACGCGCACATACAAACCTAACCCAATCATGTTCCTTGAGCGATCGCACAAGCTGGCAGTCGCTCAGATAAGGAAGCACGGTGACATCACTCGCTTCTACTCAGCGATGTCTGACATAATTCCATATGGTCAGTTAGAATGACTGCTGGTTTAATTTTATTTCAAACCTATGGCCCTAATCTTGTTATTCGTCCTCCCACTATTCATTAGAGACCATTGTAACCACAACAGGTGTGGAGACGCCTTTAATTACAGAGATGACAGATGTGGCTCAGTGCAGACGATGGTAACTGTTGTAAATTTGAAATGTTAGACGATGCTAGGCAGCGTGGGAAAACGGCAACTGTTTTTGTTCTTTTTACATTTTCCTTATCGTGCTTTTAATTCACCACAGCTACCATTAATCCTACTACTGTACTCACATTAGTATCGACCCATTCCAAAGACAATATTCTCTTTGTGGTGTTTACAAAGTTGCTTATAGAAAATTCAATTCATAATGTAGTTTGAAAAAGTACTCACAACCATAATTCCTTAACTCTTTGACCGCCGACAACGTTTAATAACGATCAGTAAAATCACGACGTATGCCGCCATATACGTTAAATGACGTCAACTAAGTTATTTATTTATTTATTTATTTATTTATTTTTTTCTCAGTGCAACGTACAAGTGCATTGCTGCCTGGTCAATGGGTTGTGGAATCAAAAACACTCTATGGCCAACAGATGGAAGCATTGTATCTCTTTTCGTGAACGACCAAAGCCTTTGTCATATCAAAGTTTTTTTTTTTTTTTTTTTTTTTTTTTAATATTATTACGTGTGGCAGTAAAAGAGTTATATAAGTTAATTTGTCTGAATATGCTGCAATACATATATCAAGTGAGACAATACACACATGTACCCAAAAACCATACAGACATTAACTCACTCATTCCCTGCCAGTTTCACTGAGGCATCCGCCTTCGCTCCTGCCTGTTTTTCTGGATTTTGGCTGATTTTGCAAGGCCCACAGGTTATTGTGTTCATTGATATAAAAACATGGACCCCACCAGAAGAAAGAGGCTCATTCTTTTATCAGGGGAAAAAAAGTATATTCCTATCTGTTTCCATTTTTCCAGCAATTAGCATTAGAAGTTTCATCATTATTCACAAATCTATTTAGAACTGTGGTGGATTCAGCTTGTTTTCAATGGCCCTGGTTGATCTCTTATTTTCTCTTGTTTTTGCACTTACTGCCATTGCTTCACCCGTTCTCTGCAGTTCAGAGGCTGCATCAAGGCCTTTTATATGCTCTGGCATTAAAAGAAAAACATAAAAAACATATAAATACGTCTTTGGGACAATTAAAACATTTAAAATGGAACGTATTTATACGTTTTTGGGAGCAAATGAGTTAATAGCCAAACACCTGGCAAAAAAAGCGAGAATGTCAAAAACCTGGCTGCAGGGCAATAATCCAACATGACCGTGACCCCAAACACAGCTCCAAGATGATCACTGCCTTGCTAAAAAGTCTGAGGATCAAGGCAATGGACTGGTCAAACGTGTCTCCAGACATAAACCCTATTGAACATCTCTGAGTTGTCCTCAAATAGAAAGTGGAGGAGCATAACGTCTTGAATATTCCCCAGCTCCGTGATGTTGTCTTGGAGTAGTGGAAGAGGATTCCAGTGGCAACCTGTGAAGCTCTGGTGAACTCCTTGCCCAAGAGATTTCAGGCAGTGCCAGAAAATTGACACTTTGGGCATTTTCACTTTGGGGTGTACTAACTTTTGTTGTCAGTTTAGCTATTAATAGCTGTATTTTAAAAGAACATTACATTAGCAAGCTGTGCAATGACTACTTTTGATTGTTTCAAAGTTTCGTTTTTTGAATGTTGTCCCATTGAATAGCTCTACGGGTAATTAAATATCCGCAGAAATGTGAGGGGTGTACTCACTTTTGTGAGATACTGTATGAGTAACACAAATACTGGTATGGCGGTATTATTGATGGTTATGGTTTTTGACTTTTCATGTCCATTTCTGTCACATTTTTACTCATTTGGCCGCATATTCAGGGGTCAGCAATGTTTTCCCCTGCCTCCCTCCGTGCATACTGTTAGACTAGATTAAATAGGTGACGTGAGCTAGGCCGTCGTGGTTGAAACCAGTTAAGACTATTGGAAAAGGCCTCAATACTGCATTACAACAGTTGTATCGGCATCGGCAAGTACTAACAAGTAACATGCCAATACCATTATTTCTGACGCTAATCTAGGACTTTGAATGCAACATCTTATATCTTGCTTTTGCACGACATTCACTGATGTGTGACATGTTTACTGCTTGCCAAACCAAGATATCCTATTGGCCCTTGAATGTTCTGAGCCAATGACAAGACAGCTTTTTCCTATAAAAACAAAAAATAAACTAGGTATCGTCAATCGGAATCGGTATCGGGGGCCAAAAAATGGTATCCGATCAACACTAGTTAAGACCATAAGATGGATGAACGGTCAAGACAGTATGAGAGTAGAAACCATTTTGAATAGACCTTCTTCCTCATCCAGCAGGAAAGGCTCCACAGCTGTGTACTCGATCTTTCTGGCATATAGTAAATTGTTGTTATTATTCGTATAGTGAGCATTAAAGATAAAAGAAACGGTGAATGACTTTTTTTTTTTTTTTTTTTTTTTTTTTTAGCAGAATGGCCAAGGCTGAAAATGGGTCACAAAACAAATATGGTTTTAATATTTTTATTTTGGTTTTTCATTTAATTTTAAATATTTACCACTTTTTCCCCCTTTATGGCCACAGGACAAATTTGCTTTGCTGTAATGTTTTTTTTCTTTTCTTTTTTTTCAATCGTTTGTTTTTGTTAAACCTGTTCCCATTTTTGTGCGTGTTAAAAGGAAACTTAGAATAGAAAATATCTTTCTTTATTAGTACTTATGCTGTGCTGCATTTGATATGGGCATTAGTCTGTATTATTTCAAGTATGTTATATGTTGCAAATGTTGTGATGCGACATTCTGCTTAACAGCCAATTATGTGTTTGCCAAATGCAATCCTGTTTAACTCTTATCTCATTATCTTGTATTTATTTTAAAGCTATTAAAATATTTTTTTCTTTTTACTCAAACCGCTAATTCTCTATATTTCTATCTCTTTCCTTCTCTAACCCTCCTCACTCTCTCGCTCTCCCTATCACGTTCAATGAGAGCAACACATTAGATTAATGGCGGCCATTTAAGAAATGCTCACATTCACACAATTGCCACCATCTTGCACTCGCCATATACATTTTTAATCAGAATTGGCCTCGACTTGCCATTACACCAAACTAATTACGACAATACAGCAGCAGCGAGAGGCACGAGGTACCACATCCTGTTCTTCCTCTCTGTCTAAGCCGGCGGAACCACCAGAAGTGTTGTAAACGCTTCTGTCTGCCTATTTTGTGTATTTTTATTTCTTTCACACAATTCCAGCACAAATTTGTATTTTTTTTCCACCCTTCTGCAATATAGTCAACATGACTGTAGCATTCAATATACACCTTCCATCAACTAAAGCAGGGGTGTCAAACTCATATTAGCTCATGGGCCACATGGAGGGAAATATGTTACCAAGCGGGCAGGATCGGTAAAATCATGGTTTATCACTTAACTCATTAACTGGCAGCCATTTTCACAGAAGCAATCCCGTTCGCTCCCGGCTGTTTTACTGGATTTTGACTGATTTTGCAAGGCCCACAGAATATTGTGTTCTATTGCTATAAAAGCATGGAACCTATCAAAAGAAAGATTAAAGTCTCTTCTTTTCATCAGGAAAAAAAAGTATGTTTCTATTAGTGCTGTCAAAGTTAAAGCGTTAACTAATTAATCACAAAAAATTATCGCATTAATCATTGTATTACCACAGATTAATCACACTATTAACTTTGACCGCAGATGATCCATTTTAGCCGACAGCAAATGATTACATTAAAGGTAGCTGTTGGAGTTTGAGCAATAAACATAACTACATGAATTAAAGTAAAGCATTTAATAAATGTTTACATATGCTGTAGGTCATTTTTTCCCATTTTAAATTATGCAAATAATTAATTGATTAGAAAAAGCAGGATGAGCGTGTGCAGTGGATATAAATTTTTGAAGACATCCTCATAACATTAAATGTAGAAAAAAATTAACACATAACAAATGCGCTTCAAATTTAGCGGGAAAAATATGTTGGGGAAAAAAAAACATTTTTAAGTCAGTGATTAATCATGATTAATCAAAATGCTAAAATGTGATTAATCTGATTAAAAAATTTAATCGTTTGACAGCTCTAGTTTCTGTTTCCGTTTTGCAGCAATTAGCATTAGAAGAGAGCTAAGGTTCATCAGTTTTCACAAATCTATTTAAAATTGTAAGTCATTGAGCTTTTTTTCTACATGGCCCTGGTTGATCTCCTTTGCTCTGCTGCCACCTACTGGCCATTTGTGTAATAACTACCATTTCTGCAACCGTTCTTTGCAGTTGAGAGGCTGCATCAAAGCCTTCTGTATGCTCTCGCATAAAAAAAATACAAAAAACACTTGACTCTTGGAACATTAAAAAAAACCCAACGTATTTATACGTTATTGGGAGCAAATGAGTTAAAAACAATTGGTGTCAATTATATGCAGATTTTTCTTTTTTTTTTTTCCTTTTTTTTGAGGGGGGGGTGTCAGCCCTATATTAGCGGGGCTCAACTGTAAATATATTTCATAAAAAGATACCACGAATGCAAATGCAAAATTACCGGTAATTGAATTTGTGTCGTATTTATCACGTTTATGTCAGTCTATGATTTTATTATTATTATTATTATTATTATTATTATTATTATTATTATTTTATTTTATTTATTTATTTATTTTTTTTTTTTTTTTTTTTTTTACATAACTTCAGGTGGTGTGTAAAATAATGACCAGGGCAATTACATGCACAAGTTGCATTGCTTATGTGAAGAGTGCTTGTGAAACCACAAATTTCTATGTGTTGATTGTGGCCGGCTGATTAATTGGTCCGACTTCTAATTTTTATTTATTTATTTTTTAACTTTACAAAATCATCTCGTGGGCCGGATTGAACTCCTTTGTGGGCCTGATCCGGCCCGCGGACCGTATGTGAACTAAAGTGACTCATATGAACCCAAACTTAAGCTCTGCTGATCTAGTAGGATTTTCCTGACATTTGCTTAATCAGATCTTACAGCAGTAGCCATTGCACATAAAAAGCTTTACATTTTATCAGTAGGTTTTGTAGATAATTCCTTCATCTTTTATTTAAAGTTCAATGATTACAGCACCTAGATCTTCACTTTTAACGCTAAACTGTACGGCGCTAAAGTACATCTTGAGTCAAAGCACTAATGTGAGCTCTTTCTCTGTCTAAGTAATGGCACTAACGTTTATGTCACTGATAGTTAAACTGGTTCTCTCTGTCTCTTTTGTGCTTGTCTAGAGGCCCCTTCACCGCGACCAGTCGGCTGTACATGGAGACCCCCAGTTGGGCAGGTTGGTGTGTATTTTTCTACTCGCGCTTCCGTTGCACACAATCTCCCAAATCTCATACCACCTCGGGTGCCCAGGTGAATGTTTGTGTGTGTGTGCGTGCGTCCGTTTATGTATGTGAGTGCGCAGCCAGCTGTCTTTCCGAGTGTGTGTATGCGCCGAGTGAGAATGTGCTGACTGCAGTGCTTTGGGTTCTGGGCATGCCCACTCTTAGTGGCTATAAATCCTGAGCGCAGTGCTCTGACTGTGTCAGCAGTCCAGCCAATGAATGGATATTAAACGCCACAAAAAAGCCTCTTTAATTCAGCTGCTGCTTGTGCCATGCTGTTGGACATGCTCTCTCTCTCTCTCTCTCTTCACCTCTTTCCTTCTTTTTCTCGCTTGTCTCTTTTCCTGCTGTGTAATGATGGAATGTCATTTTCATTCGAGCCTTTCGGGTTGAAATATGTGAAATGTCTGAAATGCTACACACTTCTTGCACACAAACATCATGCACATTCATCATAAAAAAAATATTTAAATTAGATTTGTGGCTGAGGTGACAATTGAGACGCGAGATGTAGGTGTGGCCCTCTGTTCTCACAGCCCATCAATAGCAATCTAATAGGGGAAGGAAAGATCAATCACAACTCGCTTAGATCTCTCGAAATATACACAGTTCATGCAGTTACTCTGCAGCACACCACAGTGTAGAATATTTTTTCTGTGTGGGGACATACGGTATTTGTACACATAAATATAGCCATGACTGCAACATTGGTCAGATTTGTATTTTTTTTGGTTCATGATGGAGTCTCACTGTAAAACATAACCCTATTAGTTTTAATATTTGTTTTGAATGTACAATCAATTATATATGTTTTTAAAGGTGATAAACTTACCTGTCGAGCAAAAATGTTGCCAACCTGCTATCTGAGTTCCATCCACCTCTTAAATGGCAACTCCCTCTTTTGTTGCTTCTTTGCCCTACTGCTGTTTGCTCAACTTACTTCCAGTTGTTGACAAATGAGGGATGTACGGAAGCGTGGAAATGCCAGTGTGGAGTAAATTCGTTAGAACGTACTCGCAAATACGTTTAAACATATTTAAACGCGTTCGAACATATTTGCCAATGTGGAGTAAACATGTTTGGCTGGCGAGTACGTTCGAACGTCCTTGCGAATACGTTAGAACAGGGGTGTCCAAACTTTTTCATTTGAGGGCCACATACAGAAAATCAGAAGGACACAAGGGCCACATACAGAAAATCAGAAGGACACAAGGGCCACATAATATTATGAAGAGAAATTGTGTTTAGTCATAAAAATTGTACAAATAATTTATTTGTGCTTTTGCATATTTAGAAAAATGCTACAATACATAAACTAATTTATTTGCAATATGGCAGTAGGGTTATGATAGTTTTGGATTTTTTTATTTTAGTTTTTATTTCGTTTTGAGTTTTGTTTTTTAAATTTAGTTAGTTTTAATTAGTTTTCAGGGTGGTTATCTTAGTTTTTATTAGTTTTAGTTCTTTAATGAATGCTTAGTTATAGTTTAGTTAGGTTCAGTATTAGTTTTAGTTTTTTTTTATGTGTATTACTTGTGCGCAATATTGAAAAAACACAATGGGAGCGATGTCATCTGAAGGTGCTTTTCTATTGGCTGCTGCTAGATGACATCACTTCAGTGTGACATACTTTCAATCGTCATTATTCCGGTTTTTATCAAAATAAATCTACTAAAAATCACACTGGAAATCATCCACAAAGGCTCATGCATTAAATTAATGACCAAAGACTAAAAAAAAAGGACATGTTCACTATAATTATAGTTCGTTTTAGTTAGTTTTGTAAACATAAAATGTAGTTTCAGTTAGTTTTTGTTTTTTAAAAAGCATTTTCGTTTTTATTTTATTTCGGTAACAATGTTGTTTTTTGAATTTTAGTTTTTTCATTAGTTTTAGTGAACTAAAATAACCTTTAATGGCACCTGTTTTTCGATACCCTCTCTTCTTACTTTGCCCATCTCCAAACATTTTTGTTTTGTTTATTTTATTTGAACTGAGTCAAATGCCATTTTTAGCATATGTCACGGGCCACTGAAAAATGGACGGCGGGCTGCAAATGGCCCCCGGGTCATAGTTTGGACACCCCTGCGTTAGAACATACTAGCAGATACGTTTGAATGTATTTTAATACATTCAAACATATATGCCAATGTGGAGTAAACATTTTTGGCTGTCGAGTACGTTCGAACGTACTTGTGAACGTTAGAATGTATTTGTGAGTATGTTCAAACATATTCGTAAGTACATTTGAACGTACTCGCCAGCCAAAAATGTTTACTCCACAATGGCAGGTCCACTCTTCCGTTGGGATGTGCACCTGAATCTGATCAAAATGCTTTGGTATGATATTAAAAAGGAAGATCATGCTTTGAAATCCTTCAGTGTTGCTGAATGAAAACACTTTTGCAAAGAAGGTGGCCCAAAATTCATATCTCAGAAATGTGAAAGACTCATGGTCTTATCGTTATCGAAAACACAGGGCGAGAAGCTTTGAATATGCTTTGATAAATAAAATCACCATTTAAAATGCATTTTATTTTACGTTGGGTTATCTTTGTTCGCTATTTAAATCGGTTTAATGATCAGAAATTTAAAATAGGGAAACAATGCTAAGCTGCTAACTAATGCAAACTAACTAATGTAATTATTAACTAACTATGTAGGGAAAATCATTATTCAAAGAATGCATTTTATGTTCAACTTGGGTTATCTTTGCCTTAACGATATTAAATATTAGGAAAGGAGTTGATCATGCTAAGTCGCTAATGCTAATTAACTCATTAGCTCCCAAAAACGTGTAAATACGTCATATTTTAAATGTTTTAAGTGTCCCAAAGACATATTTATACGTTTTTTTGTTTTGTTTTTTATGCCAGAGCATAGAGATGGCTTTGATGCAGTCTCTCTACTGCAGAAAATGGTTGAGTGGCAGCAGAGTATAAGAGATCAACCAGGCCATGTTAAAACAAGCTAATTTCCCCACAGTTCTAAGCAGAATTGTGAAAAAAATTGAGACTTAGCTATGTTCTATTGCTAATTGCTGCACATCGGAAACAGATAGGAATATACTTTTTTTCCCTGATTAAAGAAGAGACTCTAGTCTCCCTTTTGGTATGTTCCATATTTTTATAGCAATAGAACATAATGTTTCGCGGGCCTTGAAAAATCAGTCAAAATCCAGGAAAACACTGAAGTGAAAATGGTTGGGAGTGAATGAGTTAACAAAGTAGGGAAAATCACCATTTCAAAACTGCATTTTATGTACAATTGGTTATTTTTGTCTGATATTTACACTTGTTTTATTATCTTAATATTAAAGTGGGGAAACTATCTTAAAAAGTAATAAGAGAAGGAAAGGTTAACTACTTTATCACCACACTGTATATTTTACCACAAAAGTCTGATAATCAACATGAAAGCGCAGAGTGACAGGAATTCATAAAACACTTTCAGTACACACACACAGATACACACCATGGTCCCTATCCATAATAGCAATTACAGCTCTGCCTTCTTTAGCCCCTATCGGTGTTCATCAACAGGCCTCCAGGCCCATCAAAGCTCTGACGCCCAATCACGCTGACATGGAACTAATTGAAAAGTAGTGCACTCCTCAAAGTAAAGATCTTCGTTAGAGAATTGCGGCTCCTTTGAAGAGCCACAATGAGATGTGTTTTGGTGATATGGTGCAAGGGCTGTTTTGTGTGAAAATGAGCTTGATGTGCGTCGGTGATGTGCGTCTATTGTTGTCATGGGTGTGCGTGAGAAGGTTTTTTTTTTTTAACCTTCTCTTGTGATTTGGCACTGTAGGTGTAACAAAAACTGCACATTTTTCCCCCATTTTATTGTTTCACCCCAAAATGTTAAAGGGATATTGATATGATAAGGGATATGTATTGATATGGAAAGCTATATGAATATAAAAATCCGTAAGAATTCTGGTCTCTCTTGCAGCATCATTAAAAGAATAAAGGCAAAAATTGTTAACAAGTCAGTTGAAATCAATTGATATTTAAAACAAGAAAATAAAAACATGGGATATTTACTTATGTTTTCATGTTTAAACTGTTTATATTTGAAAATTACAGCTCGAGCAGAAAAGTTTCTCTCTGCCTTTTTCTGACTCTGACTGCCGATTTTAGATTTTCTTTTCCCAGACATTAAATTTTAGATGCAATTTCCTCTGTCGGAGGGGCCAGTCTATGGCTATAAATCAGATGCTGCGGCTATTTGTATACATTTCCATTCCACCCGCCTATATTTTGCCCCACTTAACAGGAAAGCCTTAAAATACATATTGCATGAACCATAATGTAGTTTTTGACAGTTCCATCATAAGACCACTGCACTGCTGCAAGTCCTTGGTACAGGTTACAGTACAGTAAAAAGTATAAAATATTGAAAATAAAATGCTGCCAATTTTTTTTTTAGTCTTCAACTTTTCATTGAGTGGCCCCATTTGAACAAGAGTATTTGAGAAAGAATACTGTTGATTATTAGAATTAGATACTAGATATGAAATACCAAAGGGCCATTTACCCATCACATATGTTTGTCTTACATTAACTCTATCAGCATATCCTGTATAAGTAGTTTAGGTTTTTCATTTACCTTCTCAGAGATAAGTCAGGCGAATGTATCTTATACTGTATATACTGACAGATCTAAACTAAGACACAAATTAAAAAAAAATCATATAATTTAAGTTCTCAATTATTGCCTAAGCCTGAAGCCCGGAAGAACAACATAATTTACTCTTCATTCAGAATAAAAAAATGAAAAAAAAATACCTTGCAACATTGAAATTATAGTTGCCTTCAGAGGTTGAGGGAAAATATTTAATTATTGATATGAGATTTTTGCAAACACTTTTAAACATATTTAAAGGCACGGTCTTCCGTTTTCACTCAGGGAAATGCAGTATATAAATACAGGATTTTTACCCATGAACTCCTTCTCAATCTACACCTTTGGGCTTCTGTTAATGTGTGGTGGTGATTTTTTTTTTTACTAAACCCCCAACCCCCCCAGCCTGTATTTTGCCATTTTGTGTTTGTTTTGTCAACAGCGGGACATTTCTGACAGTTGTTTAACCCTCCGGCCAATCGCAGAGCCGCAGGGGGCAGGGGGCGTGTCGCAGACGGGGGCTGGGCGAATTTGTCGGCTGCATGACGTCACTGCCGCGGCAACTTGACAGCACACATGGATTTTTTTCACTCACTCACTCACTCACTCAAGCTAGCTTACATGAGTGAGTGAGTGAGTGAAAAATAAAATCCGTGTGTGCTGTCAAGTTGCCGCGGGAGTGACGTCATGCATGCAGCCGATAAATTCGTCTGGCCCTGTCTGCCAACAGTGAGTGACACGCCCCCCCGCCATTCCCCGCTCTGCGATTGGCTGGAGGGGTATTCAACTGTCTGTCCACAGAAACGTCTCGCTGTTCACAAAACAAACACAAAATGGCAAAATACAGGCTGGGGGAATGGGGGTTTAGGGAAAAATCACCACTGCACATTAAAAGAAGCCCAGAGGTGTAGATTGAGAAGGAGTTCATGGGTAAAAATCCTGTATTTATATAGTGCATTGTACTGAGTGAAAATGGAACACCGTGCCTTTAAATTGCAAATAGGGTTAAACATTTATTTGCAAATATTTTTACTTATATGTAAGTACATTCAAACATACTTGTAGGCTCACTAAATTCTAAAATCTGTTACATTTTTTTGTATTTGGTCTACATTATACCAATATGTTTGAAAATTACATAAATATGTCTGCTATGCAAGATTTGTGTTTGGCTTTTTTTTTTCTTTTTTTTTTTCCCCCATAATGCCATAGTGTATTGACTTGCGCATGCACATACCCGTGGCAATATAACATTTTCAGCAACTGCTTCAAATTAGTCTTATTTGCAAATATGTTTGAAAATACTTGCAAATACATTAAAATGTGCCAGTAAAAAAATGTTTACTCGACATTGGCAGTTCCACGCTTCCGTAATTTTGTCTTCCAAATGTAGTATATATCAAAAGTAAATTTACCTATTTAGATTGTATTGTATTTTGTCAGCAACTGACTTGAATCTGTGACCAGAAAAAGGTAAAATTTACTTCATCTGCCAGCCACCGCTAAAAGAAAACAAGCTGCAAAGCTTCATAATTTAAAGCTTGTCGTGTCTCGAAAACTTTTACAATGAAGTCTTTCGTTGCCCAAAGGTTAATTGAGACTGGTGTTGCTGCTCCAGCCAGGCAATTAATTTATCTTCTACACTATTATTTCACTATTGTTGCATATTTTCAGTCAGAGACAGTTGCTAAGAATATACATGAAAAATAGCTAAGAGAGACGCTCAGTGCAATGACTACTGACTGACGGTTGATCCCTGAATGTCCAAACTAATCCAAACTGTACGTGTGACACTGTTTGCTTGAGGCTGATTGTTGAAATTCCACCTCAAAGTCATGTGTTAATGTTAGTAAAGCTGTGTTTGTTTCCTCTTCATTAAAAATGCAAGCTTGGCCTTAATGATAATAGTACAAAGCAGCCGGAGAGCCACCCTTACATTATTAACACAAATAAACACCATTTGGGGCTGTGGGGAAATACACATCACTGTGATTATTATTTAACTGACACATGCTCACACACATGCATATGCATTTGTTGCAGATATCTTCAGTTTAGTTGTTATGTGTACACACACACACACAGAAAAGTTCAATAGACACTGGCTGTGCTCAATGTGGATTGTATTGCCTTTTATAGAGAACACAGCAACGCAGACAACTCTAGAGTGTAAATGCCTGCACTTCTCTTTATATTTGTTAAAGTGATGCCCAGTGCCTCGGAGCTGCTTTTAACACTTCCAGAAAGGCCATTACAATTAAAGCGGCACTGGCCAGAGCAAAGGGAAAATGGAGACCGGTGTGATGAGAGTAAAAGAGGGATGTCAGCACAACGAGTGGCAGAGATGCTTTTAGGCCTTTCTTGAGGAGTAATGTCCAATTACTGCCGTGTTTGGGGCCGCTGCCTCACACTGTCATCAGCGCGCAAAACATTAGGTTATGGCCCTCTGCAGTGGGCTGATTGTCAGCTGCCATGTATCACAATCAGCAAGCAGGTTCGCTGGACCATCCAGCAGAGTGGCGTTTCTCAATGAATATTCATTTTCATTTGCTGCTTGTAGCAGCCTGTACACCTCGCAGCAAGCATTATATTGAATACGCCATAAACACTAACTCCAGATGTATGTCCGAGTCATTGCAATCTTTTGTTTCTTGTGCCCGTTGTGTTTTATAAGACCTGAGTCTGACCAGCAGGTGGTACCAGATATTAAACTTTCCTCTTGGAAATGTTCCTAAGAATCATCTAACTTATAAAGTTATCCTAGTTTAATTTCGTTTTACAGTACATTTGATTTCCTTTTTCCGTTTTGGACAATAGATCATCCCATTGCTGATATATTTACTGAGTGTTACTATGCCGCAATGTTGTGCAGTAGATGAACATTTATTATACAACAGAACGTGTTAAAAAAAGAAAAGCAATCTAAAAAATATTTTTTTTACTTGGAATCATGTGCATATGGTGTTTAAATTATAGCCCTTGGGGCGATTTGTGGCCCACCATCCATTTTTAAGTGGCTCACAACGTATACTAAAAATGACTTCTGCTACTATTAGGGATGTAACGATATCCAAATATCAGGATGCGATATTATCACGATATAAAGTCACAATACGATAATTATCACGATATTGTGGGGAGGTTGGCAATACAAAAAAAGGTCACAATATTGTAAAAGAAATAGAGGACACACTAAAAAAAAACACAATATTGCGCTTTTGTACATTACAGCAATGCATATAAACAACCTATAATCTCTATTATCAATTAATATTGAGGCACTTACTTGTGAATAATAATAATAATTGAGTTCCTCCACATTGACTTCACAAGCATATTACGTGCCCCTTCATCTGACCATTCGTGTGGATTTTAAATATAAAAGGGCGAAAACATGCCTTGTGAAAATTAAGCTGCACTAGAACACTAGCCACCAGAGGGTGCTAGAACTGCACCTATGGACATCAACCCGACTTTTAATATCGTGACATGATGACAACAATATATTGTGGCAGTTTTAATATCGGGATATCACAATATTACCGTTATCGTTACATCCCTAGCTACTCATAAATGTTTTTTTGTTTAAATGCTGTAGAGCTTTTCAAAATATGCTAATTATTTTTTATGATAAGTCAAATAACATTTCTCGACATAACACTGTGGTGAATAAAGATTATTCATTTTTACACAAAAAAATGGTGCCCTTCACATTCTGCGCTGCTCTACAAATTGTGAATATATCTCATGAATGATTCTCATGTAAACATTTCAAAAATGGTCAAGGACAGATTGCTCCTGTTTTGTTTGTCAATGTAGAGATGGTTCAGTGCAGTAGCTGATATTTTCTGGTGGGTTTGTTGGCCTATAGGGTCTCAACCACCAAAAAAATCTTGTTAAATCCTAAACTACCTTATAGAAAGTCATTCAGGTAGTGTTAAAAAAATAAAAAAATAAAAAATAAAAAAATAAAAAATAAAAAAAAAATAATAATAATAATATACAAACAATTTGCAATTGCTTGACTGACTGCTTTTGGTGTGCCTGATTAATTAAAGTTAAAAAGAAAATGGCCCTCGCATCCTTTGATTTTTCCGTGTGGCCCTTGGAGGAAAACACTCTTGGCATAAACATCAAACTAATTTGGGACTTATAATGAGATATTTGAACTGCTATTTTTCTTAGGGTGCAATGATTGTACAAGAACAACTATTTTCAAAAAAGAATTGGTTGCACAAGATTTAAGTGACTTTAGCTTTTTGCTCATCAACACAAGGTCTACTATCCAAAAGATTTAACATATACAACACATTCATTCATGTGCCTCTTTCAATAAGTGAGATTGAAGGTGCTAAAGTGACAAAGCCAATCACTATTACCGGTAACTGCTATATTGTTATGTTCTTGGGTTGGATCCCAAAACGCAGACACAAATAAGAGTTTTAACACTTTATTCGCACAACATCAAGAGGCGTGGAACTAACTTGACTTGACCAGAAACAACAGGAAGACATCATGGATCCAGAGGCATGGAACAAGGCGAGCAGAGGAGCAGGTGGCCACATGGACAGAGGAACGGATTAATAATTCGGCACCAACACACTTCTCTTTCAGATTTATATAGACAGCGAATGGATCAGATTGGCTGTGGCCAAACATGTGGCTAACAGGGCCGACATGGATATCTCTGCTTGGCTTCTGACCAGATAAAGAGATTCTGACATCACATAGCTCCTGACTTCACATAGCTTCTTACCAGATGAAACTAGATGCCGGTTACATCAGTTCAAAACAGACACTTGACCACACAGTCATGACCCGAACATAACCCTTGCCCCAAATAATACACAGACAAAATACAGTCATGACATAAATAGCAAAGGTGTCAAATCCAGGTCCAGAAAACTTCAGCCAAATAGTGGTAGGGTTTTTACTTTCTGGACTTGGATTTGACATCTCTGCACATTAGTGTTCACAATGGATGAATTCCTCATCATAAAAATGTTGTCATTGTTAATAATCATTGGATTGATCAATATTCAGAGGAAGAAATAAAAGTCCAAGAGACCGTGAAGATGTTAGAATGAGAACTATAGATTTACACAGATGGATGGATGGAAAAAAACTTTTGGAACCATTTCTAAATAACCATTGATTCAAAGATCATCTGTTCAACCAGGTGCGTCTGTACAAAGAAACTGGCACCTTCAGACGAAAGGAAATCGTTTAGGATGGAATTATCCAGGTTCAAGTCTGCCATGAATTGAAAAATACTGGGGCACCGTTGTTAATTTGCCATGGACGGAGAGGAAGCTGACCAACAACGACAAACCCAAATTCAAACTACCGTATTTTTCGGATTATGAGTCGCAGTTTTTTTTTATAGTTTGGCCGGGGGTGCGACTTATACTCTGGTGCGACTTATGTGTGAAATTAACACATTATTATATCATTTCACATGTTATTTTCACACTAAACCGCAAGAGGGCGCTCTAGGCCTGTGTTGATAAGTTCAACATTGCCGGTAGAAGAGCATCGTCTACCTCCCGAGTTGGGGGAGTTGTTTAAAAGTGACACAGAGGATGAACATTTCATTGGATTTAGTGATTTGGAGTGAAAGTGATAGTTTGGTAAACTTGTTAGCATGTTCTTTATGCTAGAGTTATATGAATAACTTGTAGTGATGGGAACATAATTCACCCACGGAACGTTGGGACGAAGGGAGAGTTCCGGGTGGGAAGGTTTTGTTATGTGGAAAAGGGGAGTTAGCCTGTTAGCTTCTAGCTGAGTGGGGAGTTGCTGTTAAGACCTCAGAAGCTGATGTCAATAAAACGCCAGCCTTTGGCTTCGTGCTTCAACGCTCCGCGTCCGACTCCCGTCACTGCTCGCTACAAACTCTTAATATGTTACGTCGTTACTGACATTACCAGGCATGTCAGTCATGTAACGTTAGTATACCGTACGCTTATTCAGCCTGTTGTTCTCTCTTTTATTTTTATTTTAAATTGCCTTTCAAGATGACGTATGTTTTTGGTGTTGGATTTTACCAAATAAATTTCCCCCAAAAATGCGACTTATACTCCAGTGCGACTCATATATGTTTTTTCCTTCTTAATTATGCATTTTTTGGCTGGTTCGATTTATAATCCGGAGCGACGTATAATCCGAAAAATACGGTAATAATAAAAAAATAGCCCCATGTTTCTTTGAAAAGTCTTTGAGTTTGTAGAGTCATTCCACCCTTTTTCAAAAGACCCAAGTTTACATGACATTCATACCCATGTAAACTCCCAACCTCAACGGTACACACACACATGCACCCCCCCACTCAGATCTGCATGAATGAAGGCTTTTCACGTTATTGCAGTGTCTTGCTGAGGCTGCTTGACGGTCTGTTCTTACCTGTTTAATGGGGAGCTCATAAATACGAACGTGTCAAAACACCTGTACAAGTGCTGACTGCCTAATCATCAACTGTGTGAAAGGGCATGTTTGCAACCAATGCTGTTATAAAGTGATGACACGCACGCACACACACACCGAGTCATACTGTACACTGGTGGAAATGTTCAACAGCTGCTGTCACATCCCCAGGTCAGAGAACTCCACCTCATGCTTCCCCCAAAACGTGTTCTCCACCGCATTCTTCCCCGTCTGCCTCTCCTCGTGCTCTCTCACTCTCTCTGCTTTCTTTTTATGTCTCTCTCTCACTTTTTATACTCTCATTCATCATGTTGACAGCACCACAGCTACTTTTGTGAAATGGAGAAAAATGTTTAAGTCAGCTTTTCTCTGTCTCTCCCTCCCTCCCTCCTTCCCCCTTGGCCATCTACTCTAGATATATTCGGGCGCGTGTGCGTGCGTGTGCGTAGCCAGAAGACAGGAGTAATTCCTGCTCGATGGAAAGCACTTTACATATGACACCGGTGTGGGATTCTGCTGCAGATGCAGAGTTGCCAATTGCTAGTGAAATGACCCACCATTTGGTGCGATAAACTTCCGAACTCCGCTTCGCTTACTCAACTTTCACATCACGCAAATCTGAGGAAGAGGGAATATAGAAAACGGAGAAACAAAAATCTGTAGAGGCTGAAAATTAGATCATCATCATCAGCAACAACAATCATCATCATCACTAATCTACCTCTCACCTAGTAATTGGCTCCTGATACCCGTGACTCTGAACAGGATAAGCATTATAGAAAATGAATGTGAAATACATTAATAATAATAATAATAATACTAATAATAATAATAATTACAACAATAATAACAACTTGAAACGTTTATGTGACTGATACATCATGTAATTTCTTTATTATTGTAATGCCTTCATTATAGAAATGTAACGATAATGGCAATATCGTGATATCGCAATATTAAAAGTGCCACAATATAATAAGCAGCACATCTGTTAAAAAAAAAGTCAGGTTGATTTCCATTTGTGCAATTCTATTACCCTCTGTTTTTTTTTAGTTTTTTTTTAGTGCAGTTTCATTTTCACAAGGCATGTTTTGGCCCTTCTATTTTTCAAATCCACGCTATTGGTAAGATGAAGGTGCACGTGTCACGTAATATGCTTGTAAACCGAGTCAATATGTGGAGGAACTCTGTGTGCATGCATTAGCAAGTAAGTGCCTCAATATAAAGTCTTATTAGAGATTATAGCTTGATAATATTGTATTTTTTACAATATTGTGAGCTTTTTTGTATCACCAACCTCCCCACAATATCATGATAATTATATGGTGGCTTTCGTATCGTGATATTATCGTATTGTGATGTTTGGATATCGTTGCATCCCTACTTCATTATTACTATGTCAGCTGATCGTATGGTGTCCCGCACGGTTCAATTCTGGGGCCTCTCCTGTTTTCATTTTATCTGCAGCTCCCTGGCTTCCATCTTAAGAAAACAGCTCTGGTTGTTTTAAAGTGTTCTATAAATATAGAGTTGAGTTGAGTTTTTTATTAAAATTTAAAAAATAAATAAATAAAAAATTGATAGCAAGATAAAGATTAGGAGTGAACCAACTTAATAGTAGCAGAAATGCAGCCTAAACAGAGACCAAACAGCACCAAGAGATGATTATACAATTGATCAAGCAATGGGCTCACAGAGATACATACTGGCTTACAATACATAAGGTTATATGACCCTGAAGCTTTTTGAAGATGATAATAGTCTATGTTTGAGTGACCTCAATGTAATCTATAACAGGCACAAACAAATCTGTCGAAAATGTTGATAATTCTGTTGCGTTTCATTCCGCCAAAAAAGCGTGGGATCAAACTGACCCAAAGATCACAGATGCGTACAAACAGAACATCAAAAACACATCATGTTAATTTTATGTTTACCCAGTTGTCCTCATTAAATTAGGAAGTATCATTAAATATGAAACACAAAACATGACATAAAGATGCTAAGATGGTTAATATATCATTAGTTTCATTTAATATGCTTGCTTCTTCTGTCACTTTTTTTGTGGTATTTTTTAGCACACACGCAGACTCACACAAGCACATGTTGCTAGCTAGTGCTATGCTAACCTGTTGATGTTTGTAGAGTTATGACCTGAGTGTATCAACTTAAGTTTGTGTTGGATGTCTTGGATGTTGGCAGGAGCTTCCTTTTGGGCATGAACAGTCAGAATAAGAACATATGTGTTATGTTATGACTTGATAAGTAAAATGAATTTATAAAGTTATGACCGTGAGGATTGAAGTGATATCTACATAGTACACACATATGACCATCGTCTGTGATTCATGGCTGCATCTTGAAAATATTTATTTATTATTTCCATAAAAAACTTCACATCTGTAAGACCTGACTACTAGGGTTGGGCGGTATTAAGATTTTGACACCGTTTCACCGTCTCCTCATCACACCGCCGTATACGGTAATATCGTCACATTTTTCCTCTTTAGTTCTCTGGGCGCTACATTTTGTGATTTGGGTGCTCCATGGTTGCAATGGCAATTATTTTGTTTTCTTGCTTTACTTTACCACACAAACAACACAAAACCCAAAAATATATATATTAGTGACAGTCACTGGTATTAAAGGCTGAACTGTGTGAGGAAACAAAACAGGTCATTAGTTTTAAAAATAGTTATCAGTAAATAGTTATATTAACTTGAAAACAAGTACACATTTAAATTTTCTCTCAAAAATATATTTATATCATTTTATTATTATTTTTTTTAAGTAGCAGCATTTTTAAAGTGACACCGTTTGTATTTTTAGACACTGCGGGATACCTTATTACCGTATTACCGCCCAACCCTACTGACTACCCTTAGTAAGACCACTTTTCTTTAGTCCACTTGATAAAAGCTTTGTTTGGACTTTATGTTCATTAAAAATTAAAGAGAGGAAAATCTTAGTGCAAGGACAACTTTGGAAAGTGCGAGATAAGGCCTATCAGTGAAGTCCACCTTTCTACTTGTGCCACCAAAAGCCATGTGAGGCTACATTTTTATGTTAGCTGTTCACAATGGAGAGTTGTGGGATTTACTATCTGGTTTCAATGTGGCTAAAACTGCATTAAGATTTGGTATATGTTTGTCAATTGCATTTTAGTTGTGCCCCAGCATTCTGTAGGGAATCAGGACTCTGCACTGGGTTTACACATGTTCACTCTGTGCTCGCCCATATGGACAATATGCCACTACACTATACTCCTTAGTAGTGCATGTGTCAGCAGGTGGTTTCTACACAATTAAAGAACTGCTTAATAAATAATAGCCACCCTTTCTTTCTGCCCACTCCCTCAACCATAATAAATCCATTACAATGGCAGACCGTACAGTTTCTCCTGTTTTTACTCAATAATTGATGAAGACAAATTCCTGTAGGCACTAATTAGATCAACAGGAAATTAGTATTTATTGGAATACAGGCTTTCAGAAAAGGTCATATTGAATATTAGCTCAACGTCTAGTCGTCCATGCAACACTCTTTCATGGTTATGCAAAGGGTTTAATAGAAAGTCTATTGGCCAATGCAGTCAAGGGTTTTTTGTGCACTGCGAGGTGATGAGGGCGGTGGACGTAAAAGCCAAAGAAATGAGTTGGGTGATAAGTCAATTTACAGTCCTTATTGGCAACTGTTGTTCATTTAGACTACCGTATTTTCCGCAATATAAGGCGCACCTAAAAGCCTTCAATTTTTTCAAAAGCTGACCATGCGCCTTATAATCCAGCGCGCCTTACAGGACTGTCTCAGAAAATTAGAATATTGTGGTAAAGTCCATTATTTTCTGTAATGCAATTAAATAAGCATAATGCCATACATTCTGGATTCATTACTAATCAACTGAAATATTGCAAGCCTTTTATTGTTTTAATATTGCTGATTATGGCATTTTCAGCCAAATATCTTATCTCAAAAGATATATCTCAGAATATTTCCTCAGACCAAGTAAAAAAAATGCCATAATGACCCTGCACGATCGGTGACTCGCATGCGCAGAAGATCCCGCCATCTTGGATTGCTAGCTAATACTAATTTACCTCAGAGAAAATAATAAAACAGCTGTTTATTCATTTTGGGAGTGAATGAAGTTGTCAGAAAGCTGGTTTGTAATCTATTAATTAAGTTTGACTGACCTATCTGACTGTTTTGACATTCCCTTTAGCGCAGCACCATCTAATGGATGCATAACGTAACCCCAGCCTCTATTGTAGCCTTATAATTGGAAAAAGTTTGAAAATATGTCAGTCATTGAAGGTGCGCCTTATATTGAGGTGTGCCTTATAGTGCGGAAAATACGGTAGCTGAAATCTACATCACAATCAGCATAGCTTATATCAGTAGCTATGAGGATATAAATAAGATGAAATAATAGTTTCAATTGTCAGATATATCTTCATTTAAAAAAAATGAAGTGATTTATTCCATGTCACTATATTAGGTAGGTGGTATGCTGAAGTACAGTGTGCTGTTCTGTATGTGACAGTCAATGAAGTAAGAAGAAAATGGAAGAAAATGTTCATGACCATCTTTTTGCCAAAATCCACCACCACCTGCCCCTCCATATTCCGTGTCTGGATACCCACACACCCCGTATCCTTCTTGGTATCCCGGACGAGCCACCGTCTGAGGCACAATTTTATATGAACAGTTAATTTGGCAAACGGCATGATTCTGACAGAATTGCTTTTTAATGACCACTTGCAATGCTCTACTAAAAAGTCAGGTGGCAACAATGGATTTGAGAACTCTCAAACTAAATTTAGAAAGTTTTTATTTTCAACTTTCTGCGGACTCTAAAGCCATTCCTAAAGCATTTGTGACCCGATTTGTACTAAAAACAAAACTGCCACATATTTTCATGCAGCAGCGTTATTTGCGCCATAATTTATAGAGGCTGTTCAGGCACTTTCACAAACACAGTGAGTGGGAAATGCTCAGCGAAATGAATGAGGGATCTCAAAAATCCACTTAAACTGTAAGAGACCATTATCACAGCTGCACTCATTGTAATCATCAAGTGTTACATTTAATTTGCACAGAGCACACCCAGATGCGCCTTTGTCGCATTAAAAATAACCTTGACCTTTGCCCTTCAAAAATGCAGACCGAGTTTCCTGCAACTCTGTCATGCTATTCAAATGCGTTCATTTCAGTTGTTTAAATATTACACAATTAAGATATTGTAGCACTTATATCCAAAATGGTTAAATGAAGTAAAATCCATTTCAAAACTCTTTCTATGTATCTAATATCCAGGGCGCAGACCAAAATGACAATAGACAACAACCTTCCAGCATCACCCACACCCTCTCTGAAATTCATGGTGAAGCTGTTGCATTGGATGGTTTGTCCTAGTAACTCTTGTACTAAAAATGTGAGCGTTGTCATATACTGCGTGTGCAGCCCCACATTTCAAAATACCAGATCGGGATGAGACAATATTGGTGCGCGAACCGTCTTCAGATATGGCGATTGTGACATATTGTTATTCTCAATAGGCATCCACGTAGTGGAGCGATGGAGAGAAATAAAGAATTCTGAACTGAATTAAAGTCGTAACCTCGCAGCTCCTGCTTCTCAATGTGATATAGTGAACATAAAACATGATGAAGCTGTGTGATAGGACGGGAGAGGCCAATGACTGAACAAGCCTTTGATGGGCTTATTATTCTAACTTTGATTTATGGTAATTGACCTCAAAGTGGAGACGGACATAATTAATGCTGGGAGGGAGCATCTCTATCTCTCTGTCTTTCTCTATCGCTAGCTCTCTCTCTCTCTCTCCCCCCAATCAAATCAATTTTCAATTGTTGAACTACTCGTACAGATACTTGCTTCTTGAATTCGCGTTTAGCTTGTAAAATTTCACGTCATTTTCACATCAGTTCATCACCATCCAATTTTATCTCCTATTTGGAGTAGATATTACATGCATATTGTTTTGAATAAAAAATTATTATAACACTAAATCTGGATCCGTGTTAAGGTCTATAAATCATTTTTACATTGGGGTTGTGGCACATACTGTATTTATTGACATGACTCTGGTGGAGAAATTGGGGTGCAATATTGCCACTTGTCGAATACAACATCGTTTTATTTTAAACAAAATATGCTTGTACGGGGTCAGCAAAATGTGTGTGAACACCTTCAACTTTATAATATCTGCAATTTTATTCCTCACACCATATTTGACATACTTCTTCCACATTTTTCAACCAATTCTCACCATTCTAACTAGTGTTGTTCCGATACCGATACTGGTATCGGCAGAGGTGCCGATACCGCATTAAAACAGTGGTATCAGTATTCGTGACGACTCACAAGTAACATGCCGATACCATTAATTCCAACGCTAATATAGGATTTTGGATGCAGCATCTTGTGTCTTGCTGGTGCACAACATTCACTGGTATGTGACATGTTCACTGCGTGCCGATCTAAGATATGCTATTGGTCCTTGAATGCTCTGAACCAACGGCAGGACACCTTTTTCATGTTGAGGAAAAAAAACCTTAAGTATCGGTATGGTATCGGTATTGGCCGATACTGAAAAACTCAGTATCGGGAGCCAAAAAACGGTATCGGAACAACACTAATTCTAACTTCAACACAGCGTTGCCAGGTGGGAAATAAATGATTCTCATACCATAGACTCAAAATTATCGTATTTTGATGGAAAATATCGTACACCCGTCGTAATCAAAATGCACTGATTTGCGACAGTCAAATATTGTCGTTCTTGTGTGCGCTCACCGCTCACAGGTACTCAAGGCTTCATTGCGGGTTAACGTCACTGATCTGCATATATTACTGGATAGGTAGTTTGAGTCTTGCGTGATTTCCTGTTTGGGAGCGTTTCCTGGGGGCGGACACTTACCATTCAGCCAATCAATGCATGGACGTCTCTCGTTTCTCATGCTCAACAAAGCACAATTGGCTGGTATTATGTTACCTTCAGGGTTTGCAAAAAAAAACTCAGTTTCAGTTTTGCCGGCAATAATCCAAAATGGTCAAATTATCGTACATTTGCCATTTTTGGGGATTATTGATCGTACAGAGGGTCAAATACAAATACAATAATTATCGTACACTTGGCAAACACTGCTTCAACACATTCCAAAAATCCACACCGTGTTCTCGCATTTTTGTCACTCCAAAAATCCATAAATTAATTTCCAATGGCACATTCAACATTACACATTTCTATCGTTCCCATTTGAAATTGAAAACATTCATCACATGCTTTTCACCTTGGGAAGGATTTTCAACATTCCAAAAATTCATATATATCGACAGTAGGCGTCCTAAATTTTCACCCCTGAATTTGACAAATTATATGGAAGTGGATTAGGGCCAGTGAAGAGAGAGAGAGGAAAAAAAGTTTGGCAGGGTTGTCACTTTATTCTCAGAATTCCGACTTTAAAGTGAGAATAATAGTAGCACTAATGAAGTGAGAATTCTGAGAATAAAGTCAGAATTCTACCAAACCTTTTTTTTCTCTCTTCACTGACTCTAGTCCTCTTCCATAAAATTCTCAGATTCTACATCTACATGCCTCCAGTTTCCACATTTTTTGACCGATTCAAACAAAGTTGGAATAACTTTGACATGTTCAACTCATTCCAAGTCAGTGTGTCATTTACCTTCTATCCATCCATCCATTTTCCTGACCGCTTATTCCTCACAAGGGTCGCGGGGGGTGCTGGCGCCCATCTCAGCTGGCTCTGGGCAGTAGGCGGGGGACACCCTGGACTGGTTGCCAGCCAATCGCAGGGCACACAGAGACGAACAACCATCCACACTCACAAGCACACCAAAGGGACAATTCGGAGCGCCCAATCAACCTGCCATGCATGTTTTTGGAATGTGGGAGGAGACCGGAGTACCCGGAGAAGACCCACGTAGGCACGGGGAGAACATGCAAACTCCACCCAGGAAGGCCGGAGCCTGGACTCGAACCCGAGTCCTCAGAACTGGAGGCGGACGTGCTAACCAGTCATCCACCGTGCCGCCCGTGTCATTTACCTGTCATTCAATATTATTCAACAGCATTCCATATTTTAATTTAGCCTCTCAGCCTTCACATGCCATTTCTCCATAAATTGCTTTAAAAAGAATTCATTCCCTTTCCACATTTTCCGACCGATTCTCACCATTCCAACTTCACCACATTCCATCATTCATCACTCAAGACATGATTAATCCCCAAATTACAAGAGTTGCTCCAAGTTGTCGCCATTAGCTTCCAGACATGTATGTGTATCGCAAACTGCTGCTTGGGTAACTTTGGCCGAAGTGTCCAATGGGATTGCTGAGCATGCATTTTCATGTGTTCAACTCCCCATAGGCGCCCTAAAGGATGTTGTATATTGCAGGAAACCGACGACATTGGTGGCCCTCAGACAAGAAATTGTAAATGGCACGTGAAACAAAGGCCAAACTGAAGTTCGAAGCAGTGACTTGTCCAAATGGAACTCAGGTTCCCTAACCCATATTGATTATTTAACGAGTCAAGAGCCGTATCAATATGTTCATCCACTTAATCAGTATATCACCATGATGGAATGAACGAGGCATTTCACCCTCCCTCCCTTCATTTCTAAACGAATAGAGGGTATCAAATTACACCCCTCAGGTGGACGGTGTAGTGATTGAGAGGAGGGCAGAAGAAGAGGAGCGTGACAATGAGTGGCGGGGGTGACTGATGAGTTGCAGAAGGCACATACGCTTTGTTCACCTCTGTGGCCTGGATGGAGTGATTAGCAGTTGGGAATAGAGAGAGACAATGAGAGAGTCGAATGAAATGCTGGATTGGATGCTCATGATGGATGTGCTCCGCATACCACTTTATGTGTTGTTCCCACCTCTAAGGTTCAATATCAATCCATCCATCCATCTTCTTCCGCTTATCCGAGTTCGGGTCGCGGGGGCAGCAGCTTTAGGAGGGAAACCCAGACTTCCCTCTCCCCAGCCACTTCAACCAGCTCCTCCGGCGGGATCCCAAGGCGTTACCAGGCCAGCCGAGAGACGTAGTCTCTCCAGTGTGTCCTGGGTCGTCCCCGGGGCCTCCCGCCGGTGGGACATGCCCGGAACACCTCCCCAGGGAGGCGTCCAGGAGGCATCCGAACCAGATGCCGGAGCCACCTCAGCTGGCTCCTCTCAACGCGGAGGAGCAGCGGCTCGACTCTGAGTCCCTCCCGGATGACCGAGCTTCTCACCCTATCTCTAAGGGAGAGCCCGGACATCCTGCGGAGGAAACTCATTTCGGCCGCTTGTATCCGGGATCTCGTTCTTTCAGTCACGACCCACAGCTCGTGACCATAGGTGAGGGTGGGAACGTAGATCGACCGATAAATCCAGAGCTTCGCCTTTTGGCTCAGCTCTTTCTTCACCACGGCGGACCGATACAGAGTCCGCATCACTGCAGACGCTGTACCGATCCGCCTGTCGATCTCTCGCTCCATCCTACCCTCACTTGTGAACAAGACCCCAAGATACTTGAACTCCTCCACTTGGGGCAGGACCTCATCCCCGACCCGGAGAGGACACGCCACCCTTTTCCGACTGAGGACCATGGTCTCGGATTTGGAGGTGCTGATATTCATCCCAACCGCTTCTCACTCGGCTGCGAACCGCTCCAGTGAGAGTTGGAGAGTTGGTTCTCTATCCTAGTTTGGAAAATTGTTTGCACTCTTCCTTTTATTTGCTTTTTAATCACCGCCCGTAATATATTCCAACGAGTCTTCCACACTTCAACATTCTAACCTATCTTGACCTTGAGTTGCCCTATCGCTCTTTTAGTCCTTGTATTTGAAAACCTTTTTCGGGCCTTGAAAAATCAGTCAAAATCCAGGAAAACACTAAAGTGAAAATGGTTGGGAGTGAATGAGTTAATCACCGCCCGTTATATATTCCGAGTCTTCCACACTTCAACATTCTAACCTATCTTGACCTTGAGTTCCCCTATCGCTCTTTTAGTCCTTGTATTTGAAAACCTTTTTCTCCCTTTGCGACTTTGTATCTTTCGACATCTTTTCTCTTTCCTATGATTTTCCTGACTTTCCTCCATCGTCTTGTTGCTCTCATGCCTATGCATCCCCTCTCTCCTTATCCTATTTCCAACTCAAGACCGCCACACGACCATCACATTCATCTCTCTCTTCCCTGCCTCTGTGTCAGTGTCCTCCCAGAGTGGTGACAGTGTGACAGCTGTGTGCCGCTCTGTCCACACCCGGCCTTTGATCACTCTCCCAGTGCTCCATTGTGGCTAATGAGGAGAGCAGGAGGGCTCTGGGGTTTGCATATACTGGAGCTCCCACACTGCCCTCTGTATCTCCAGTGCTCCTCCATCCTCCTGTTCCCTAACCTCACTTGCTCCCTTGGCGTCTTCTTTTCATCCCTTTGCCTGTCCGCTACTTCTTCCCCTCAGCTGCTTGTCACTACCCTCTCTTTTTGCCTCGTTTCACGTTCAACCACAGTGATTAAGTCAAGGAATTACAGCTGATATCAACAAGGTGTGGTTTTATTGCATCTCTATAAGTCATGTTGCATCCGTAGCAATGCAATTAAATATTCAGATGATCAAGCTTACACATCAGGTTCATGGTTAACTCATTTGCTCCCAATAACGTGTAAATATGTGTTTTTTAAATGTTCTAAGTGTCCCAAAGACGTATTTATATGTGTTTTTTTTAAAAAATTTTTTATGCTAGAGCATACAGAAGGCTTTGATACAGCCTCTTAACTGGAAAGAACGGTTGCAGAAATGGTAGTTATTACACAAACGGCCAGCAGGTGGCAGCAGAGCAAAGGAGATCAACCAGGGCCATGTAGAAAAAAAGCTCAATTATTTACAATTTTGAATAGATTTGTGAAAACTGATGAAACTTAGCTCTCTTCTAATGCTAATTGCTGCAAAACGGAAACGATTGAAACATACTTTTTTGCCATTAGGACTATTATACTTCGGTTTTACGCCACAAAATGTGCACAAAACGAGCCAAATTGACCCAATTGGCCACGATGCACTTAACAACAGACGCAAGGGAGTTTGCAAACATGGACGCTGGTGGTAGAAACAAACTCAATTTGTGATGTTTATGGATTTGAATCGGATGGAACCAAAGAAATACATCAGCGTGATAGGGCGGGAACCTGGAGCATAACGTAAGCTATTTGAAAAACCTTTCTGTATGCGGTACCGTGAGTATACTGCATCAATGGCCATTGTAGGCTTTGACAACTCAATATGTTTAAATGAAACAAGCAAATGTGTCAGGCTTAGTAAACATATGATGAAGATAAAGCTTTATTTAAGTGCACTAATATTTTTGATAAAATTAGATTTTTCACGTTATTTACACGTTATTTGGAGCAAATGAGTTAACAACATAGTAGATACCGCCATTCTGTTGCTGACGCATATAGGGCCACCATCTTATGTGTGTCTGGCACCAATAAATTAACTCGAGCTCTTTTATTCATTTAGTAATTTTGACACAGATTGTTTTGTTACAAAAATAAGACTTGTATGCTAATTTTCTCTCTTTTCAGTCTAAAGAGACCACAAACAAACACTAAGAAACATCTTAGTAGTGGTGAATGCCGGTCGGAGTCCGTCAGCAATAAGTGCCCGTGCGGAAACACCAAATATTGACTCCAGGTGCCCAAATGTGTTTTTTATCATTATTAAAATAGCTCTGATGCATGCATTTGTGCGTCAACCAATTTTTGTCGTCGATTCAACAGACTTTTTTTTCCTAGTCCTAATTGTACTTTTTCATCCTAAATAATCATAAATCACATACAGTAATTTTTATATTCAGCCTTATGACTCCTCCACAAAGCATCTTTTACAATGTCTAAATTGCAGCAGTGAAAGAAAACACACATACTATCAAGCCTATGCAGAATACCCCCCACCTAAGTCTGGTTTTACCAACTGCCATGTTTACCCTTAAACACCATCAATCTGTTGATTCAGTTAGCGGCATTTGCTTTTGTATATTGAAACCATCTGCATACACGGAAACAATAGAAAGCGACATTTACAGACTGAGCCCTTAACGCTTTTCAAATCCTATCATTGTCTGTGTCTGCACCCGCTCGCTCTGCCTTTCCTCCTCCTTTGCTTTGTTGTATGATTTTGGGTCATTTTTCTTTGTTTTTCTTCCCACCACCCGTTATAAAACTTACCGCTCGTCTTGCTCTCTTGCTTTTTTATGCCATCATCACTGGACTGGAGAAATTATTTCCTCCAGCTTTTCAAATGCAGGTATGGAAAATGGAGGTGATAGGGAAGGGGGAGGGGGTGAGAGGGAGAGAGAGAGAGGGAGAGAGAGAGAGGGAGAGAGAGAGGGAGAGAGAGAGAGAGAGAGACAGACACACACACACGGTGCTAATATTGATCTTGGTTAATTAGATTCCCATTGAAGTCCCTTGGGGGATTGGGGCATCGCAGCTCTCTGTTTGAGTCCGGGCGAAGAAAAGCCAAGGCCGAATTAGAAGGAATTCCATTTTAAACACCAGCTTGTTTGGACAAAAAGCAAAGAAATCCAAGCTTCACATATTTGATATATTCAACTCTGATCCTTCTCTCTGTTTAATTAGACTTCCTTTTGTCTTTGATGCTGTTCTTTTCCCAAGCTTGACAGCATTTATGTTCTGACTTCATTTGCATGTTCCGCTGTGTGTGCGTACGTGCATTGGGAGCTTCCTCTATCTAATCATTGCCAGCATGAGCAGTTGTGGTTCAGTGCCCCCATGAACATGTATGATTATCCAGTAACATGTGTAACCTACAGGATGTGGATTTTAGCCGACACGGCGTTTGTGCTCCACATGGCCAAGTCTGGCAAATACGGCCCTCCATTTTCCGTGAAATATTTGTCATGCTTCCCCTTCTCAATCTCACACTGCCCGAGATAGCTGCCAGGCAGGCACGGAACACGTAGGCTTGATTTACAGCCATTGGCAGGAATCGCATCACTCGAACAGAATTAACTGAGCTTCCTAATTAAAAATATGTCCGTCTGTCTTACCTTAGTTACTGACAACTTTCCCGGTGTGTCAGTGTCATTTTTTCAAACCTGACTGTTGAAGTCAAAGGTGTGATTAGTACATGTTCCTTCTCAGTGCTAATTCATTACAGTTTTCCTAACTACTACTGTATTTATTGTACAACGGAAGCTCCAAAGTCAAACACAAGCCATTCTGTGAACCAAGGTGACTTACAGTTGATTCTAATTTCAAATGCTGCCCATCTGTAAAGGAAATACAGTGTTACCTTGCTACTTTGCGGTTCAGTTATTGCGGCTTCACTGTGTCGCAGGAGGTGTTTAGTCGGTGCTGGATTTCACTTGATTTGTCTTTCTTTTCTTTGACCTTTCCTCTGGTCTCCTGACCTTCTGAACTTAACGACTGTGGCGAGACTCTGAAGTATCCGGTTAAGGTGAAGGGTAATGGGATTTTTATTAGGTTTTAGGTGAATTAATGAGTATAGATTTACAAGTATTTACACTCGCACGCACACACACAAACACACACGTACGCACAAAATATATATATTTAAAAAAAAAAAAAAAAAAAAGATGTTGAATTGGTAAGACTGCCGAATGAACAATTCTGAGCTCTCTTAGAAAAAATAATAATAATAAATAAATAAATACAGAAAATAAAACTAGTTTCTATGACAACCCTTCTTTTTTGTTGTTGTGGTCATTAGCTTCTTTTTCGCTATCTTCTCGTCCTCTAATGAAAGTGATTGATAGTATTTAATGTGTTCTTCATTTTGTATATAAAAGTGAAATTTAAGATTTCAAAGTGAATCTCGACTTCGCAGAAATTCACCTATCGTGGGAGATCATTGAACAAACCCCCCGCGCAAAATGACAGAACACTGTAATCGTTTACAATGCCAAATCGTACATGGTGTGAAGTCGGGATTAAGATTATCGTTTGGATTGTCGGGAGGGGAAATTCGGTGCTAAAATCAGGATTATTCTCCTGCCGTGTGAACCAGGCTTGTGCAGAGTTTAAATTACAACTGGAATGTTTAATAACCTTGATGATAGGGGAATGATAGGCATGCTGTAGGTATTATTTGACACGACAGACTTCCTTTTTTTTTTTTTTTTTTTTTTTTTTTTACACGACAGACTTCCTTATCATAACATTCAGTGACAGTTTGTTTCCTGTCAATCGAGGCATCGCTGTGTTATCGCTGCATTTAGAGTCGATTTTGGCTCATCGCTGCTTGCTGTGGCTTAAAGTCACCATGAGGTTCATTTGATTCAATGCGTGATTGATCAGATGATTGATGGCGCCTCCTCCTTCCCTGTCATTGTCCACCCGTGCTTGTTACCTCTCTTGGTTCCACTTCTCCAGAGAGCTGACACCCACCTTTCCGCGTGTACTTCAGATCTGGTCTTCCTGGCAGCGCACTAACTCATCCATCCTTTAATTCACAATTCACAACCTCCCTTTAGCCAAGACCCCCCATCGTTAATTGAATCCTTTCAATATATTCCCCATCGCACGTTAGGAAGCGTCAGCGGTTTCTGATCGCCTGAACGCACACTTGGCACATTTTAATATATTGACTATTCATATTTGATATTGGACAATCTGAATAGTTATCTATTACTGAATATAAAACTAAGTGTAATACATTTAAAGTCCATAAAATTGTTAGCAACACAATTAGCTGTCTTTCCCAGCACTGACTTTTCTCAAAAACATTTACCAACCTATATCATATGTTACATATTGTTTCTTTTCTGTGTAAGCACTGTTTTGACGCGGACGTGATAAAAATGAAATAAAACAGATAAAACTGATATGTCATGAGAATTGTCTATTTCGACACTACGGTTGTTTTCAGATTTCTCTTTTGGCATGTCAGTCTTTCTCCCTTTTTTTTATCATTATTATTGACCTTGTGTAAGGGCTGACGGTCCCTAAATGTGTATGTATGTGTGTGCGTAGCAGACTTATTAAATCATCGCACAACTAACCCACACATCCCAATTCACAATGTGCTGCACTGCATCCACGAGGACCCTCATTTGAGTTTGAATTATGAGGATATCGCGGCGATTCATGTCGAAGCTCGTTTTGATTTATGAGGCAAAGTTTGTAGTTTATTAGTTTACGTCTTCACAGCCGAAAGTTCAAAGTCAATGCACTTTCCTTCAAGCTTTATTATGCAATGCCGACAAACACATCTCATCCTTCTGGTCCTTTTGTCATTTTAAGATGCATTTTGTCTTGAATACATTGCGGTTGTGTGTTGGGTTATGTAACTCGGAAGTGTTGTTTTGAATATACAGTACAAAATGTTTATTTTTTAATCAAATGCATCTTGTCTATGTGTGGGAAGGATGCAACTGCATACATGCACTGCTTAACTTCCAACCCTGGGCTCAACACATACACAAATTTACTCACCCTGCAAACACGCAAACATGGAGCCCTGGGGTAACCAGAGGAAATGTGCTGAATTGGCTATTTTTTTCTGATCCCAGGAGGAAAAGCCATTTTAGATGCTAAATAAACGGGCTGATAATGGCCTCTACTGCTTTGCCCTATTTCTGTATCCTTGAATGTATTAAAGGGTAAAGGTCGCCAGCAGCTTCAAGTAGAAAAAGCGCTTGTGTGAATGTTTGTCTCAATAGGCACGCATACATTGTGAATACAATCTATTAATCTTCAGCAAAAGCACCACAAAGACAACAGCATTTCCTAATATTATTGTTTATTCACATTACCAAAAATCATATATTTAGTGGTTTGTTTTTTTAACTCTTTGCCTGCCAAAATCGTTTAATGACGTATGCCAAAATCCTAATGAGTGCCACAAGTGGAGCGTTGCCTGGTCAATGGGTTGTGGAATCAAAAAACACGCACTAACTATAGCCAGCAGATGGCAGCATTGTTATCTTTTCAATGGGCTCAAGGTGTATTAAATTACAATGAAACATGACGAATCTGATGAAATAGAACATTTTCAACGATGATGTGAATGATCAAAGTCTTTGTCACTTTAAATCTAATTTATAGAGTGTCACTAAACAAAAAAATACATTATTAACGTCATAGTCACTGTTGTGCAAAAAATGTTGACAAAAAGCTAATTTCGCTTATGTCACTCAAATTACTCATTTTCAAATGGTGATTACTAAAGAACGGAATCAGGTAGAAACACACTTTTTTTTTTTTATGTAGTCGTAGCGCACCATATTTTGTTTGCCTTGAAAGATGAGTAAAAATGCTCGAAATCAGCTGGCACTGTCGGGGTTGTTTTTTTTTTGGATAATGTTTGGCAGTCAGAGAGTTAATATTTAATGATAGTTTATTTTCTATCAAACCACAACTTGAGCTTTTCCATCTTTCCATATAATACCCCAGCAACTGTTGAAGGTTCTTCCCGGCACAAAAAAAAACACTCATATCATCATCAAAAACCACATAATTCAAAATATTGGAAACCTTATATAAAAAGTCTGAAAGATTTAGGTCCCAGAATTGATCCTTGCACATATCACACACACACACACACACACACACACACACACCCACACACACACTTGTCACATGTAATATCTGCATGTGTGGACTTAAATGCACCTGCCTGTACAAACTGCTGTATATTTTCCCTGACACTTTTAATACTTTGATATCAACTCTCATGTAAAACTAGACTAAGTGCAATTTATGGAGAAATTGTGTGGGAATGCTGATAGCAGAATGCTAAGATTTTGAAAGCATGTGGAATGCTTATGAAGTAAATTGAGAGATAAATTATAAAATGATGACTTCCTGGTTACTGGACAATGCACTTTACCAACTGTGCCACCGAGCAGTATCGGACACCTGGTAATGATGATAAGTTATATGTATGGAAGTGGGCGTGGAAAGTGATACTTACAAAAAAGTTCCATGTCTGTCCCATTGAAAATGAATGGTGAAAAGTTGACCTTACAAGATAAATTGTGCAAATAGTGAAAGTAATATGGAATCAGACGATATATACCCAGGGAGGCGTGAATTTTTTAAGCTAGTTGAAATTTGAACTGTAAATTGGAAGTATTATGTGTGAGTATTGCGGCACAAAAGTGTGGAGAATAAAAATCACAATAACATATGTGGGAAGCATTCCCACAACTAGACTAAGTGCAATTTCTGGAGAAATTGAGTGGGAATGCTGAAAGCTGAATGCTAATAGCTGAATGCTAAGATTTGAATGAATGTGGAATTCTTATGAAGTAAATTGAGAGATAAATTATGAAATTATGACCTCCTGGTTATGATAAGTTATATGTCTGGAAGTGGGCGTGGAAAGTGGTACTTAGTCTGTCCCATTGAAAATGAATGGGGAAAAGTTGATATTACAAGTTAAATTGTGCAAATACTGAAAGTAATGTGGTATCAGACCATATATACCCCGGGAGGTGTGAATTTTTGAAGCTAGTTGAAATTAGAACAGTATAAATTGGAAGTATTATGGGGAGTTGTTACATGGCAAGAAAGTGTGGAGAATAAAAATCACAATAACATGTGGGAATGCTTAAGCATGGTGTTGGTGTTTAGAGCTGCTAAACCTAAGATGCTAAACTACATAAATTATTGTTTTTGTTAAATATCGCTCCATGGATGTGATGATCTCACCCAGCTAAGACAATTTTCATTAGTCATGGTTTGTCGTGTGCGTTTTTGTCGAATCATGCTGCTGCTTGTAAATGAACGCTACATTCCTAGAGTTTAACTCAACTAAAACGATGATTAAAGGGTCTTGCCCTTTAAATAGACAATCCTGTTGACCTAATTTAGAGTCTCGATCAATCCTGGGCTGGCCACATTCATTGAGACACCAATCATTGATTTTCTCTCTTCTGCTTGCCTTGCCTGCACGCAGGATGAGGGAGGCAAGGCCAGAGAAGCCATCCAATCAAGTAATACATGGCTGTTTACAGTATAGTTATGAAATAAAGTGTCATTTTTGTTTTTGAATTGCAATAAAAGTCCATTAGGTAACATAATTTGTATACTGTATTTGAAAGTATTGAAAGAAGCACATTCGTTTTACTTATCCTAGTGAGGATAAGCGGTTTTCAGACAATGGAGGGAGGGATGGAATAAACTTTACCATTTTTGGAATGCCTTCATAATGAACATTTATGTAATTCTCTTTTATGTTCATCTGGCTAATGAAAGAAAATAGGGGCCTATTGGAATATGGTTTCTAGGCATACACTCGCCTCCGCACTCCGCTTTGCCCTCAGGTTTATTACTGGTGATAGCAATATTCCCCACCCGTGTTTCCTCTTTGATTATGGTTAGTTGGTAGCCTCTGACCAAAAGAAATAATGGTAACTTGTATCCTTTTTGTTTCTAAAGTCTGTTTGGACATTACCACGTCATATCTTTTTTGCTCTGGAATTGCTGACTGACTTGCCTATCTTTGAAGTTACTCCACACAAGGGCTGACATGACTTTATCTGCTTGGAAAGTACAATTTATTTTGCATCAGGAAGGATATCCAGTATACAATTTGACATCTTGAGCAGTTTATCTTTTTTTTTTAAGCTATTGTTATTGCATGGACTTGGGCGTTTTCCTTGAGCATACATGTGGAAAGCACTTTGCTACAATTGTTTTGCATGAGAAGTCCTATAATACAATGTGATCTATAGAATAGAATAATACAATACATTTATACCACAGAGTAGGAATTCTCATTGTACAGCAGCATAGACACTGACACTAGCATCAGAAATTGAAAATTGCAGGCCTGGGTAAAATAAATGTCAATTTTTCCTCAAAATAATCAAAATGTTTTCATACAGTGATGTGAATGGCAAACTATAGCTACGTGGATGAATACAGATGTGAGCAGAAGCAATAATAGTGAGTGATATCATGCAAAAACAGTTTCCGCTATATGGGACAAAATGTTTAACTCATTCAGTGAAGCAACCCCCTTCGCTACCGGCTATTCTACTGGATTTTGCGAGGTCCGCAGAATATTCTGTTCTATTGCTATAAAAACATGGAACCTGCCAAAAGAAAGATTAGAGCCTCTTCTTTCATCAGGACAAAAAAAAAAAAGTATATTTGTATCTGTTTTGCAGCGATTAGCATTAGAATATAGATAAGTTTAATCGATATGTCACATTCCTGGTGAAAACATTGGCAAAAAGAGCTTGTTGCAACATGGCCCTGGCTGATCTCTTATACTCTGCTGACACCTGCTGGCCGTTTTTTGTCATAACTACCATTTCTTTAAGCCACCTCTTCATGTCAGAACCTGTATCAAAGCCTTCCCTATGCTCTAGAACAGCGGTGTCAAACATACGGCCCGCGGGCTAGATCAGGCCCGCAAAGGGGTTTAATCTGGCCCGCCAGATGATTTTGTAAAGTTAGAAAAAAATAACTAAATTGTAATGTCAGACAAATTAATCAGCCAGCGGTTATTTTACACACAACTTAAGGTTACGATTTGTTTTATTATTATTATTATTATTATTATTATTATTATTATTATTATTATTATTATTATTTATTTATTTAAATTATAGACATAGACCAACATAAATGTATTAAATACGACACAAATTCAATTACTGGTGGTAACACAAATAGATGACAAGGATTAGCGATTAGCGTCCTTATAACGTCATTAACTGCGCCATGCAATGCATTCTGGGAACAACATATATGCAACAGAACAGGTCGATTTAATACGTCCAGATTCGTATACCGCATTCCATTTGCAATTGTGTTATTTTTCGGAACAATATAATTACAGTTGAGCTCCGTAATTTAGGGCTGGTCCACAAATGTGCGTATAAATGATGGTAGTTATATACCGTTATTTTACTGATGCGGCCCACTTGGTAATATATTTTCCTCCATGCGGCCCCTGAGCCAACATGAGTTTGACACCCCTGCTCTAGAATAAAAAAAAAACTAAACAAAACGTAAAAAACGTATAAAAACGTTTTTGGGAGTGCAGGACAAAGTATTAAAAAACATATGTTTTTGGGTTTGAATGAGTTAATAGCTGAGTCATATAAATGGTTTATTTATGATGAATTAGTTAGGTTGCAGAGTTACTGTTAAAGATTTTGTTTCCCACATTGCACGTACACAAATATTCACACTTTTCTAAGACTTAACACCGTAATCATGTAAATGAACCTCTCAGAGCACAACGTCAGCTGTACATCTATAATGTTGTTATATTGATTGTGGAGGATTTCAAAACAGCACATTTGATCAGCCCGTTTTCCTTGCCTCAGTCCAGAGAGATGCTTGTGCATGTGTGTGTGTGTTTTACCGACTCACAATAAAGACAGTGGCCTTCATCACAACTTTCCCAGCGTGAAATGTCTCTTTTGAGACATAAGGGTGGGGAGGTTTTCAAACCTGTTGAATATTTCAGGTCTATACTCCACATCCTCACAGCCACAAGTGCCCGATGGTTATGTGCATGCAACCCTTTTCTACAACCAAGAGTTTTTGTTTGAAGGCTGGCAAAAACAACGGATTGTGTACTCACATACACAGTCACCATTCACGCCACAAAATCAATCAAACCCCCTCATTTTTTACTCGGTAGTTTGAACATTATTCATATGCGTCCATGTATCAACTGCAAAACCCAATTTGTCCATCTGGCGTGATGGAGCAGGATTTGCTCGACAAGTTTATCCGTAAGATGAGGCACGATGTTCTAATTTGCTCAGCTGTACGTCCCAGTTGTGGTCCCATTGATCAAGGTTGTGGTTTGTTATTCGAAACCACCAAAACAAATGCAGTTTCTATTGATAAACCTGGTGGCAAAGGTGGCATTAGATCTTAATAAGAAACACTGTGCTTGTGTCTTATTTTAATTAACCATTCCCATACAACATCCAGTGGCATGATAAACATACTCATCCATCTGATTTGTGGAAATTAAAATTTTATTTCACTTAAGTTCAATACAACATTAGTTAAACTTTTATTTTCAGTTTTGCTAATGAGTGCTTTGCCGTTGTCATTAAAGGCAGGGTTTGATTGAAGTTGTATTTAAAAGTGTTTTTCTTAAAAAAAAAAAAAAGATTCATTGAATAAGATCTCGGCTCATGTCTGATCTTTACCTCAGATCAGCGTGAGAACAGATGTTTTATAGATGACTGGAATCCGATGATAATGCAACGTACTGAAGCCTAACTTGTGTGCATACAGCAGATATAAAAAGTATACACATCCCTCTTCAAATGCTGGGTATTCTATTTTAAAATAAATGTGACTAAGATAAACCATTTTGAAATTATTTCCACCCTTAATTGGATCTATAACCGTACAACTCAATAATTTAAAAAGAATGAAAAGGGGAAGTAAAAATAAACAACTGAAATTAGTTGTACATGTATGCACAACCTCATAACTGGGAAAGTGGCGGTGTTTTTAATTAAAATTGATTTTCTTCAGCTGGAACTAGGGCTTTAGTCACGATAAAGGGAATTATGAACAGTTCCAAATGTTAGCATGTGTTGGCACAAAACCTTCAGGCTTCTGCTAGAGAAGTGTTTTTGTTTTTTTCTGGGTCCATTCGGACCCCAGGGGTGAATCAGTCTCAGAGGTTCGGTGGCGATCATCTGTGCTGCAGGAATTCGGTGCGCTCAGTAGTCGACTTGTGGCTGATGTGATGGTATGTCGTGTGATTTCTTTATTATTGTCATCCCTTCAAACTATGTCAAAAAGTGGTCAGATGGATATATGCAATATGAATTCACATGTCTAACGGAACACATGGTGTTTCAAAGGGTTCAATTCTAGGGCCTCTGCTGTTTTCATTACATCTGCTGCCCCTGGGTTCCAGCTTAAGAAAACAGCGGTTGTTGTTGTAAAGTTCTCCATATATATATATATATTAGTGTTGTTCGGATACCGTTTTTTGGCTCCCGATACCGATACCCAGCTTTGCAGTATCGACCGATACCGATACCATACCGATACTTAAGGTTTTTTTTCCTCAACATGAAAAAGCTGTCCTGCCATTGGTTCAGAGCATTCAAGGGCCAATAGGATATCATAGATCGGCATGCAGTGAACATGTCACATATCAGTGAATGTTGTGCACGAGCAAGACACAAGATGCAGCATCCAAAATCCTATATTAGCGTTGGAATTAATGGTATCGGCATGTTACTTGTGAGTACTCACTGATACCGATACCACTGTTTTTATGCAGTATCGGCACCTCTGCCGATACCAGTATCGGTATCGGAACAACACTAATATATATCAAAACTAATGGTAATACTTGTGTCTTGAATTTGAAAAATAATCCCATTTTATTTTTCAATAGAAAAACATTATGCGAATGTTTGTGGGGTTCAGTACCCTCCAACAATGTTAAGAACCACAGCGCTAGAAAGAAAAAATAAAATGTCAGGAAAAGCCCACTAGAACATCTGAATTCTCTGTTGGGCTAATCAAAGACACTTTATATGGTGGAAAGTGAGTGCTGGCTCCCTTTTAAAGTGGTTGATTAATAATGAACACAGGCACAACCATTGTTATGAGAGGGTGTGTAGACTAGTGCAACTACATTATCTCAGTTGTTTATCTTTCTATACCCTCTCTCTTTTTTCCAGTTGAGTTGTGCATTTGTCAATGGTGTAAAATATTTTGAAATGATTTATTGTGGCCTTGCACAACAATCTGAACAAGGATGTGTAAACATTTACTATCAGCAACTTACAATAAGAACCAATTAAAGAACCAATTTGACACGACGAGAGGAGGTAGGACTCAGACGCAGGTATAAAGTTGGCCAACAAGGCTGCAGCTTTAATGACAGGAAACTCAAATCGCCTCTTAAAGAGGGAAAAAAGGCTGAACAAAAAGAGCTCCAAACTGGAGATACCAAAAGGGCACTCAAAAACAGGGACAACAGAAAGCGCTCCACTAGGGAGGAAAACAAGGGGCAAACTAAGGGCGCAAGACAAGGCAAGGCAAGGCAAAGCATAAAACAAGGACTGTGGTACGAGGGCTATGAGGACGCTTCCATGCACTGAGATGTGACACTTCAGCACTGAGGGGAGAATGCAGCTGGCTTTTATTGTCCGGGTTGATTGGAAACAGGTGGTGCTGATCATGGGCGTGGACTGGTAATCATTGAGCTGCAGGAAGGGTAAGTGACCTGGGGTGAGAGTAGAGTCAGGACTATCAAAATAAAACAGGAACATGACTGTAAAACAAAAGCATGAACCGCCACTCTGGTGGCGGCGTGACACAATTAAGTGCACTCCGCATCCCTCCTGAAGTCAGCTGGGATCCAGAGATAGATGGATGAATTTTTAATATGATAATTTTTATTTTGTAAAATTTACCGTGCCTGCACAAGTAGAAGCTTATAAAAAACAACACAACGTATTGCTTTATATTAAGACAATGGATTAATATAAAATACAATTGAGGTGACCATGTCGGTGCGGCCCTCGATGACTCTTCCATTGACCCCTTGGGAAATTAAAAGCCCACCTCTGTCCGAGAGGAAAAAATAGTTGTATTGCTTTAGATTGTGTAGAGGAATTAGAATGAAAAATAGTTAATCTTTTGTTGTTGTGTTATCCTAGGAGCAAAGCAAACTGACAACAAAACATGTTGTCCATGTGTACTATGTAAAGAATAGGTGTTAACGGTGTGTTTAATTCAAGTCTTGTGCCTGTGATGCATGTTAAAAACTTCTAAAAACTTGCTTGACTGAAAAAGTAATATGTGACCTTGTGAACGTTGTGAATTGAAAAGCAATGGAATGAATATCATGAATAGAATAACGAATATTGTAATTAATATGATTCCCATTACAGATTGCACATCCATCAAAAATGAGTATACTGCCTGTAGGTACTTAGCAGAAATGACATTTAATCATGTGTGTGCCAGTCATGTAATAGACAACCCGTCACTTCTTCAATCTTCTTTTGTAAATAGTATGTCAGCTTTATCTCATTGGATTCATGTAGGGTGACCAGATGTCCGGATTTAGGGCGGACAGTCCTAATTTAAGTGATGTGTCAGGCGTCATGCGCAACCCTAAACTGGACGCTGGTTTGTCCGCCTCTTTAGCCGCGTTGCATTTATTACTGAGGTGACGTTCACGAATGAATCAAGTCTTTTGAACGGCTCTTCAATGTGAACGATGGGAACCGAGTCTTTATATGGAAGCCGTTCAAACCCCCAAGAGGTTTTTTATGACTCGCCCACAGCTAAAGTGATGATGTGCTGCTTTGTGGTTTATAAACATGGTACTGTAACTGTAAATAGTCAAAAAGAAATTAGAATTTTTATTGATTTTTTTTTTAAACGACTTACCGTATTTTTAAGTCGCACCAGCCAAAAAGTGCATAATTAAGAAAGGAAAAAACATATATAAGTCGCATTTTTGGGGGAAACTTATTTGGTAAAATCCAACACCAAAAACATACATGTCATCTTGAAAGGCAATGTAAAATAAAAATAAAAGAGAGAACAACAGGCTGAATAAGTGTACGATATAATAACGTTACATGACTGACATGCCTGGTAATGTCAGTAACGGCGTAACATATTAAGAGTTTGTAGCGAGCAGTGACGGGAGTCGGAGGCGGAGTGTTGAAGCACGGAGCCAAAGGCTGGCGTTTTATTGACATCAGATTCTGAGGTCTTAACAGCAACTCCCCACTCAGCTAGAAGCTAACAGGCTAACTCCCCTTTTCCACATAACAAAACCTTCCCACCCGGAACTCTCCCTTAGTCCCAACGTTCCGTGGGTGAATTATGTTCCATCACAACAAGTTATTCATATAACTCTAGCATAAAGAACATGCTAACAAGTTCACTAAACTATCAGTTTCACTCCAAATCACTAAATCCAATGAAATCTTCACCCTCTGTGTCACTTTTAAACAACTCCCCCAATTCGGGAGGTAGACGATGCGCCGCTTCCTCTTCTACCGGCAATGTTGAACTTATCAACACAGGCCTAGAGCGCCCTCTTACGGTTTAGTGTGAAAATAACATGTGAAATGATATAATAATGTGTTCATTATAAGTCGCACCCCCGGCCAAACTATGAAAAAAACTGTGATTTATAATCCGAAAAATACGGTAGTTACACAAACATGATCTATAAACCATGCAAAACCTTGTTGATGAAAATACACTGCGAGTTGATGTACAGTGTTCCTGCGTTTTCCGCTGGGTTTAGGTTCCAAAAAAAATACCCACAGTAAATGAAATCCGTGAAGTAGTTTGCTTTGTGTTTTAAATGTATTCTACACGTTTTAACGCTCTAAAACAACTCACCACACAGTTTATACACTTTTCTCATCGAGGCATTTTCTCACATTTCTCTCTTCTTTAAACATTCTCAATTTTCAAACTTTCTTAAATTTTATAAAACAGGTACATTACTGTAAAAAAAAAAATGCACGCAAAAGCATCTGCGAAACAGCAAAGACATAAAAAGTGAACCGCGTTATAGCGAGGGAACACTTAATTTTTTTTAAATATGTCCTCCTTTTTGGTCACCCTAGGTTCATTCCCCACCTCCTAGGTCAGGGAAACTTCACCGATTATTGAGACAATCAACCTCTTTCCTGTGGTCTGGTAATATAATAAAGACAATCACAGGTTGATGATGATCAAGCTCCATAACATCTGGAATAAGGTTAAAATTTGTCAAATTCACAAACAAAAAAGAAAGCTGGACTGTAAGGAGTCTGGCATCTAACTTTATCCTTACTTCATTGCTGTTGATTGTAAAATGCACTGCTTCACACTGTCAACATTATCATGTGCTGCATTTCATCTGTCATTGTAATCGGAACTAACCGGGTCAAGAGTCCGTCCCTGACGGATGCCGATTTGTTGCCGAGTCTGTCAGTATTGACAGAATGCCCAACTTTCTCTCTCGATTCTAAAATGCAGGCAATCGTCTTCCCCAGCAGAGTCCATTAATTGTCTCATCTTCTCCCTCAACTCCATTTCCTACAGAAATCTTCTGTGTGATTTCAATAAAAACGGCTAGCATCAACTCTCAAAGAATATAATTGTGAGTCTAATGATATCCAACGTATAAATGAGTCTACTGGAATTAGATGTAGAAGCCAGTTCTTGCTTGACTGGTTTCTTGTCTCCCACCCAAATAGAATCATCATTTCAGGTGTATTATCTGACTGCTTGAGTGATCACTCAATTGTCTATTCTGTCTGGGAAGCTTATAACATTACATCTGAAAACTAAAAACTAAAGGCAAACAACACAAAACTGAATTTAGATTTATTTAGAAAATGTCCATATATTAATGATGTGATTTCCAGTAATAAATCAATCTTGTTCTAAAGACACGGATGATTTTAGAAACCGGAAACAATTCTGGAGGAAAACCTTTTCTATCCTATGATTAATAATCATCAAGTTTAAGCAACTCAAATTCACAGAATATTTAATCCCCGCTGCTGACAATGAACATTGTAAAGGTGGCGTATTTATAAATCTAAACAAAGCCATTGATTGTGTTGTTTTCTTATTTAGTTCTAGATGAACTTCATGACATTGGCCTTTTTAAAACAACAGTTCTTTGGTTCAGTGCTTATCTTTGACAGAAAATATGTTATGATACATTGTGAAAAATGTGATCTGTTAATTCAACATAAGGGGCAATTCCCCTCTCCATAGATCTCAATAACCTACAAAGAGTACAGAGTAGCTGCACTGTATTTCTTTATGCTGACGACCCTATAAAATATGGTACACCTCACATTGGGATCTGGTCCAGTCTGTCTTCAGTATACTCAATTAAACCAAGTCCTATAATGTGCAATTCAGCTCTGACCAAGAACTCAAAACTATACCTGGCATGTTAGTTTGATCTTAAATAACCATGTATACATAATAGAAGGGAAATTCAGTGTTTCCAATCCGTATTTAAATGAATTCACTTCAAGTATCTTATTTACCTAAAGCAGAATAAGCAATATTCTATTTACATGAGAGGGAGAACGTACACAGCTGCATGCTTTTGTGGTTTTGCATTCTCCCATCGACTACTAGTCGACTACCTGTTAAAACATCCATCCATCCATCCATTTTCTTGACCGCTTATTTCTCACAAGGGTCGCGGGGGCTGCTGGCGCCTATCTCAGCTGGCCGTGGGCAGTAGGCGGGGGACACCCTGGACTGGTTGCCACCAATCGCAGGGCACACAGAGACAAACAACCATCCACACTCACAAGCACACCTAGGGACAATTCAGAGCGCCCAATTAACCTGCCATGCATGTCTTTGGAATGTGGGAGGAGACCGGAGTACCCAGAGAAGACCCACGCGGGCACGGGGAGAACATGCAAACTCCACCCTGGAAGGCCGGAGCTTGGACTCGAACCGGAGACCTCAGAACTGGGAAGCGGACGTGCTAACCACTCAACTACCGTGCCGCCTCTGTTAAAACATATTTAGTTAAAATGTAGTAAGATAGTCAAAGTATTATAATATTAAAGTAAACTTTCTTTTACCTTTTTACTTTTCATTACGTTTTAATTACTTCTTTACCAAATGTGCTAAAAATGAAGCCAAAGCGGCGAACAAATAGTTAGGCGGGCAACTTGATTTGCCAGTCCAGCCCCGGTAGTGATTAATGTGAAGTGCGACCAGTTTAACTCATTTGCTCCCAAAAACGTATAAATACATTATATTTTAAATGTTTTAAGTGTCCCAAAGACGTATTTATATGTATTTGTTGGGGGTTTTTTTTATGCTAGAGCATACAGTAGGCTTTGATGCAACCTCTGAACTGCAGAGAACAGTTGAAGAATGGTAATTATCAAAAACGGACAGTAGGTGACAGCAGAGTATAAGAGATCAACCAGGGCAAACAAGCTGATTTCCTCACAGTTTTAAACAAATTTGTGAATAATGATGAAACTTAGCAATAGTCTAATGCTAATTGCTTCAAAACGGAAAGAAATATGACTTAGACTTAGACTTAGACTTGACTTTATTGATCCCTTTGGGATGGCTCCCTCTGGAAAATTTACATGTCCAGCAGCAATGAGAACAGATAATAAAATAAAATAAAATAATTCTCTCAATCAATAAATAAGGTTATTACACCAGAGATTGGATTAATAATAATAATAATAATAATAATAATAATAATAATTAAATCAATCAATACATTCCTGATGAAAGAAGAGACTATAATCTTTCTTTTGGTGGGTTCCATGTTTTTTATAGCAATAGAACACAATATTCTGTGGGCCTTGCAAAATCAGTCAAAATCCAGTAAAAAACAGCCGGCAGCGAAGGTGGGTGCTTCACTGAAAATGGCTGGAAGTGAATCAGTTAATACACACTTGTAAAATTTAAAATACATTTTCTGAAATGACTTTTAATTTTATGTTATCATTAATGATATTCATAGCTGTTTATATACAGATATCGTTAACAATTTCCCTCTTGTGAGCTATCCTGAGGGCTATTAATCATTAGCTCCCAAAAATGTATAAATATGTCATATTTTAAATGTTTTAAGTGTCCCAAAGAAGTACTTATACATTTTTTTGTTGTTGTTGCTGTTTTTATGCCAGAGCATAGAGAAGGCTTTGATGCAGTCTCTCTACTGCAGAAAATGGTTGAGTGGCAGCAGAGTATAAGAGCTCAACCAGGCCATGTTAAAAAAAGCTGATTTCCCCACAGTTCTAAGCAGATTTGTGAAAAACGATGAAACTTAGCTATGTTCTATTGCTAATTGCTGCACAGCGGAAACAAATAGGAATATACTTTTTTTTTCCCTGATAAAAGAAGAGACTTTAATCTCTCTTTTGGTATGTTCCATATTTTTATAGCAATAGGACATAATATTTTGCGGGCCTTGAAAAATCTGTCAAAATCCAGGAAAACACTTAAGTGAAAATGGTTGGGAGTGAATGAGTTAAGAGCAAAACGACAACAAGGTCAACGTATGTGAAATACATGACCTATTGACATGTTTCCTACTATATGACTTGGAAACGAAGCAATATATCTCATTTACAATACTGATCACGTACCAGTCTTTCCATTCGTTATTTTATTGCAGACATACTTGTAAATCTTACCAGAAAAAAAACAAATTGGACCCCCTCTACAAAATCTATGTGAAAGAAGCAAAAAGTCCTGAGACACTAAGTTTTTCAAAGTCCACTGCATAATACTGCTTCATTGGCAAATTCCCCTACTCCTCCTGCTCATCTTTTTTTTTCTAGTTCTGCTTAATTTTTTTCCCCTGCTTCTTGATTCTGCTCTAAACTTTATTTGTTACTCCTTAAATCCCTCCATCTCTATTCATCTGTCTCCCATCTCTCTTTGTCCTGCAGCTACAATAGCAATGAGATATTTTGCATTTAGACCGTGACTGGCTGAGCGAAATGGGGCAGTGTGCAATTAGTTTTGCGACTACTTATCTCATTAAAGTAAATGAATTATTGATTTAATGACACTCATGCTTTTAGCGGCGAGCAACTGCTATTATGAGTCACGCTGTTGTTTGAAAGGACACTGTCCATCTCAGTATGGGGAAATATCTTTCCTCATTTCCACTGTCTGCTTCGTCTACTCTACTTTTTCTTCATCTATCACTTGAGATAGATTTACTGGTGGCAGAGTGGGTAACAAACACCACCTGGTGTCTGAGCAGAAATCAGTGCTGTTGTGTGGAAAGGTGTAATGAAGTACAGTATCATCAAGAGCAAATTGCTTCGTCTGTCAATCATGTTTAGAAGTTCATTGTCAAAATAAAAAGGCAGGATGTACTGGCACTGGTAGTTGTCAACCCAAAAATGTTGATGTTGCTCATACTGTATATTGCTGCATTTTGTTTTTTGCATATCTCGATTTTCAACATTTCCCTCATTCTTTACAATAAATAATGCATGAATTGAGACAAAATTCCAACATGTGCAGGAGATGCGTACAATTTTGTGCTGATCTAAATGGCCGGAGGTCTGACCTCTACTGAGTTCCATCCTAGTTTCTCTTCCACAACTCTTTAAGCCCAATTCACACTGGCTGCGGAACGGACGCGGTGCGTTTTCCGTACGGCGGCCGCGAGAACTGCAATTCACACCGCGTGTGGTGCGTGTCCGGAAATCTGCTCCTGACAGACCACAAGATCACGTAGGATTCACGCTGGAGAGTTGAGTTCACGCAATAACAACCGTGTATATAGTCCTATTTGTAAACAATAGCCATGCTTGCCTGTTGTGACTATCAAATCGATATGCTTTTTGGACATTATTTTTGGGATTCTACCATGGCTATTCTACCATGGTAAACACATTTTGTGTTATTTTGTCATGTTTAATTTATTCTGAGCTCATTTTTTGTCTTAAATGTCCGACTCATGTCATGCTATGTAGCTAGCTAACTTCCCTCCCAAAAAAACAAATTCGCAAACGGTTTTATTTTGAAATATACCGGATTTACCTTGATGCGAGATGCCGATTTCCTGTCCGGCTCGTGTCATTTCTTCAGCTTCATAAAATTCCGCATGCGGCATCCGGAAAAAATAGAACACTTGCAGAAACCTGCGTGCCACGGACGCATCAATTTTTTGGTCAACTCACACCGGCTCCGCACAGCTGCGGTCCGGCAGCTCCGGCGCCGACCACTTCCCACCGTGTCTCGCGTGACTGCGCGCGATCATGTGGCATTAAAAACGACGACACACAGAAAGTCTGTGCTCAACAGAGAAGCAGAAAGAGAGGTGGACTTTTATTATTTTGTGGCTTTCTACTTCCAATATAAACCTCACCTGGCTCGTTAACTCCAGGCCCGGCTACGCCCACATCACGGTTTGCTGACATGCTTGCGAAATAGGAGCTGGCTAGTGTTTTATTCTGAAAGGTAACTGGAAATTTATTTTGAAACTGCGTCGGTCTTCCTGTCCCGCTCGATGTGTTTTGTGCTAGCTTGCCATTTGCCGGAGGCAGAAGGATGCGGTGTCCGGCAAAAATCGAAAATAGGTCTAGCCATGCGGAAGGGCTGCGGCACGCCGCAGCTGAGACGCAGTCGACACGCAACCGGTGTAAAAGCACCATTCGAATGAAGGAATCTAATTGGTTGCATCGCCGGAACGCACCGCAGCCGGTGTAAATCCCGGGAGAGGCATTGCACCGCGGCTGGTGTGAAATGACACGTAGACTTGAATGCATTCTATCCTTTCGGCGTCCGTACAGCCGCCGTACGGAAAACGCACCGCATCCGTTCCGCAGCCAGTGCGAATTGGGCTTTACACTTTACTCTAACCCTTTCTACTATCTCTTACATTTGGTTGATTGTTGCTTGTTTGTTTGATGCTATAAATTACTTTGCACCTTTTTTTTTTTTTTTAAATTAAAATTATTTAAAAATGTCATGAGTGTAGGGCTGCACGATATTGGAAAAACATGCGATATGCGATATACTTGCTGAACATAGCGATATCGATATTATTGCGATATTTAACATTAACACAAATAAATTACATTTTTATTACCTAATGAAAGAAAAACATTTTTCATGCGGCAAAATACGCAACCTTCATGTAATCTTAGTTAATTAATTGTAATTATGTCTTGATAATTTTCAACTATTGAATGGCGATGCACATTTTAGTTAGCATCTGACTGGTCAAATTCATATAAAAAGCATAAAATTCCATATAAAACGTATTGCGTGCCTTTGCGATATGCATATTGCAAGGGCCAATATCGCGATATCGATATTTTTTCGATATATTGTGCAGCCCTACATGAGTGTCATAAATGTTTTTCTTTCTATGTTGCTAGTCTTCCTTCTACTCATTGACTTTTTGAGGAGATGTAAGGGTGAGGATCAATAGATCTACTCTGTGCCCAAGAGGCAGACAGCAGTCAGATGAAGGGGTTCGTTGTGGCTCTCTCTGGCTCCCCCTTAATCGCTCATCTAGGGTCCCCTGTCAAACCGGACCCTTGGGCTGCCCTACACCTCCCTTGCTCCCAGTCCAGACATGAGAATATTCAATAAGCACTTTCTCATGACACGTCATGACGCAAACAGAATGGTAGGACTCGTCCGAGGGGAAGCGAGGGCTCCGTAAGCTCAGATGTATAAATTATGGTGCATCCGGGCCTTTCTAATGAATCTACCCAGCTACAGTATGGTGTCTCACTAAGTTAGCGATAGTGGCAGCAGGTGGCCATGCAGACGGCTGGTATCTTGTAAGCAGTGTTGCCACAGTTACCTTGAAAAAGTAACTTAGTTACTTTACTGATTATCCATCCATCCATCCATTTTCTTGACCGCTTATTCCTCACAAGGGTTGCGGGGGCTGCTGGCGCCTATCTCAGCTGGCTCTGGGCAGTAGGCGGGGGGACACCCTGGACTGGTTGCCAACCAACCGCAGGGCACACAGAGACGAACAACCATCCACACTCACACGCACACCTAGGGACAATTCGGAGCGCCCGATTAACCTACCATGCATGTCTTTGGAATGTGGGAGGAGACCGGAGTACCCGGAGAAGACCCACGCGGGCACGGGGAGAACATGCAAACTCCACCCAGGAAGGTCCGAGCCTGGACTCGAACCGGAGACCTCAGAACTGGGAAGCGGACGTGCTAACCACTCGACTACCGTGCCGCCCTACTTTACTGATTACTTGGTTTTAAAAGTAACTAAATTGCGTTACTGATTACTTGATTTTAAAAGTAACTAAGTTAGATTAAAAGTTACTTTTTAGTTACTTTCAGCAGCTGCCGATAACACCATCTCAACATAAAAATAATGCAGTAGAAACGGAGTTCCAAATACTTTATTGAAAGTGCATTTTTAACATGAAAATAAAGGTTTTTTTTTATGAAAAACAAAATAGGCAGTCTCTCTTGACTTCTTGTAACGTAAATACTGATGACACGGGCTACCACAGGCATTATTCTTACTCACCACCTGTGGAGAATGGCGGCTAGCCATTAGCTACTAGCTTTGCCAGCTGATCATGATTCTAGAAATGAGCTGACCATGAGCAATCTATGATCTTCGGCCTGCTGTCCACCACTTACTTTCACCCCTTTCTTCATCAGTGGACCCCCTCCCTTTATCCCGACACTACCCCTGAAATTCAAGGCCTCCCGACTTGCAATTAACCTCCCCCACAGGCATCCACACACACACAATCACACATGGTGATTAGCCAGTGCTAATGGCTCTCTGCCACTCTCTAAATACTCTCATAATTCATGAAAGTTTTTTTTTTTTGACCTCGTACTGGCTTACTCACTTGTTTATTAATGCACAACATTAATGCTAATCTAAGCATTGCTATAGTGTTTTAATCCGACTAGATCTCTTCCAACAGGGAAGAAACAAGGAGCCAACTACCACAGCGGGTGCACTACAACTACAAATATATAACAATATTTTGTATATTGCGTAGCTAAATGTCTTCACATGATCTGGGGATGAGTGTGGTCATTTGTACTACTAAAAACTCAGTTGTTAGCATCCTTTAAAAATTGCCAGTGCTTATATAGTTTGTGGAATGGGATAGTATGTGGTTAAAATGTTCATCTAACTCTTGTCCATTTCAACCAGACTTAGCTGTGTTTGAGAATAGTTTCTCATCTCATGTATGTTCATGAGAGGAGATAGCACTGACTTGTAGTTTTCCAGCACATTTCCAATGTACATTGTCCAAAAGGCAGGAGCGAGAGAATGACACTATTTTTATCAGAATTATTTGATCTTTTTTTTTTTTTTTTTTTATACTCATTACCAATGTTTCCCCCCTAATTTCCCATGTGTCTGAGCATTAACATAGTCTCTCTGAGCATACCCGTGAGTAACATCAGACATGCACATGGCGGCCAAACCAGTATCACTCCAATCTAAAACCTGAAATAGAGGGTTTCATTTGATACACAATTGTACCACAACTACATTAATCTTGCAAGAATTGGTTAAGAATTAAGGATCGTATGTCCCTTTTTACAGTATGTCTAATTCGGCCCAAATTGACTTTAGAAATAAATGTAAATAGTGTAAATTGGAAAATTTGAAGAATCATATTCATAATTGTTTATAGAGGTGGGAAATTTACAAAATTTGAAAACCATGGGCACCCATCCATCATCACCAGTCCATCATTTTTTCAAGCCAAACCAAACTGTAACCGCCAGTCGACAATTATTTTTTAACAACGCTTCCGTCATCACTTTGTCACCACTATTTTAGAACCAACAGACAAAGATGGACAATTTCTTTATTCTGCCATTTGTCAGTAAAATAAGTCTGAAAGGGCGAACAGTCAGTACTGATGGAATGGCCCCCTTATGATAATAATAATAATAATAATAATAATGGTGGTGTTTTCTGACTATGTTTACTTTTGAGCTTCCAAATGACAAGCTAAGGCCCTTAACTGAGCCGACCAAAGTGATAATTCACTCACATTTACGATACGTGATTCATAAATTAGTTCCTGGATTTCTTTTTTTTGACAATCTCACTTGTCATGTCATCATCTATGATGTTTGGACAAAAATGAAAACAATCTCATTTTGACCAAGTAAGGAATGGAAAGTACAGATACTGTATTTGGGGTGGGGTGAGTCCCAAATTGCAAGACATCCGTGTCACTCATCTCGAGAGGATTAATCAAAAGAGGAAGGTTTTGTTCCTTCCTAAAAATAAAGACTACAATATACTTTAGTATAAACTGAGGGTTTTGCTGCTCCACTATTCTTGCTGGGAGACAAATAGTCCAGAATGTGTCAGTGTTGGGTTGTGAAAACCATGGTTGGTCAAAACAATTAGTCATTAATGTTTGCCTATGGAGTGACTTCTAGGTCAGAACACAGGCTTACTGTATTTGTTTTCTGGTTCTATACATTTGTATGAACACTGTATTTTATTTCCATCCCTACACGTAAGATGATCAAAAAATTAGCTGCAGTTCTGCTGATGATGTGACACACTACAAACTACAGCCAGAGCAGGGGTGTCACAACTATTTCTCGTCAGCTCATCTGCTGTGTGAAGCCGGCCTCTTAGCTCTTCTATTATAACGATTATTATTATTTTTGTAAGAGGTAACTGCTCTCTCAATTGAGGGTTATCGGTCAAGGTTCCTCTGTCACACTTTCTTCGAAGCCATCTCTATTCAGCCCTCTGCTCCCTGTTGTTACTTTGTATTTTTGTATATACTCTGTTTCCCAACTCCTGTATCTTGTCTTGTCTGCATTTGGGTCCTAATTCCTTCCCTCATGTGACCAGGTTATTGTAATCTTATGTGATATTAGCCCATATGCTTAACGCATTTGCTCCCAATAACATGTAAATATGTTTTTTTATGTTGTAAGTGTCCCAAAGACGTATTTATACGTTTTTTGTTTATGCTAGAGCACACAGAAGGCTTTGATGCAGCCTCTCAACTGCAAAGAACGGTTTCAGAAATGGTAGTTATTACACAAACGGCCAGCAGGTGACAGCAGAGCAAAGGAGATCAACCAGGGCCATCTAGAAAAAAAGCTAAATTGCTTACAATTTTAAATAGATTTGTCAAAACTGGTGAAACTTAGCTCTCTTCTAATGCTAATTGCTGCAAAACGGAAACAGATAGAAACATACTTTTGCCATGTTGTGACAAGCTCTTTTTGCCAATGTTTTCACCAGGAATGTGAATATCGCTGAAACTTATCTATATTCTAATGCTAATCGCTGCAAAACAGATACAAATATACTTTTTTTTTTTTTTGTCCTGATGAAAGAAGAGGCTCTAATCTTTCTTTTGGTAGGTTCCATGCTTTTATAGCAATTGAACAAAATATTCTGTGGGCCTTGCAAAATCAGTCAAAATCCAGTAAAACAGCCGGGAGCGAACGGGATTGCTTCTGTGAAAATGGATGGGAGTGAATGAGTTAACACCAAGGCCTTTAAAAATGATAGAATGGCATCCGAGTATAACTGTTCATTACATTTTGACTGCTGTATTTATTTATTTTTGTTGTTTCTTAGAGAAGAAAATTAATATGTCACCAATATCTAAATAAAACTTTGTAGATCCACTTTATTTGTTTTCTTTGCTAACTCTGAACCTTGCATCTGATCACTTGGGCTCATTACTGGCCATCCACTGGAAACAGGACAAAAAAGCCTGGTAGACACTCGAGGGGAAATAGTAGAGGATTAGGTCCTCAGTGAGTTTTTAAAGCATGTACACAGTCAATATGTTTTCCTATTACCTCAATTTTCTTTGTTAGATTGGAGCTTTGTCGGAAAGACGGTCAATAGAAAGTTACATTCACGGCACAATTTTCACAAAAAGTTGCAACATGTGTAAAGATTCTTACTAAATGTTCATTTAAGAAGCTAAAAAGTAAAAATATACCCTATAAATGAAAAGTAATTGATCTTTCCTTTCACAATGTAGACAAACAGCTTTTTGAGAGTGTATGAACTATTCAATATCTTATAAACAGAGCTACGACAAACCGTTGTTGCATCGGCCCGTCATTGACAGACCCCAATTTTTCCGCGAGTGGGTCCACGTTTTTCAGTGAGTGATTTATGAGGCGAAGCCTAAAAAAATGACACGGACTGAGCATCGACTGAGGCAGGTTTACGTCCGTCGATCCGGGTCAGTGTAGACGGTCCTTCTCAGTCCGGCCGATGTAATGGCGTTTTAGGACCAGCTCTGCTTATAACTGAGTATATAACCGCTTCAAAAAATTTATCGTGGCTATCTCAACGGTGTACTGTATAAGCAGAAAGCGCTGCTTTAATTATGTTGTGTTTGGTAAGTGACTTTGGCACGGCTGTACGTACTCATTGTTATAGTATCGCTAGTGTGGCCACATTTCTGCTCGGTCATCACTACTTGGATATGCAGAGGCCAAAAAAGCAGCAGGAGGAAGCCTTCATTAATTTATCTCTCTGTTCCGTATTTAACAAGCGCTACATGTGCTGAGGAGGCACGCGCCCAACACAAAGGTTTGGCACAGTCATTAAACGTGCACAGGCATAGCAAGGCTAATCATTTGACCTTTGCTTTTCTTCTTCGAGGCATTGGGGGGGACGGGCAATATCTGCAGAGGATAAGTCCATTTGTTATTTCACATGATTTATGATAGGACTGTTAATGTAGAGAATACTAACGCAGTTCAACTGAGACAGGGTGGAACAAATAGCTCTTTGGGTCCGAAATTAGCTGTTATACTTTATTGAACCCTGACTTCAGCAAAGTCATTGAATATGGATTAGCTTATTGCCATGTCTCTGTCACCAACATTGGGATTCAGAACAGTGCAGGTAGGAAGCGCAATACTTGCAACTTGCATCGTATAAACAACAGAAGACCTACCGATCATATTGCTTCTGTATGTTTCAGTTCAAATGCACAGAAGCTTTCACATAGACAAAAAAAAAAAAAAACAATTTCCAAGTTTTAGCCAGCGAGGCACAGCCAGCCACAGGCAAATACAGTATATACAGCAGTGGTGTTCAAACTACGGCCCGGGGGCCATTTGCGGCCCACCGTCCATTTTTCAGTGGCCCTCGCCATATGCTAAAAATGGCATTTGACTCAGTTCAAATAAAATAAAAACAAAAAAGGTTTGGAGATGGTCAAAGTAAGAAGGGAGGGTATCGAAAAACAGGTGCCATTAAAGGTTATTTTAGTTCACTAAAACTAATGAAAAAACTAAAACTAAAATCCAAAAAACAATATTGTTACCGAAATAAAATAAAAACAAAAATGCTTTTTAAAAAACAAAAACTAACTGAAACTAACTATAATTACATCAAACATGTCCTTCGTTTTAGTCTTTGGTAATTAATTTAATGCATGAGCATTTGGGGCTGATTTTAAAATGTGATTTTTAGTATATTTATTTTGATATACAGTGTTCCCTCGTTTTCCGCTGGGGTTAGGTTCCAAAAAATACCCGCAATAAATGAAATCCGCGAAGTAGTTAGCTTTATGTTTTACAACTCCTATAAATGTTTTAAGGCTCTAAAATCCCCGACCGCACAATTTATACACTTTTCTCATTGAGGCATTTACATGTTCTCACAATTATCTCTTGTTCAAACATTGACAATGTTCAAACCTTCATAAATTTTATAAAATGGGTATATTACTGTAAAAAAATATGCTAAATTGCACTTAAAAAAAAATCCGCGATACAGCAAGACCGCGAAAAGTGAACCGCGTTATAGCGAGGGAAGACTGTAAACCAGAAAAATGACATTTGAAAGAAAGAAAAGCACCAAAAGATGGCATTGCTCCCATGGTGTTTTTTTTTTAAATATTGCGCACAAGTAATACACTTTTTTTTTTTAAACAAAAACTAATACTAATACTGAAACTAACAAACTAAACTAAAACTAAGCATTTTTTTTTAAAGAACTAAACGAATAAAAACTAACAGAACCACCCTGAAATCTAATAAAAACTAACTAAAATGAAAAATTCCAAAACTATAATAACCCTATTGCCATATTACAAATAAATTGGTTTATATACCGTAGCATTTTTCTAAATATGCAAAAGCACAAATAAATTATTTGTACAATTTTTAGGACTAGACACAATTTCTCTTCATAACATTATGTGGCCCTAGCATCCTTCTGATTTTCTGTATGTGGCCCTCAAATGAAAAAAGTTTAGACACCCCTGATATACAGTATACTGTTCATATAGTCTTTAATAACCATATGTACAACTTCATATGTACCATAAATGAATTTTCGATTTGGCGAGTGTGCTGCTGAATCGAGAGCTCAGTCTCGTTCATTTAGACGCGTCACCGAGTCAATGATTCATCATCCAAAGCACTCCTGCGGCTGGCCAAAGTTGCCGCACAAGGCAAGGACAAGGGCCGCGACCTTTGGGCCGGGTGGGCGGCAAGGCTCTGGGTTGTGGCTTGGAGGTCTCTGATTATTCAAGTGAACTGCTTGGGCGCTGGTGAAAATTTTTACCCTAAGCTTCACTAGTTCACAGTTCATATGAAATTGTAAATATGGTTATGCATTGTTGTAAAATACATTAATGTGTATAGTATTTCTTTTATGACTTGGTCGTACCAGAGTTCCTTCCTGCATCGCTTGCCTAAATCTGTCAGCCAATCAAAAGACAGTGATGAACCAGAACCACCTCGGATGATGTTCTGGAAAGCTATTCCATTGCAACCACACAATCCTGACACATGAAGCAATATAAATCATGCATATTCAAATGTATTTTATACATATTGTGTTGATAAATTAATTGAAGCAACAACAAAATGAGGAGCCAAAAGAGGCATCCCTTTTTAGAGAGCCGAGTCGAAACAACTGACAGTGGAAAAAAAGAGCCCAAATTCCTCACACTCTTCTGTGCTAAACTTTTAAAAGTCTCTGGATTGTGATTTTTCTCTTTTATTGTCTCATTTTCTCAATTCATATTTTTCATTGATGTTACAGTATGCTGATCTCCACAACTCCTATTTCTACCACCTCGCCTTCTGTGCACTCATGCAAAATCTAGCTATTTATCAACGATGGGCTTCTGGGAACACATCTACATATTTTCTATATCCATTGTCTGTGGGGACACGCAAAGGATATTGTCTTGATGTCACCAGTGACAAATTTACCTGAGTGGGAGTACCAGTGAGGGAATATAGCTAATCAGTCCAAATTCAGACTGTGCGCTTCCTAATGAACAACTCTGCTTGTGTGCCTCGACCCATCCAAAGAGCACCCTCTTATTGTGGCATTACATTATTACTGATATTGAATAGTTGTGTCCCTGAAAGGCCAGAACAGCAACAGCAGCATAATTTACTTCCCTTTGTGAGGAGAATAGTCTTGATCTACAAAAGGAGACAAGAGTTTTTAATATCGGTTTTCAAGAGTTAGGCACAGAGTAGAAAGTCTGTTTTTATCAAGTTGAGAATTATGGAGCGATGTGGTTGTCTGATCTCAAATTCAGACTGGTAGCTGTAACACATCTGCTATGCATGGGGGCATGGAATTTATGCTCAGTTTCAAGCTAATGCTATTGCTTATAGGCACCTCTAGATACAGTGGAACTTGTGTTGTGCATTCATAAGTTAGACATTAGGAAAAAATATCTCTGACTTTCAACCCTGAAGCTTTTATTTTGGCTCTGATTTGAGTTTCGAGATGGTTGCTATTATAGGTGAGCTGAAAAAATTGATACGGCAATATATTGTTGCGGGCCTCATTACAATACACGTATCGATACGCAGGTGTCAGAATCGATATTGCTCGTTAACTTTAAATAGGCAGCTAACGTTTGCCTTTGCAGCTTGCATTGTGCCTAAAAAATAAAAACCAGCAGCGTCTTTGAAGTTAATTGCCTTCAATTAATGCAAAAATAGCTCACCAGTGATTGGACACCGTGTCTTGCTAAGAAAAATTAAAACTGAGGAAGAATATCGACATTTATTTACTTATAAACTTAACATGGCACGTATCTCATTGTACCAACTTTCCTATATTTTGTTAAAAATAAATAAATAAATAAAATGTGTTACATGAAAAAAGTTTTTTATTTATTTCCCCAAATATTTCAAAGAAGCACACTTTAGAGCTGTAATTTTAATACTTTGATATTTTTGCTCATATCGACTCATGCCTATTCGTACATTTTCCCGGTGTGTCTGTGAATACTGCTCCCTGCTCTTAAGTGCGTACACATTTAGACGAGGCATGCTGCTTGGTGGTAAACCAGAAGAGCTACTAACAAAAACATTTTTGTCATCTAATATAATAAACATATCCTTTAGGTATACATATGACTGTTAATAAAATGCAAGTAAATTAATGTCAAATATCGGGATACGTATCGCCTTGAAGATCATGTATTGGGATACATATGTATCGCGATACGTATCGTATCGTGAGGTTGGCGGCAATACCCAGCCCTAGTTGCTATCGGTTCCGTCGTGCACGCTATTGTTCTTTCTATTGATATTCAGTATGTGCAAGTCAATTCTTCCAGTGAGGAATCTGGCAAGATTTTCAGGATGCTGTTGTTAGTAATTCTTAGATATGACGTAGTTGTGGCTTTCTTTATTTAAGTTGAATGCTAACCTGGCTGGTTAGCATTAACCTGGCTAATCTGTGTCAACCAATCCCATTCCAAGACTTTTCTTTTGATTGTGTGGGTTCTGTAGATCATTTTAAATAGGGTGATCAGATGTCCTGGCTTGGATGGGACACTCGCCAGTTTTGAGCCTTTGTTCCCAAGTCCCAGTGGATTTGGCTATTGTTTTGTCTGATGCTATGCAGGTCCTGTCGCGGTGTCTCGTTTTTGGCCATGTGTACATCACAGAGTTATCATAGCGATTCATATGATAAATCCATTAAAAACTATTTATTTCCACATTTGCATTTGTACTCATTCTCATTTGCGCCTACTCGCTCGCAGGCGTGTTTTTGTCATTCTGGAACTAGAACTATTTCCTGCTTTTGTGTCTAGGAATCATGGGAAATGTAGTCCTACTATCTATCCACTGTGGCCGCCACTTGCCAGTCAGACCCAACGCAAGCTGAGCTCTCGAGCAGCATATTTCCAGTGTTACAATGCGGGACCGATAACACTGTTGAACTGCCAACCAAATTAGCATATAACATTATTGGTTGAAGAAAATCATTCTAATTCCATTACATTATTTTTCTATATGGGAAAAGTTGTGGAATTGATTGCGCAACTGACTCTAAGGTCAAGTCTCAATACACAATTAGCTTTAGTCGTCAATTTATGATAAGAATATGCCTCTACAGGTGGTATGTGAGCCACCAATTGTAGCCACAGTGGTACTGTGACGGTTTCGTTCCTTTTATATTTGTTACAGCCCATCTTTAGTTGCATAATACTAAAATGTGTATATGCAGGCTCCATTCTCACTATCTCGTAAAGAAAGTTCAACTTCAGCAGATCTCAGCGTGCCAGAATCTCAGTTGGTCTCAACAACTTCCAAGTAAAATCTTTTAGATTAGTAAAAGTTGATGTCTCCAGGCACTCCTGCTGTACCTTTTTCTGCAATTGCTGAAAGCCAAATGTAATGGTTGCACTGTAAGCACTTAGCGAGTTGTCCGGGCTTTCAACTCATGATGCTTGTCAACTTGGAGATAAAATACATGCTTTTATAGCCATCACACTGAATAGGACAAACAGCAGAGGGCTCAACTGTTGTGATTGATTTCTTTTTCTCTCTTTCATCCTTTTCTTCCGACATGAATTTGCATCTGTTTTTCGGGGCAAAATTCACACGCGCCGAGCACGTCTGGATTTCAGCGTGTGCTGCAGACTGAGCGCTTGAGGCACTTGTCACAGCAGGGGATTCTACATAATTGATTTCAAAGGATTCAATATGTCTAGCTCAGGTGATTGTTTTTTTTTTTTTATGCATCCTCTTTTAACAGGCGGAATGTACACCTACACTCACAACACACACACCCTCAATTCTTTTCTTTACAGACCACAATAATTACAAAGCCTACTTATGCCATAATAAATGACTAAGTCGCACAGCCTTTGTTTACTCATTTGTGACTGTCAGCCAGCTGTTGTCTTTTACACTGTACCCCCCTCGCCCCCTACTTCCTGTTTCCCCCACCTGCGGCAGCCATCTTGGATGTCAATGGTACAACAAGCAAGACCAGCTGTTACAGTTTATAACGGGCCATTTTTTTTTTTTTTTTTTTTTTTTTGTGCCGCCAGACATTTAGCACTGACAAATGCACTGCTTTGTGCCACATATTGTGCTCGAGATGAATGTTGTACGATTTCTGCACAATACTCTCACACTATGAAGTAATTCATCAGGAGGGCAATTTAAGTTTGGTCGCGTGCTTTTATCACACAGGCCAGGGGGAAGGAAGAAGAAAGAGATAGAAAACATTGTTGCCATATTGCCCATTACACCCACTATGGGATTTTTAGAAATATTTTATTTGTAATTATGTTTCAATAGACAGATAATTACAACTCTTGTAAGGTTAGAATATTCATATTGTTTAGCCAAATCTGACATAACAAGAGAGCCAGAAAAATGGTTTCTGAAGTGGTAGAAACCACACAAACACACATTCAAAGGCATCAGTGTGTAGAAATCAGCATGCTGTCTGTCCGTTAATTGATGAAGTCAATTACACCCTTTAACAGCTTTCCTTATTGGTGCACAGGAGCTCGGCAGGACATGGATCTGAGAGCCCAGTGGGCAAATGGGAAGCTCCCAGCTGTGGGCGTAATGGGAAAACAGCAGTCGTCTGATGGGGGAATTTTTCCTCATATGGTCGGGCCGAGACAGATAAATGGCTTCTTCTAAAGCAAATGTCCAACAAATCCTTGATTCCACTGCAACAACACCAAAAAAAAAAAAAAAAAAAAAAGCTTTTAGCTTTGTTTATTACCATTTATTACCATTTCAAAACAATACAAATCCAATAGCTATGTTTGTTTACCTTCACACTAACATATTCAATAACTTGGGAAAAATTATATGAAAATGGGTAATTTTAGGTATTTCTATTATGTCATTGGTTGTGCAGGTTCTAAGGCATGGCCAAAATGGTTTTCTTTAACTCATTCAAACCCAAAAATGTATAAATATGTTTTTTTTTTTAATACTTTGTCCTGCACGCTGAAAAATGTTTTGTTTTGTTTTTTCTATTCTAGTGCATACAGAAAGCTTTGATACAGCTTCTGATATGAAGAGGTGACTTAAAGAAATGGTAGTTATTACAAAAAACGGCCAGCAGGTGGCGACAAAGTACAACAGATCAGCCAGGGCCATGTTGCAACAAGCTCTTTTTGACACTGTTTTCACCAGGAATGTGAATATCGATGAAACTTAGCTATATTCTAATGCTAATCTCTGCAAAACAGAAACAGATACCAATATAGTTTTGTTTTTGTTTTTTTCCCGATGAAAGAAGAGACTCTAATCTTTCTTTTGGTAGGTTCCATGTTTTTATAGCACTAGGACAGAATATTCTGCGGACCTCGTAAAATCAGTCAAAATCCAGTAAAATAGCCGGTGGCGAAGGGGGTTGCTTCAGTGAAAATGGTTAGTAGTGAATGAGTTAAAGTAGACAATGAAAACCTCTGCCAGTATGTTGTAGTTTAATTAGTTGGCTGTATTTGCCAATTTAAAATCACAACAGTCACATTAGGATTTATTTTGCCATAACCAACTCGGAACTTGATTTGTTCCTACAACACATTATTAGCCTCTCGACAGGTAACTGTGTAGTAGGGATTTGGTGCTGGAAGGGAGAGCCCTTGAGCAGACACGAGATGAGTGGCAGATTTACGTGACAAATGTTTATTGGTTCTGTCCACAGGTGAACAGATATTGCGGGAAAGAGGAGAGTTGAAAAATCACAAGTTCAGGCGAGGTATTCTGAAAAGAATAAGGAATGCAAGGTTCAGATCGAAGCAAGAGTACATTCAAATGAGTTGGATGTGGGGGAAAAAAAAGAAAAAAAAAAGGGACCTTTCACCGCACATCAATGTCATCCTTGTCAAAAATGCATTGAACAAAACTTAAAAAGTACTTGGAAAAAGACTGAAACAAAAAAAATTGAAAAAATATTGAAAGAAAAAAGGCCAAAAATAGGTCAATCAGTGGGAGCTGAGCAGCGTGTATACGGGTGTCCACTGTATACTGTACCATGTACCGTATTATTTTTCAAAAACATGGCACGATTGTCAAGGAAGAAGCAGATTTCCAACAGGAAACAGGTGACATTAACTCATTCACTCCCAGCAATTTTTACTGAAGCAACCCACTTCGCTCCTGGCTGTTTTACTGGATTTTGACTGATTTTGCAAGGTCCACAGAATATTCTGTTCTATTGCTATCAAAACATGGAGCCTACCAAAAGAAAGATTAGCGTCTCTTCTTTCATCAAGGAAAAAAAGTGTTTTTGTATCTGTTTTCGTTTTGCAGCAATTAGCATTAGAATATAGCTAAGTGTCATAATTATTCATATTCCTGATGAAAACAATGACAAATAGAACTTGTTGCAACATGGCTCTGGATGATGTCTAATACTCTGCTGCCACCTGCTGGCCATTTTTGTAATAGCTATCATTGCTTTCAGCAACTGCTTCATGTCTGAAGCTGTATCAAAGCCTTCTGTATGTTCTAGCATTAAAAAACAAACATAAAAACGTATAAATACGTTTTTGGGTTTGAATGAGTTAAAGCAGAGAGGATGGCATATATCACGTATTGATATGACTTAGAGGTGCCATACTCCCACTTATGTTTAAAACTATATTCTAGCATTTATTAAAACTAACTAAAAGTAACTATACTAACAATGAAAATATTTTCATCAGTTTTCATCAATTAATTTCATACATGAGCCTTCGAGGTTTAGCATGAACTTATGTTGTGTTACTTTTCGGCAATACAGAAGAAGGAAGTTCAAACAGTCATTTGGAAATTGAAGTTTACTTTATCACACCACACTTCCTGTTGATAAAAATAAAATAAAAATAAAGACCCAAAAGCACAATTCACAGGTTTAAAAAATGGGTGGATTTATTGGCGCACTCAGCAGGAGTCATAAAGTACCAACACAAGATTACAGCAATGCTTGGGGAAAAAAAAATAAAAAATGAGGACGAAAGAAGCAACAACTGTTAGCAAATACTGCAGGTAAAAACAAAATCAGGAAGCACAAGAAACAAAAAGCGTGGACTCTTGGTAACATGAAAGAACAGTCCAGCTGAAGTTCTTGGACATGACGGGAAAAAGGGCGAGGACTAGGACACAGGTGGCAATCAACATACCTTTAATGAGGATACACAAGGGCAGGAAGTAAAGCTTCTGAAACGAGAAGAAACTATTACTACAAAATAAAATAAGTCATAACATGAAAAACAAGAAGTAAAAAAACATCAACGACAAGACATGACAACTGAACTTTTTCTTATGTGACATTCGGCAGATATGCCATTTAAAAAAGTAACTTAATAAAAACTACTATAAATAAAATATCATATGCAAAGGTGCAGCCAGTTTGTCATCCTTGCGCTGGCGCCCTCTTAATTTTATGATTCATTATAGGATTTTAAGAATCACTTACAAGGCCCTCAATGATCAAGCTCCTTTACGTTTTCAGAATATGGTGTTTTCATTGTTCTGGCAGACATTGCGTATTTCCCCTCAAAAACAAGGAGTCGAGCTCTCCTTACTTCCACCCAGCTTTCCCTTGCCTATTTCTCTCCGTGATGAGAGAGTGGTGATGGCATCTGCTAGGAGATGGAGACTGAGTTCCTAACCAGACCAGTTATGAGGCAGTAAGTCTATTATTGATTTGCTGTCCACATTGCTGCTTGCACTCCTTTGTTTTCCTGAGCACACACCGGCACACATACAACGGCGGAGAGCTCAGATGCTGCTGACCTTTCATCACCTTTCCCTCCTGTCGTTACATGAAGACACACTAATGCAGTAGAAGTATTTTCTACAATAAAGAAAAATGGTGTAAAATAGACTTGCTCTCACATTTTCTACATCCAAAATCTTAATGTTTTATGAATATTGATGTGCTAACCTTCAGCAAAGATTTTGAATATTGTATGGGACAGATGGTCATTACATTAACAAAAAAAATGAAATTGCACTTCCGTGAAATAATCCATTCATTTGTCAGGTCATCACTCATGTCAGAACTGAGGACGGGGCTCACAATCATTGCTTTAGTTAGTTCTATAACCTTTTGATAGAGCTTTCTGGGGACTTGCCAGGTTCTTAGCCACCATAGTCTTCTAGCCATGTCTATGGTAACGATCTATATGGATAATCTGCAGTCACAGAAACGTGACTATGGTAAATGGTACTTCATTTATTTAGCACTTTTACAATTTATAAGACTCTCAAAGTGCTGTACATTTTGACTACACATTTAACGACTGATGACAGCATCCTTATCTTGCTCAAGGGTTCTTCGACATGGTCATAATGGTCTGGGAACAAACAACCTCAGGTTTGCAAGACAACCACTCTTCCACTGAACCACGCCACCCACAACAAATAGTAAAGTAAAAACTAAAAGACCTTAAAATGTATATACAGTACTGTATTCTTCCTTTGAGGAGAGAAACAGATAGATATACAACTGTTTGATATGAAGAGTGGACCAATGTTTTTGTTTTGATATTTTATGCACGGCATACATTTTTTTCCTCAGTTGTTCGCCTCCACAGTCATTAACTCATTCACTGCCATTGACGGAAAAAGACGTCAAATGATGCATTTTTTTGCTGGTCTGGCAATGAATGTGTTAAGAAATAACGTTAAAAAAAAAATCAAAGTTACCCTTGCAGCTTTCTATTTTTCTGTATGTGGCCCTCAGAGGAAAAAGTTTGGACACCCCTGCTGTACATTATATCAACAATTATATAATTACTTCATTGATTTTTACCATGTTTAACTCATTTACTGCCATTGACGGAAAAAGACGTCAAATGATGCATTTTTTTTGCTGGTCTGGCAATGAATGTGTTAATCTGCAGTCAACTTAACGAACCTTCATAACATGACAACAGAACCATCCGTCTGCCCAATCAATCATCCATCCATCCATCCATCCATCCATCCATCCATCCATCCATCCATCCATCCATCCATCCATTTTCTATATAACTTATACACAAACTTTGGGCACTATCCACAAACATAGCACATCTGACACTAAGTGGAATCCATGGGGAAAGAGGAAAAACAAAGACACGACTTTTGTTAAGTGGTTTGGAGGAAGCTTAAACTTTTTTCTGCTTGGCTCTCAATGAAGGTGGTCACTTCTGCTTCTGCTCCTCTCCGGCCAGGGTCACTTAAGGTTTTTTTTTTTTTTTTTTTTTTTTTTTTTAATTTTCATCTAAGAAACTCAGGGCTCTGATCGCGACCTGTCAGGCTTCCCGTGATGGCTCCCTCTGTTGGTCGTTGTTATTTATTTGTATGTTGGACATGTTAAGACTGTGTGTGTCAATACCCTTTGTCCAAATTGTATTTAAAAAAGAAGAACATGCAAGAGAGAGTATCTGGTTAGTCATATATGTGTAGAAATGCTAGCTTCAAACCGATTGACTAAAAGGGAAGGCGCAGAGATGGAATGCCAAGACATTTTAACACGGCTAAACTGACTTGGCAGGGCTGGACACAGGAGGCTATGTCTGATGAGACCTGGTGAAACAAAGTAGACAACAGGAGAGCACAAACCAAACAAAGGTTTGAAACACGGACAAAAACAATTTCAACACAAATAAAAATAAAAGTTCCAACAGTGACTTTTATTTACCTTTCATTTGCAGCAAGTACCAACCCTTTATCAGAACCTTTTTTTAAGGTTTGACTTTTCCTCATGTTCTCCCTTTATTGCACCCTAAAGTGTTAGTGAGTGCTGTGCCGAGAGAAAGTGAGAGCCAGTCCCCAAAACGTAAAACGTGACGGTAGGAAGTAGAAAGGTAGTACTATAAGGGCTGAAAACACAAATGTTGCATATGAGCTTTCGGGTAACTCTTTCCTTAATTCCACCTTTTGCACTTCCTCAGAAGACAGACAATTAATGGAGTGATTGACTTTGATACTATACACAGAGAAGGAGTATGTGGATTGTGAATGGATCGCCACTCTTAACTCCGGATTCCGGAAACACCAACTCCTCAAACAAATGCGTTGTTACTTTTACTCTCACTTTCACTCTTCCTACTTTCACTATCAAGATGCCAACTTTAGATAAGAAACCCATCAAATCACATGAAAGGACCCTCGTCGTTCATGGACTTTGATAGCTAGCGGAAGCTTCTAGTGTCGTGTCACCAGAGGAGAGCACTTCCGTCTCTTTGTCTGCCCCATCGTTGACGGATGCCCACATCGGCGAGTGCACACTTTACTATGAGGGCTTTATGACTCAAAGCCTAAAAAAAAAAAACAACAACAACAGAGAAGGACCATCTGTACTGACCCGGATCAACGGACGAAGACCTACTTCAGTCAGTGCTCAGTCCATATATTTTTGGAGGCCTTGCGTCATAAATCACTCTCCAAAAATGTGAGCGACAGGGCCAACAGAGAGACGGAAGTGCCCACCTCTGCTTGTGACTCCTCCATACTCTAACAAAACATCCTTGATTTGAAATGGTGCCTTTGAGTGACATGGTTAAAGTGGTACAGTGGTTGTGATGATTGCTAGTTCAATCTCCAAACTCCAGACATATTCAGGGTCAAAGATTAGTTAACAGACAAGCCCTTGTTAGATCCAGAGTGGACAAACATTTATGATTCGGCATGGCAACATTCACGTATGCTCTGAGTTAGGACGCCTCGGCCGCAAAACACGAATATTCTTGCATATTCTTACATTCAGCTTTTATTGGTTGCTTTGTGCCTTTATCATTTGTGAATTAGAAGCGAAGAATCACGGGTTATTTTGAAATCAAGTTAGCTACTTCCCCGACTGTGGTACCTTAAGCACTAAGCATGTTACAACATCATCACTTGTTTTTGTACACTTTGACTACAATTTCTTTGTACACTTTGACTGCAAAAAACTTTTGGGTTGCTGGGGAACGAAAATAGAGACCTTAAGGAGGGTATTTGGAGAAATCTCAACATAGAAATTTCTAACCACCCGATCTCGTAGCCAGAGCTAGCCACGTCTAGCGGATCACATATGATCGCATCACGTTCAAAAGCATTTTAACCATCTTACAATGACACCTTAACCAAAAATGGTTAGAACACACTTTGGTAGTTGGAAATCCTTTCGATTTATCCTTGCAATTCCCTCTTTACACTCACACATGGCACACAATATGTGGCACATGACGTCATGCAAATACTATCTATAGAAGTAGTCATAGCAATTAATGTGTTTGTTTCCGCCTCTCATGACAACAAACAAATTGGTCTTCTCAAAAATCATCTTCTTAGCTTGCTCGCTAGTTTAGCATGTGGCATCTGCTAAAAAAAAACTGTTGCTTAAAGTTGTATAACAAATGCAATGTCAACACATGGTGTGTTAGTATTAAGCAAGCTGATTTTTGTAAGTTATGTACTTTAGTAAAATATACAATCTATAATTCTCTTTGTTTTATGTTTAAACAGGAATACAGCAACAAATCAAGCACTTGGCTTCTTCTGTGAACAACAGCTCACTTTGCTGCCAACATTTAGCTCTTGTAAGTCAGATATTACTGACCTCACAAGCCAGGTTGATAATTGGGATTCAATCAATGGAGTTCTTCACATTATCAATCTGGGACTTCACTCGGCAGATCCATTTGGGAATGGAGTACAATACTTCGAGCTGATTGGACGATGCGGCACCTTTGCACGTTGTTTTGACCAATCAAGGCAAGGGATGAAAATGTTGTCTTCCGTCTTGCTCTGGTTGGGAGGGGGTGCATGAACATGTTTACCAGATAAAAATGCACGAAGCGCCTCTCGCTGTTCAAATTCAACAAGGAAACGGTGAGCAATTCTGCGAGTACAGAATTAATTGCAGCGTCCATTCGTCTGTTAGGTTTTTTTGTTTCCCCCTGTCATAGGCGCGTATTTGTTTAGTCCCGCCCCAACGCCACCTGATTGGTCTGACCTAAAACAAAAAGTTGGCTGCAAACTTATCAGCGGGAGTACAAGATGTATTCGCCGGAGTTTGTGAACTCACAAATACCGCCAGAATTCAGCTTGCTGGCAAGGTTAAGATATCACTTGCAACTCAAGAAAATGAAAACTTCTAAGATGGGTCATTTGTAAGATGAGGTACCACTGTATACTGTATGCTGTGGGCAACTAAAACGAAAATGGTAGGACATTACTGGGGTATGTGTAAGGAATCAAATTTATCATTGTAATTTGTCTGAAGAATGTTTTGTCATAAAACAGAGTTGTAATTCTCCGGACAGAGTGGACAACTCAGTAACCAAGCAATACTGTAACATTAATGAAGTATAGATTTGTTTTCTTTTCATTTGGAGCAGCACAACAACAATAATCAATGCTGTATTCTCTGAATGCCAGCCAGAACCTAATTAGAGCTAATTACCAGCTGCTGCCATGTGTGATATGATGTCTTCTGTCTGCAAGCCATTTCCAGTAATTACACATATATCATGTCATCCAGTGAATCATTATTGCGTAAAGGATACCCTTGTGGCTCTTTTTCTATTGGACGGAGCAAAGGAATGGGCCGCATCCACCTGGCCAATCCTCTTCATCTAGACCAGACCAGCTCAGAACAATACAGGCCAGACTGTTTACTGCCATGGTCTGCCGACCCTTTGAGGGAAAAGTGCTCCAGGCGCAGTGAACCGTGCAATCTGGGAAAAGTTGTTCTATATAACCAACGGTGAGACTGTAGATAATTATCAATGGTAAACAGGATGTGATATATAGAGAGAGATCAGATCAACCTATCAAGTGTGTTTAGAGTTTTCCTAAATTATATATACTGTAATTGCTGGTCTATAAGGCACACCTGATTATGCCCACCCAGTATATTTCTAAAGGAAAAAGCATTTTGTCCATACATAAGCCGCACCTGACTATAAGCCGCATATTCACAAAGAAAGACGGGACACAGAAAAAGTTTTCAAAGGTTTAATAATATACCTTAGCTTTTATTTCCAAACAGTGCCTGTGACGCGGCACTAACACAGTAGCAATACAGTAGTACGGTACGGTACGGTAATACGGTAGTTACTAACATGGCTGGTTAAAAATAACATACCGGTAAAAGTCACTGAGACTTCTTGTATTTTCCATGATGAGGGTCTGTTCATGCTCATTTTAGTCATGCACAAAGCGCCAAGTGACATTAAACTTGCATCTTCCTTGACACATGTATTCCACCTATCTCACTCTTATTTTTTCTGCTCGAGCACCCCTGGCAGCCGTCAGAAAAAATCCATATATAAGCCGCATCGTTGTATTTGTAATTGAATTTGTCGTATTTAACACGTTTATGTCGGTCTATGGTTTTAAAAATAATAATAATAATAATAACAATTACCGTATTTTCCGCACTATAAGGTGCACCGCATTATAAGGCACCCCTTCAATGAATGACATATTTTAAAACTTTTCCCATATATAAGGCGCTACAGTAGAGGCTGGGGTTACTTTATGTATCCACTAGATGGTGCTGCTCTAAAGGGAATGTCAACAAAACAGTCAGATAGGTCAGTCAAACTTTATTAATAGATTACAAAACAGCTTTCTGACAAATCCATTCACTCCCAAAATGAATAAACAGCTGTTTTATTATTTTCTCTGAGGTAAAGTATTAGCATCAGCTAGCGATCCAAGATGGCGGGATCTTCTGCGCAAGCGCGTCACTCGATCGTGCAGGGTCACCGATAGCGTCTTGACAGCGAGACCTGTTGCGGCTCAATATTGATCCATATATAAGGCGCACCGGATTATAATGCGCATGCTCAGCTTTTGAAAAAATTTAAGACTTTTAAGTGCGCCTTATAGTGCGGAAAATACAGTACTCAAACCGTAACTTTAAGTTGTGCGTAAAATAATGACATCAAGGACGATTCCTTGTACAAGTTACGTTGCTCATCTGATGACTGTTTGTGAAATTCCAAATGTATATGTTTTGATTGTGGCCGGCTGATTAATTAGTCCGACATTACAATTTATTTATTTATTTATTTTTTACTCTAAAATCATCGCACGGGCCGGATTAAACCCCTTTGCGGGCCTGATTCAGCCCGCGGGCCGTATGTTTGACACCCCTGATTGTCTTAACTTCCAAAATGTTTGCCTTTTTTCTTGATAAATTTGTGAAATTTACTTACCTTTTTTTTAATAGTTAAACAAATCTGGAAAAATGACCTCAGTTTCCTAATCTTTATTTTAGTTCCACCTTATTAAGTTTTCACCTTGAAGTTAACTCTGACTCCATAGGTGCCGGAGTGTTTTGCTAAGATTCATTCACGCTCACACGTTTACTTTCCGGCATTTAACTTAATTACATGAGCTCTTTTCATCTGCTAATACGCACCAAAAACAAACTGTCACCGCTCGACTGGCGTACACACAAGCGCACACACAAACTATCAGTCATGAGGCGAGCCAGCTGGCAGCCGGGGCAGCCCCGCATCACCATTACCATAGGATTCCTCAATCACCGGGAGCGGCTGGTAATGGAGCAGTAGCGGAGAAAGAAAGAGAGAGAGAGCGTGCCTGTGTTTACATGAATGAGTGAGTGCAGAAATGTGGCCAGGGAAAGAAGGAAAGGCGAAACAGAACGTGCGTGAAAAGTAGAAGCCTGCTTTTATTTGCTGCGGTGTGGTTTTAAAGCCGGAGTGAGGATTGCGAGCTGCTCTTTCTTTACCCTGGAATCTAAAATTAAGCCCATTTGTAATACATTACTCTGCTCTCGTCGATCCTCCTGCAGCTCTCCGCGCTCTCTTCCTCTGTCGGCGCATCCTTCCAAGGTTGATTTTCTCTCTCTTTAAGACCAATGGGATGAACATTTCATGCATGAAATGACTAGTCTTGGCCCCTTGGTCCCCCTGCACTGCACATTGAATACAGTCATGCACGCATCCGCACACACACAGTCGTATACGACACACTCAGTGGATCCAGTGTTGCACATACATCCCGGTGTTATGGATTTAATGATTTCCCTGGAGTAAGCATTAGACAGACTACATGTATGTATCGCCAACTGCTTCAGCTACGGCTCCCTTGACCTTGTGTATTATTGCTCTCATCGGCAGCGTAAACTTGCGCATGTGTGTCTATGTTTGTGTTGTTTTAGCTTCTAAATTGTGTGCCTCATATCAGAGTGGATGTGTTCAATATTGATCGGTTTCATTGTTGGGCCTCGGGGGACTGATGTGTAAACAAAGCGCACAAAATTGAGTTCATGTGTTTTCCTACAAATTAGCTGAAGCTTCTAATGGAAGAACAAGCTAAAAATGTGTGTACCTCATGAATACTTAACACTACAAATAAATGTTCATTTAGTAAAAGTCAAGTTAATTATCATCATAATTGGTGTTAATTGCGGACGCTGCCAGAGTAAAGAGTGTGTTTTAAGTGTTGGACTGCTGTGATCGTTGGCCTCTCGCCCGTAAGGCAGACATTTTTCCTCTTCTAGTGCCTTGACTATTAAACTATGTTCCTTGTTTAGGCTTTCACTTGTATAACGCTTTTCTACCTCAGGTACTTTTACACTGGATATGTTCACATGTAATCCGATTAGCAGGGTAAAGAAAGAGCAGCTGTAAATATTGACGTTAATCCGTCAACAATGCACGGCCATTTTGTTGCTGATTGACAAGAAACTACCCAAAAAAATTGACAAACTAACCATCGCCCGAAAGGTGTTTTCATCCATCAATATAATCGGTTCGACGGATGACGGAAACATTGGCAGACGTTCATTTTGCTGAGCAATCGACGAATGACGGATTGATGATGATGTAATAGTGTCCCAACTGTTGACCATTTCCGAATGACGGACTCTCAAAATTCATTGACCTACCCACATCCGCTGATTAAAATGAATCCAAACGGCCAAACGGAATGATAGTGCTCCATATAAACACCTTAATCGGAATGAAAAGGCTGAATCCGAATGGAAATTCAATCGGATTTAACAGGGGAGAATCATGTAAACAGTTTGATCGGAAGGGCGAGGCTGCGTCTGGTATGCACATTCTCTGTTTTGATGTAAATGTGTCCTGACGTTGTCATTTTCGGCCATTAAAATTTTGCCCTTTTTTTTTTTTTTTTCCAATGTATTGCTTCAATAAAAGTGTTAAAACTGTTCGATTCCAGGCTCGGACCTTCCTGGGTGGAGTTTGCATGTTCTCCCCGTGCCCGCGTGGGTCTTCTCCGGGTACTCCGGTCTCCTCCCACATTCCAAAGACATGCATGGCAGGTTAATTGGGCGCTCCGAATTGTCCCTAGGTGTGCGTGTGAGTGTGGATGGTTGTTCGTCTCTGTGTGCCCTGCGATTGGTTGGCAACCAGTCCAGGGTGTCCCCTGCCTACTGCCCAGAGCCAGCTGAGATAGGCGCCAGCAGCCCCCGCGACCCTTGTGAGGAATAAGCGGTCAAGAAAATGGATGGATGGATGGAAAAGTGTTAAAACTACAGTTGTAAATGAAGAATTAACTCATCTTAACTCATTCACTCCCAGGCATTTTCACTGAAGCAACCCCCTTTGCTCTTCGCTGTTTCACTGAATTTTGACAGATTTTTCAAGGCCTACAGAATATTATGTTCTATTGCTATAAAAACATGGAACCTACCAAAAGAAAGATTAGAGTCAGTAAAAAAAATTATACTTCTGTTTCTGTTTTGCAGCAATTCGCATTAGACTATAGCTAAGTTTCATTATTATTAACAAATCTGTTTAAAACAGTGGGGAAAAGAGCTTTTTGCAACATGGCTCTAGTTGATCTCTTATACTCTGCTGCCACCTGCTGGCTGTTTTTGTACTACTTGCTTCAAACATTCTCTTCAGTTCAGAGGCTGCATCAAAGCCTTCTGTATGCTCTAGCATAAAAAAACAAAAGCATAAAAAACGTATAAATACGTCTTTTGGAGCAAATGAGTTAATAATTCACGGGATAGATGACCTCACGACTGCTGCAGGGCTGATCAGATTAAAGGAGCGGGACATGTAAATGGCAGATCGGAATAGATAGCGTCACATGTAAACAGGCAACTACAGATCTTCAGTCGGAATTATTTCAATCTCCTCATTTTGCCTACCTATGACACCGCATCAGGAGCAACTGGTGGTTCAGAATCTTGCTCAAGGACACTTCGACATGGTCACAAGGAGGGTCAAACCCACAACCACTCTACCACTGAGCCATGCCACCCTCTTTCTGTTTAGTGGTCTTCTTTTGATCACAATTCTAAAACAGGGACATAAAAAAAACCTGACATCTCTCTATTGCAAAGCTCTACTGTTTTAAAACTTGAACAGTTCTGTCTGACAAACATCCATCCATTTTTTTCCTGTAGCACTTATCCTATTCAGGGTTTTTGGGTGTTGGAGCCTGTCCCAACTGACTTTGGCCAAAGGTGGGTTACACCCTGGACTGATGGTCAATAATCAGTATTTGGAGCTGATAGTCACTTAATAATGACACAAAAAATTCCAACTCTCAACTAAATCTCAACTTTGTTAAAATGTTTTTTTAGCATATTTTTATTGAAATTTTTTTTAGATTTGGTATTTTTTTATTCTTTGTTTTAAAATTTGAACAAAATTGAATTGAATTTGAATTTGAACAAATTCCACTCTTAGGGTCATCAGCATGTCATAAAAAGTACAAATAAAAAGTTAAAAAAGAGTAAACAGATCCGTATTGTATTCTACAGTAAACAAAGTCTTCCAAAATATCTTAAATGTTAATTTTTACATATGTGTTTTAATTTCTTAATTTCAAACAAAAACAGAAGGTGCACTTGCATCACTTATAAAGTTAAGTGAACATTTATATTATCAATTGTATTATATTGTCAATTGTGTTGTATTGTGTATTAATTATCAATCATCAGAGTTTTTTTTATTTATTTTTTTATTTATTTTTTTATTTTTTTTAAAGCTGATGCCGATATTCATCAAAATGCTAAACATCGGCACTGATAATCGGCCCAGCTGATAATCGGTCCTTCCCTACCCCTGGATTGGTTGCCAGTTAATCTCAAATAGACAAACATTTTTTTTTTTTTTTTTTTTTTTAATCAATGCGTGTAAAAATGTTTAATTTTTAAAATGTCCCTCTAATTTGTCATTAAATATAAGAAAGGAATTACTGAAACTATTTAAATCTTTTGTAACAGAGCATCAACATCAACTCATTTTGCATCATTAACGATATTTTTGTATATTACTCGAATGATTGTTGAGTGCAGAGCCTATCCTGGATGAGGTGAGACATACCTTGGACAGAAAGCCCACATAATTGATTGTGTTTATGCTTAGAGATGGGATTGAAAATCATACTTTACGTGTGCATCCTTAGTTTAACAATTTCACGCCTTAAAGAGGATGAAATAGAAATATGAATGTGTGGTTAAATTCACATACAGATTTGTATGCATCTGACCCTAGGTGTGTTTTTTTGTCTGATCTTACATTGTGAAATACCACTTGAACAAGTCCCATAGGAGGAAAAACATCCTCATTCCTACCTTGTAATAGTGACGCATTGTAGACAACAACAATATATTACCATGAATGATACACTACGAACAAAAGAATTGAAAAACAGGTCATGGTTTGGGAAATGGCCCTTTGTTACTTTGCATGTCAATCCGGTCTTATATATGCTTTGAATGTGACCCAGAAGTCATTGCCAAGGCCTTAAATGGCATTGATAATGACATTTCTTCATTATTTTAGTGCATATTTTATGAATCACTGTTTTATTTGTAGTAATATTTTATTCTGAAATGACACTAGCATGTCAGGACTGTACAATGCCATCTACTCCACACAAAAATCAGCTGTAAAATAATAATAATGATAATAATAATAATGACCGGATGGATGTTAAAATGAATGCACAAGATCAAATCAATAAATGCAGAATGTCAGAACAGATTACATTATTTTAGAAATGTACCACTCTAAATGTGTGACAATTCCAAAAATGTACAGTATATAAAAACCTCTGACTCATTAATTGCCCTTTTTCTTGTTGTATGTAATATTCACACATTTGCCGTGTCTTTGTGGAAAATATGTTGTAAACAGTTTATGAAAGTTTAACCATTGTAGACAGAAACATATGGCGCATTCCCTGGCCGCCATACTATAATCAGTTCCTTTTTGCTTTGAGTTGTTACAATCTGATTTTGCCAATATTTGTACTTTCTGAATAATTCAGAAGCTTTTCTCCCTGTTGCAAAGCACGGGGCCTTAAATCTGCATGTATAATTAAACATATTTATGTTAATCTAATTGTTTTACAGTTAGCAGGCTTTGTAGGGCTTAGTCCCTGGAATAAACAGCACAGCAACACAAGGAGAAGCCTGCACAAGCAGCCCCTCCCCAACCCACTCGGAATCTTGTCAAAGCAGCTGTTGACAGAGGCCAGGCTGTAAAAAGTGCATTTTCAATCCCATGTAAGAACGGGATTTCAACCATACCGTGTTCACATGCAATTTGGGTTTTCATGGCAATTTAAGTTAAAGCGTTAAAACCAGCGGATGAAAGCCACGTCTCTTCCTTTGTACAGAGGCAATAGTGGGATTGCCCCAAGCCTGTTGCTCCGAGAAAACATTCTTAATTAAAATGGCCTGTATAGCCGCAGATTTGTATACTATGAAAACAATCCATTGCAGGCTGATGGTCAACAAGAAATGTTACACCCTGGAATAGTTTTCCACTGTAAAATCTTTCTTGGTAACGGAGAAGCTGTCAACTTTGGATAATGTTGATTTTATACCAACAAGCAGAACTTTTGTGCCGAGGGGGGGGATGAAGTAATGAAAAGCAGGGGCCCCACGACAGAGCCATGGGGCACACCTGAAGGGTCCAAGTGGGAGTTGAATGAAAAGGACTTTAGCTGAACTTCATATGATCTTGAAACACATTCTAGGGCGGTGTAGGGGAGTCTTTTGAGGAGGATGGTGTGAGATAGCCACACTTAGGTCAAGGATATTTTAGTCTCTGTGGAGGTACACACTACTCCAGTTCTCAGCATGAAGCCTATGCCTCAAGATACATGGCATCTTTTCTTAGGTGTTAGGGTTGAGGGTTGAGGACCCAGGTGCAGGGAAACAGGGTGTAGAGGCAGAGGTGTAGTAAAAAAATAACAATGAAACAAAAACAAGGATCTGGCTAACAAACGAATATAACAAAAACAGCAATGCAAAACATGGCGGAACTTCAAGGCAAAAACGGGTATCATGACGGGAGGAAACCACAATGAATCGACACAGACAGAGGGGAAACAAGAGACTAAATACACACAAACTATTTGACACAACGAGACACAGCTGGGCAGGACACAAGTGGCAGAGGGTTCTGATAGGTTGACACACAAGGAAGTCAGGCAAACACAGGTGGGCAGGACAATGCTTGACGAGACAATGGAAGACACACGGAAGGAACATGATGTCAAACTCAAACAAAACTCACTCAAAACTAGAACCTTGACAAAACAGAAAAAAAAAAAAAAAAAAAAAAAAAAAAAAAGCATGATAATATATAAGCTCCAGTTGCAAGTAATGCTATATTTCGGGTGAGGCATACCGTATATCAGGTTTTGTTGTTCCTGCTCATATGCCCATATTCAACACTGAGCACCGAATGCTTCATTTTACAGCCACTATTTATAAAGTTGTGTCAATGAGTGTGCATGCATGTTCATTTACAATTAAGCCAAAACCTGTTCAATCCTTTAAATCAAAATTTTTAATTTAGCTTCTCCACAGTGCTTTTCTGTTTGCTAAATTTGCTGGATCTGCAACAGAGTGGTTCCACCCTGCCACGAGGCAACCTCTTTCCTGTACCTTTGAGTCTGTGGACTTTGGCAAAGGCTAATGTATTATACAGCATCTCACACTGCAGGGAGCCATGGTGGAAGGAGGTTGAGCGCTCAAGGGCCGTCGCTGAGCCCAAGGCGGTTGGTCGTGGATCAAAGCCATGATGGCCGGGCAGCCAAGCTGGTTAAACTGACGGGAACAGGCAGACACACCTAACCAGCTGTCTCTGGTGGAGAGCCAAAGAAAAAGAACGAGAATAAAGGGAAAATACACGGGACAACGTGGTACGGAAAATATAAATATGTTTTAGAGCTAAATGAGCAATCTGACAGAATATTAAAAAAAAATGCTTTAATAACAAATAACTTAAAGATAAATGGATAAACCCAATGAAATTGACTGCTAAAAAAGCAAGGTGGACGAACAGAAAAAGACAAGCTTAGACAAGCGCTGTATTGAATTCAGAGATGTAGTTCTGGGAGGAAAGAAAACTAAAATTCTACAGGAGCTCAAAACTAAAAAGTAAAAAAAAAATGGCGGATGGGGAAAGAATGGGTGCAGGTAGAGGTTTCGCAAGATGAAAGACAAGGACACACAAGGTGCATGGCAAGAAAAATGAAGGAAGAGGATCAAGGGTGTAATCGTATCAAATATGTATCAAAAATGGAAAATAAGGAGCAACTATAGTAATGACAAGAGAGCACATGGGAGGGACAATGGATTGAAAAGAAAATACCATAAAAGCATCGCAGATGAAAGGAGGAGATGGCAGAAGAATTGAAATGATAGACTGGGGAGAGAGGAAGTGTCAAGGTAGAAAAGTCCCAAGAAAAATAAAGCAAGATCGTATCAAGGGAAGAAGCAAAAGTTTAATCGCAAAGAGCCAGGTGAGTTGGAGGCCCGAAGCTAAACTGTTGGAAAGTGAATCAAGGTCAGGAGATTGTACTGATGCAAAGTACTCTTTTGAGAAAATTATTCACACCTTCACGCTTGGTCTTCTGCAGTGGATGCAGCAGAAGACCCACATTATGTAGCCGCTATTGTCTCTTGCTGGCCTTGTGAAGGAGGATTCGTTCTCAAGCAGAGCAGAACATGAAATTGGACCGGACTCACAATGGCACATAGACTTTATCTCAGATGTCTCTCAAAATGTTTGGAAGAACCACCGCTTTTCATTAGATAAATTCTCCCCTGTTGAGAGATTTTGGGCCTCCATCAAGTAAAGTAAAATAAAGTATAATTGTTGAAGCTTTGTAGGTGGAATTATTTTCCCTTTCTTCCTTGATGTACAAATTCAGTTGCTCAACCGTTCAGGGTCTCAGTTGTCATATGTTTGTGTTTCATAATCAGTGTTGTCACAGATTACTTGAAAAAGTAATGTGATTACTGATTACTCATCAAAAAAGTAATCTAGTTACTTTACTGATTACTTTATTGTCAAAGTAACTCAGTTACTCAAAAAGTTACTTTTTAGTACCATTTTCCGCACCTTTGCAGCCTCAACATAAAAATGACAACCGGTTACTTAAATAATACTTGTGAAAATAGATGAACTTGAAACATGAACATGTTTCTTTGCTTCTGTTTCTCTGGTTTTACAATACATAAATTGTTGTAGTATAACATGACACCTGCAGGCTGTTTACAAACTGTAACTATACAGAAACATTTACATGTAGGCTGGTTGCAACATTTTCTATTTTCTCAAGTACCAGAGCTGAACTACAGTCATGCAGATAGGCTTTATTATTATTATTGTTGTTGTTATTTTGCTCTGGCATATTATATATCTCGAAGTATGTCGAGAAAGACACTGTGGGGCAGCTCAGCATTTTTGCTAGCAGGGATTAGGGGTGGGTTATATGGCCTAATAATTACATCATGATATTTCAAAGAAATTTGCAGTGACAATATGTTTGACGATCTTGGTAATAATTACTGAACAATAGATTTGTGATTGGTGCTTCGGAATAATATGATTTGTACATCGCAGGCAACCCTCTTCAAAATGGACATTTTTCATTATGAGGTAATGAATAAATAGTAACGTACAGCCACTTTAATCAGATTACTGGAAAAATGAAAGTGTTAGATTGCTCATTTTTGACAGAAAGTAATTAGATTAAAATAACGCGTTACTTAGTAACGCATTAGTGACAACACTGTTCATAATGTGCTACATAGTTTTAATGAGAGACAGGTCTGGACTGCTGGCAGTCCAGTCTGGAAATCACCGTCTTTCACAACACAGCCATGCTGTTTAAGACTTTCAGAATGCATCTTGGGATTGTCTTGCTGAAAGAAGCAGTGATGTCCCTGAAAAAGACTAATGCAGAATGTTGCCCTAAAACCGGTCTTTCGGATTTATTGATGCTTTCAGACATGTGTAAATTAGCCAAGCTAAGGGCACAAACAAACCCCTATAACCATCATAGATGTTGGCTTTTGAACATTGCACTGATAACAATCTGAATGGGCGTTTTCCTCTTCAGCCCAGAGGACACATTGTCCATGATTTCCAAAAACAATGTAAAATGTGGACTCGTCAGACCGCACCACATTTGCACTTTGCGTTAGCCCATCTCAGATGAGTGTGGGCCCTTAGAAGCCAGCGGCCTTTTTGGGTGATGCTGATATATGACTTTCATTTTGCATGGTAGAGTTTTAATACATTGACAATATTCTTTAGACAATTATGTTGCTCAAAATTGATTTTGAGCTCTGGTACTATAAAGTTTTTTGTTTTTTTTTACATATGCCTTTGGATTTTCTAGTTTGTTCTCAGGAGTCCTTGAGAAGATGTTGTTTCACAACCATTTGTCATGGTTGCTTGAAGATCGGCGTTGTCATCTTTGAGCTCCTTGGCTTCTGCATATATGAAATTTGATACCACTAATTTGACACCGCAATTTGATACCACTAATGTGTCGCAAAAATGGGGCCGGGCGCATTTGTCGGCTGCGTGACGTCACTCCCAGATCAGGGGATGGCGGGGGGTTGGCGTGTCGGAGACGGGGCTGTCGTAGGAAAAAATCACAACCAAACATTAACATAAGCCCAGATGTTGGAGCCGCATTGCCTTATTTGAGGTATTTTGTTTTGACAATTCTTTGTTAAAATTTAGGCTTCATTGTATTCTATTAATTGTAAACCTGATGTGTATTTACTTTGGTTTTGGAATAGTTGGGAGGAGGGCGCCCCCTTTTGTGTCATTAAGGTATGCAGTCTAGTTGGGGCTGATGAGGAGATGCAAGGCAGGTGTGCCGGGTTTTTTAACGAGCCAGGTGGAAGCTGCACCTTGGTTGGTTTTGCGCTTTGACACAGACAGGGTGGACAGACAGTTTTTAGACCACTTTTTTTTTAATTACGTCTTTGCATTTTGAATAGATTTTGTGTCGTAATTAGGATCGCTATAGAACAGTGACTTGTGAATTTGGATCAAATTACTGTACACTATTTGGACTATTGAAGTGGAAAGTGCATCAGAAACCCCCCACTCCGATTGGAACAAGCTTGGACTGGACGTCAAAAGCAGGTACACCAGATGTGTAGACTGAGAAAGAATTCAAGTGTGTACATCCTGTATTTAAAAAGTGCATTTTCCTGAGTGAAAACGATAGACCCTGCCTTTAAAGATGTTAATTGTCCATGAAAAATAAGAAGTTACCACATGAATTATAGACAAAAATATTACTTTTTACTGCTTAAAATGTCTCAATGAATCAAATATCTCTTTAAGAACTATCTAACCTTTTAACATTAAATAACCTTTGAAATTCTTTACATTTTTAAAATTGTAAAATCCAACTTGACCCCAGTCTCCACAAATATATGCATTATTATTCAATTGATTGCTGCTAAATTTTATTGTGGACGTATCTGCTGTGTTGCGCCTGGAATTCCACCTTGACAGGCTTTCCATGTAAAGGGTGATCGAGTTTTGAAAGGATAGATAGATAGATAGATAGGTAGATAGGTAACCAATTACTTTTTTGGCTCTTTTCTATTAGTGCACCACATATTAAATAAACATTCTGCATAGAGGGTGCCACTGGTGTGTATGCCAATTAAGAGCTGTTTTATTAGGCTGCTGTTCACCGCGTCCTGTGTGGGCGTGTGCAAGTGTGCATGCTTATACCGGAGGGAAGGTTCGTGAGTGTAATTGAATCATATTACTTCATCCACATGGCTTGTCAAGGCCCTTTTATGATTTGAAGCTAATCCACAAGGGTGTTAAACATTGATTTAGTTCTGTATTGACAAGTTACGCTGGTGCAGAAACGCAAATATCCCTCTGAACATAAATCAACAAATGTTTGCTCTTATGAATGGGAAATTAAGCATTTTATCAGATTTTATATAGTATATGTTTTTAAACATATTTCAATTACCGTATTTTCCGCACTATAAGGCGCACCTAAAAGCCTTCAATTTTTTAAAAAGCTGACCATGCGCCTTATAATCCGGTGCGCCTTATAATCCGGTGCGCCTTGTATATGGATCAATATTGAGCCGCAACAGGTCTCGCTGTCGGTGACCCTGCACGATCGGTCATGCGCAGAAGATCCCGCCATCTTGGATCGCTAGCTAATACTAATACTTTACCTCAGAGAAAATAATAAAACAGCTGTTTATTCATTTTGGGAGTAAATGGAGTTGTCGGAAAGCTGGTTTGTAATCTATTAATAAAGTTTGACTGACCTATCTGACTGTTTTGTTGACATTCCCTTTAGCGCAGCACCATCTAATGGATGCATAACGTAACCCCAGCCTCTACTGTAGCGCCTTATATATGGAAAAAGTTTGAAAATGTCATTCATTGAAGGTGCGCCTTATAGTGTGGTGCGACTTATATAAGGAAAAAGTTTGAAAATATGTCATACTTTGAAGGTGCGCCTTATAGTGCGGAAAATACGGTATATTGTATACAGTAATTTCATTATTACTATGTCTGTTATACATGTTATACAGGTGAAGGTGCCCAATTGCTGATGTTTATTCCCAGTCAGAAAGTAAAGGACGAGTGGTTGTGGACCACTGATCTACTTCATCCAGGTTTAGTGGGCTTGATAGCACTCATTTTACTTCAGTAGATCCAAACAAATAAAGACTTCATCCAAATCTCGACAGCAATGGAGAATCTTTACAAGGTTGGGGGTTCAGTGGACATGCTTTGTAAATCTCTGCTGCGCTGAGCTAAGATGCTGTCCTCGTCATATTTGTTTCTAGATGACTGGCTGGTAATGGGGAACCACAGCAGCTCATCCGTAGGCTTTTATTGACCTTTACAATTTTCATCAGCAGTTATTAGTAACAGTGCTGACAAATCCACTGTTTGGCTTGATGGACTGTGAAGCCTTTATTGAGATTTTGGATTTTTTATTTATTTTTTTGATGAGGAGAATAAGTTTAGTTTTCAACTCTGTTTCTGCAACGAGAAGCACAAAGATAAAGTTGGTGAATGGGTATCATTGTTTGTCTCAGACTACATTCAAAATTTTTGTTGGTATTATTCTTTTCACAAGTTTATTATGCTTGTAGGGAAGAGTAAAATGTTTTTATTTATTGACTAGAATGTGCCTACTGTTTTATTATTGTTGTTAGATTGGCGGTTGTCCACTTTTCATTAATGCATGATTCCCTTTATGAGTACATTTAGCCACGATCAGGAGTGTTATGAATGTGTTGTTTGAGATATTCTGTTTTTATTGTTGTACAAAAGAAGGTGTTTTATTGTTTAGTGCCTCACTTTACACTAAAAAAAACAAAATTTATACAACCACTAAGTAATTAAGGGGAGATAAGCTATGTTGTGGATGGAGACAGTGAGGTGGTATACCTTCTATGTCAAGATTTTCTCAATAGTGTGTTTCATTGAGGAACAAGAAAAAAATGTTTATCTAACAGCATCAGAACCAGTATGGAACCAAAGCAATAGTGCTGTGTGAAATGTTGTATCTTCGATATAGGTAATTTCATATCTCAGTAGCAGCATATATATCACAAAATAATTTTTTTGCTTAAAATTACATGAAATGAATGGAAATATGTTTTTTTCTCAAATTAATTATATAGCACGTTACACATAAAACAATATAATGAATTAATAAAAAATTATATCCAGCTATCCAGTGGACATATTATTCAAAATACAAGGTATTACAACCAGTTTTCAAGGAACGCAATAAAGGAACATTCAAGTAAGTCTAGTACCATTTAATCACCGAAAGTGCAAATAAATTAACAATTAAAGAGGTTGGGTTATAACTCTAAAATAACAATATAAATGATAGAGCGTTATATCGTGTAGTAGACTTTTTACATCACAGCGCAATATTTCTTGTTACATCTTGCTGCAAGCTACTATCAGTAGCATAGGCAAATTTCACTGTAGAACCCCCCCCCCCGCTCCTGATTGGTGGACTGGTTTCACGCTTGTTCCTGGTTGGCTGCTGTCCTTGGCTTCCTCGAGCAACGGAAAACCGTCGGACAGTACCTTTAATCACTCACGTCATTTTAGCTATTGTACATTCAATCTAGGTAATGCAATGAGTTATATGGAAAAGTACATTTTTGGAATGTGTTTCAAACACTTCCATGTTTCATGTGCCACCTTTTAACTTTGAAAACCTACCATTCCAAAGGTCTGGTTTTAGAAAGTTTGAGGAGATTAACACTATTGTAGCTCCATTTTAAAGTGTTTAAAGTAGCAGTTATATTCATTATGGTTGACAGTACACATTGATTATAGCATGGAACACAAGGAAAATATATGGCACAAAAAATATGGCAGTGACATTACCAAGAATTGGGTTCCCCTCCAAATTTCAAGTGCTGGCCTTTTTATGACCCCCCCCCCCCCCCCCCAAAAAAAACAAAACAAAAACAAAACAAAAAACACTTGAAATCACTTGTAAAACGTGTTTTGGTCCAGAAAAAACAACTTTGAACATGTTGGCCACAATTCTAAAATAACATCTTTTTGGCAGGTGTTTTCCGACTCCCATTTCATGAGTTGGAATGTGATTGGTTAATAATGTACCTGTCCTCCACCAGTTGTAACAGGGTGTGCACACTTGTGCAACCACATCTTTAAATCTTTAAATTCTCCTCTTGAAAGTGTTCTGTTATTGAGTTGAAAAGGCATGTACATTGATGGTGGAAAACATTTTACAAATGTGTTGACGTTTCATATCCACTGTATCTGCTGTTGACGTGAAAAATGTACGTGATTAAACGTCATCAATAAACTATTCCTTAAGGAAACAAAACATTTATTTGACATTGTAGTAAACTAATAGTAAATGACATCAGGTGAATGTGATTTGTGATGGATGTCAATGAAGACGACTTGAAGACGATGGTGGTTTATGAAGGAGGAAAAGTATTTCATCATTTTTATTGTTAACTCCAACCTTTCGGTTGCATTACTTATGGCTGTTCCTAATCCATAAAATTATTTTGACATCAGCACAAAGCATCGGCGTCGGCGAGAAAAATGACTGATGTTTGGAATTGATGCTCTCAATGCCATCTTGATGTGGTGCATTTTTTTTCTTACAATCTCTTCGTCCCACTTGAAATATTTATTTAGGTTTATTACAAAATGTCAGTTGGCACAGTAGTTATTTAGTCTGGAAGAACTTGGTTTCTGGACTTACAGGTGAACTATCAAGAGAATATACAAACCACACATTGAATGACCCAAATCAAGACTCCATTCTGGAACCTTTTGGGGAGGCTGACAGGTTTAAAGCGTTGGATGGATGGACAGTTTGGTACCGTATTTTTCGGATTATACGTCACTGCGGATTATAAGTCGAACCAGCCAAAAAATGCATAATTAAGAAGGAAAAAACATATATAAGTCGCACTGGAGTATAAGTCGCATTTTTGGGGGAAATTTATTTGGTAAAATCCAACACCAAAAACGTGCGTCATCTTGAAAGGCAATTTAAAATTAAAATAAAATAGAGAACAACAGGCTGAATAAGTGTACGGTATACTAACGTTACATGACTGACGTAACATATTAAGAGTTTGTAGCGATGATGATGGGAGTCAGAGGCGGAGTGTTGAAGGACGGAGCCAAAGGCTGGCGTTTTATTGACATCAGCTTCTGAGGTCTTAACAGCAACTCCCCACTCAGCTAGAAGCTAACAAGCTAACTCCCCTTTTCCACATAACAAAACCTTCCCATCCGGAACTCTCCCTTCGTCCCAACGTTCCGTGAGTGAATTATGTTCCCATCACTACAAGTTATTCATATAACTCTAGCATAAAAGAACATGCTAACAAGTTTAGCAAACTATCAGTTTCACTCCACATCACTAAAGCCAATGAAATCTTCATCCTCGGTGTAACTTTGAAACAACTCCCCCAACTCGGGAGGTAGACGATGGCCGCTCCCTCTTCTATCGGCAATGTTGAATTTATCAACACAGGCATAGAGCGCCCTCTTGCGGTTTAGTGGAAAATAACATGTGAAATGATATAATAATGTGTTAATTTCACACATAAGTCGCACCAGTGTAAGTCGCACCCCTGGCCAAACTATGAAAAAAACTGTGATTTTTATCCAAAAAATACGGTAAATGTTGCTTTTATAGAGAGAAATAATCCCAGAAAGTTAGAATAATACACTGTGTCATATATTAGAGGGCAATTCAATCTAGGTGCATTAACAATTGTACAGTTCTCTGAAGTGTGTTCCCCTCGTAGCAGTTCGGTAAGAACACAGGAATCAATATTTGCCTCTTGTTTGATTGGTTTAAATGCCCCCTTCCCTTTGTTTTGGTCTGTGCATGACCTATGTCACGGCATTATTTAATACATACCTGTGCTCTTGCAGTCTTGTTTGAAAGTCTACTTGGACTCTGCTGATATGCTCTCCAGGTCCGATGGAACATGGGCTTTAACACATTTTATCATGTCAGAAATATACTCTTATGTATTCGATGTCTGTGGAAGTGTGGAACTGACAATATGGAGTAAAGATTTTTGACTGGCAAATACGTCCGAAATATGTTTTGCAAACATTAAATACGTTCGAACGCATTTGCAAATCTGTTCGTCTATTTGCATATATTTTTTAATTATTATGTTATTTTTTTAAATTATTTATTTAGATTTTTTCATTATTTATTATTATGTCTTTAGTGCATGATTTACATTTCCTCATTACCCCCATAATAACCGTCAAGTATTTTCAGGTATGTTTGGATGTGTTGTTAAATTCCTTTTAAAAGTGCTTTGAAATATGTCCGAACATATTTAAATATGTACCTGCAAATACTTTTACGTTTGCCAGTCAAAAATTATTGTGCCACATTCATTGGCAGTTCCACGCTTCAGTAGATGTCCGACGAACTACAATAATGTATAATCATAGCAGTAGTTCATTTATTTATTTATTTATTCATTCATTCATTTATTTAAATTGTCTTATTTATATAAATGCATTGTGGGCATACAGTTCTGATGGATTTGTTGCCAGATAGGCCTTCAACAGAGGTTGTGGGTAACAATGACATCGGGTTTGATTGATATGATGATGATACGTATGAATGCAAACATACGATCTAATTCGTGTCATAATCTGTTATATAGGGTCAACAAGCACTAGCCGTTTTTACCCTACAAAGCCTGTACCATGAAATTTATAAAAGAAAATTCTGATTATCTGTGAATAGAGTATCTATTGGTCCGTTTGAACATTTTTTTTTTTTTTTTTAATGTTTGAAAATCAACTTCCACATATGACTTTTGAATTGTATCATATTTGATACATCCGGTCACAATACTTAACATTTGTTCATTTATAACTGTAATAAAATAAATAACAAACAGATATCAAACATATTAGTATTTCCAAAAATCAGAACATTTCCCACTATTAATAAGTATAGGTGTCTCTCAATTCTCATTTTTTTCTCAATTGGGGCAATCTTGCAAGGTTGCTGCAAAAGCCATCATCTGGGTGATTCTGCCCTCTAATGGATTATCCGTACTTTGCATGTGTCAGTACATATACATCAGGGTTTTAATGGTAGAAAAAAATATTATGAAATAGAGGACTCAAAATGTTGTGTATTTAATATGACACATTTGGCGTTATAAAGATGACATGCTGTATACATAAAACAATCCCCAAGCATCTAAATAGCTTTTCTGTGACATGGTTTCATTTTTCAGAACCCCTTTTTTTTATTTTGCTCTCTTATAAAAGTGACTTTTATCCCAGTTGCTGAGCCAATAGCAAGTAAAGGTTTCATTGTCATGCCAAGGGGATTCAAGAGAAAAGCAAGAATTTTCCTACAGTATTTGCGGAAGCAAGAGCCCAGAGTGTGGTTGTGGCGTCGGGGGCGCATTGAGCTGCCATAAAGTTATGAAAGCATTTTCACTAATATGTCAATTCATGTGCAGATCTGTTGTTGACACATCACCAAACATAGTTAACCTTTGCTGGCACAGCCTTGTTGTCAAGCCACAGCCGAAGAACCTGGTCTGGCTGTAAAATTATTATTGTTACATAACAATGCAGTGGGAGTTCAGAAAAATCTTCTCACAGCCACATTTTGAGAAATAGGCAGAAATCAAAATTTATGTTGTTGTTTAATTTCACACTTGATGGGCGGTCAGGCACTCAAGAGACCCAACTGCATATGCATACAAATGATTAAAATGTCACTTTTCCATAAGTCACCTTTTAAACAAATTTGATTTATTTTTGTTGTTGTTGCAGAAACTAAGCCAGGAAGCGGTCTGTGCAAACCGGGGACCATCACTCTGTTTGGGAACGTGCTATACAGTGGGCTCTTCAACGAGCACTTCTGGCATTTTGGGGTTCCCCTTGTCACCAGACTGGTTGGTTATCTTCTTCTTCTCCTTATCAACGTTTATCATCCTGTATAACTCATGTCTGTCATGCTGGCTTTGTTCGCTACACTTGGTTTTCTTCTCCACACCCATTTATGCTGTCTTGGGTGACACCATGGTGGAAAATGTATTTATGAGCAGACTGAAATGTGTTTTTACTTTTTAGACGGCCTTTGTCGTGTTCCTAACAAACACTTACTGTTAAATACTGTGGCTCGGCCTTCAAGACTGTTATTGTTTATCTTCGAATAATGGATGATGTCCTTTCAGCACGCACTAATGCAATATTAGTGGTGTTTCAATTAAATTTGAATTAGACTGTAATCTCTTCTGTGTCACTTGCTGATTGCAAGGCTGTGTTTTATTGAACTGCTGATAAATGTTAGAGTTGATTGATATTGATGTTGTCTCCCCATACTGGGATACAGCAGAGGATATATGTTGGCTTGTTTGTGTGACGTACTGCAGCAGCGTTTGAAGATCTCTTATTTCCTCTGATAGTCATCTGACGGAAGTTTATGGGAAGAGACGTGATTTCTTTGTAGTTTTTAAAGTATTATCCAGTAGATCCAGCTTATTGTTTGGGGATGACTTTGAAATGTTGCTCGGAGAAATTTCCCATGCTCATTTTTGCATGTCTAAAAGGAGCCATCTGATTTCATAAACATGATGAATATTTACATTGGTCATATTTTATTTACACTGCGGTATATGACACAGCTATTTCCCATCGCTAACAACGTTGCTGATGTAGTGTCTCGCAATTGGATCTTCAAAGTTAGCAGCAAGATTCTGAGCGTCTTATTTTGTTTTCAGAGTGCCCAGCGCGTTGCAGAGATTTGGGGTGTATTACGCCAAAGCGGAGAGCAAGGTCATAATCTGCTTGCATCAGCTCTTTAATGGTAATTTTGCTTCAAGACTGCTGTTATTGCTGATGATGATAATCATCATTACCATTACGAGCGGTTGGATATTTGCTGCTTGGCTGTTTACACCATGAAGAAAATCACTGGGGCATAATGCAGAATGATGGCTGTGTTATGTAATCAACTAATATCGAACATTAAAATATTATTATATTATTTTTGGGCCAAAGGTTGTTTCACACAATGCTAGTTTAACAGTGGAAGATGAAAAGTTGAGTACTTTAGCAGGACTGGATCGAAAAATTGAAGCCTTTGTTGAATACTAAAGAACCTGGATTAAGTGTTGTTCTTTTGAAGAGACGTTTCCGTTAAGTGCTTATATATCACCTACACTCCCGAGTGGTAACACAAATCCAATCAGGATTTACCGATCCAAACTGACAGATGGGGGAAACATGGCTAAAAAGAGTTAGAGAAGAACACTGGAAAAATCAATACATCTGGTTTTACAAATAAATTCAAAGTTTGTCTGTTTTTAAATAAATTGTTGATGGCGGTTTAAGTAATGAATACAATAAAATTAGAGTGGCCAAAACATTCTCTTTTGCCCAGGCATGTCATGGGGGTTTTAAAAAATTCATAAAATTGTCTGGTTTTCGTTGTTTTTCAAAGGACCAATTATCATGTGTAGCATTTGATTAACGCTTTGTGTGGCAAATGGGAGGCGAAGTGCACCATGTTACCGGCCTACCTTGTGTGTGCCCTACGACATGTGACTTAGACATGGGTAATGGGAGATAACCCGGAAAAGAAGGCAACATTTTAGCTCACTGGTAGCACTCTGCGCTCCTGAACCGGCAATGTGGTTGCGCCCTGCATGTTCGATTCCTGAGTTGGGTGTTGGGCGTAGTATCTCAAGGTTGGGCTGTGTCCTCATTTATTTATTTATTTATTTATTTAAGTTAAATCAAAACTAAAAAGGTAAGCAAAATTGTTGGTAATCTTCCATGAAAAACGCAAAAACTGAAGAAAAAACAACAACTGACAACTGGGTGACTCAAATTTGCCAAAATGCCTATTGGCAAGACACTACTGTATTTTAGTCAGTTTAGTTACAACGAAAGATTTTTGCCAAATGACATCAGTTGGTCACCAAAAATTACACACACTAAGAAAAGATGTGAAACTGCCCTAGGAATACATTTTATTACGACTGCCAGAGTCTCAAACTCAAAACTTGCTAATGATGAAAGGTGCCGGTCAACAGCGTAGAAAATAAGCTGCAGTAATTTGTAAAACGGCAAAATGAAGATGGGCCCATCAAGAGAGCATTACACTGAGAAGGCAGAGAGGGCTGACTCAATACGCTTACTGCAGCACATCAGGGCCACACCGCATCAGCCTTTGGATCGAGTCATTGTCTGTATGGATGATGCTGATGTCAGTACCTTTTTCATTGGCAACGGCGTAATGGAGAATTGTATGACTGTGTTTATGTGTAATGCTTATAGAACAAAAACATTCTTCTCAACTCACTTAAATAATCACATAAATCAGCAGTGTAGCACTTATCTATATTATTTGAACATGGAACATTAGACAATGAGCAATGCCTTGGCCTTGACAATTTCGCTTAAAATCAAACGCTAATGTAATAGGAATGGTTCGTTATACTAATATGAACTATAAATAAATATACTATAAATAAAGTTTGACTACGTAAAAGCGCTAATGTCATGTTTATCTTTGTGATGAGGTGTCTCTTATGATGGATATAAATCAGAATTAAACGTGTGGGAGTTGATTTACTTCACTGCACCTCTTCCCCTGTGCTTCGAAATTTGCATACAACAACATTCTTGAGTTTGTATACAGGAGCACACATTCTGCCGCCAAGTTGTTGTTGTTGTTTTTTTAGAAGTCATATTGTTGGCAGAAAAAAAATGTACAAAACCTCCAGTCCCAATGCAACCTTTATACAGGATTCCCCCATGCATTCCCAGTATACAGCATATGCAAATTTGGCGATTGGTGATGTGTCCATGTGCCACACTGTGAGCCTCTGCCTCTATTTTTAGAGTTTAAAGGCATTTGTCATCTTAAAGGTTCTCACTTTTTCTCGATTGAGAGCTATGTTGCCTAACTATAAGAAGCCAAGAAGAGACAGCTTGACTAGCACAGATTGTGAGATGGAATGCAGCCAACTCCTGGCCAATTGAAGCAGCTCCCCTCACAGTCCTCGGAAACAGAAATTGGCGTGCACAAAGTGCATTTATACATGTTAGCGGCAAAGTCTCCTCTTGCGGACGATGATAGACAGCCTTGCATGTGATGCGGACATTTGAGACCGCCTTTATCCCTGATCTTGCATCAATGTGTAACCACTCCCAAGTTGTGATGCATGATCAGGATGGTGCTGTTACAATATTTTAAGATGTTAATTCATTAAATGAATTTACTTATTCAATGATTCAAAGAAAATGTCCCACACACTTGTCCTATTCATAAATGAAATTACAGTGACATCCACCTCACATATCCGCGGAGCACCAATTCTGTCTTCCTGTGCATCGATCAAATCCACCAAACCCGCGTTACACCACCTGCACCACTACTTGCTTGCGAGTCTAAAATCCTGTCTACTTTTTGTCAACAAACTGCGAGATATGGTGAGGGCGTGGCAGCCGTGTCAACCGAAATGAATGTAGTCTCAACCACGGTAGACGAGACTTGCACCAGCAGGAAAATGAAGACACACCAGTTTTTACGCAGACGCATGGGAGCCTCAATACGAAAACAGGGCCCATATTTTAAGAATGGAATTTGATGGTTCTTATTTTCAAAGCTTTTTTTGCCTCACTTACTGCAAGTCTTGTTAGTGCTTTGGTATTGTAACAACATGGATGATGTTGTGTATATTATACAACATATTCCCACTAAACTATGATGACCAAACGTCCTTTTTCGCCTAGACATCCCCACATATTTACACCATGTCCGGTCCATTTGTATGCATATGTAACCTACGACGAATGTCATGTTGACACGAGTGGTTAGGGCAGCTACAAGCAAATGTTTTATGATACAAGAGTGCCAGAGAAAAATGCTTGGTATGAAATGGGATGGATTATTAAAGGGACAGCAACGTGAAAAATGAACTTTTTGGAGGTTTTAGCGATGTTAAAAATGCCAATTCCTCACCAAAAACATCACGGAAGTGGTGTTTTCCTCCATTTGCCACTCTGAGAAATTATGTCATTCTGCTCTCAAAGCACCAGCCCCTCCCAACCTGAGAAAATGAGCTGTTGTCACTTTGTGACATCTTTGGTGCGGACCCACTGCCGCACTACCTCTGTGGACGAAACGCATGCCCAGTTTCTCTGAGACCTCCATTGGATAGTCACAAAAGTAGCCTTATAATAGCCCAGATGAATTCAAAGCAATCAATTATCCTTCTGTCAACTTCCGCTTACCCGCAGGACTTAAATCGGGAAATATGTCCTGATCGACTCTCCAATTAAAGGGTTAGAAATTCCCCTTTTTCCTCACCAGCTCTAAGGCGTCAGCGTGAGGAGACGGGAATTAAATAAGCCGATATATCAAAGTGGATTCACCTAGGTTTGTTCACTGTCATCTTATCATGAGGCCAATCCGTTTTCATACACCTATCAATCCTGAGTGAGTAACCACACACACAGAGCCCAGGAATGCTAGCATGTACACCTCACTTCATTGGCAGCTCCACTTCTCTGAGTTGTTTGCATTTGTTATTGACCTAGTAATTTAATAATCCTTGTTAGGATCATACGGATTTGTTACATATCAAGCAGGAGTATTTGACTTATATTAATACAGATGGAAGCATTGGTTAGAGGTTATTCAAATGCACTTACCTTCTTCCAGACGTCCGTTACTGTTGTCCGTCTTGGAAAAAATAATGAGGTGGACTCATAAAATGTCCAAAATAAATAAAATAAAATCAAAAAAATAATGAGGGCTCATCAAACGTCCCAAATAAAATCATAAACAAACATTAAGGTCTTATAAAACGACCAACTTATAAAAATAAAATCATAAGCAAATGAAAAGGTCTTATAGAACGACCAAATTATAAAAATAAAATCATAAGCAAATGAAAAGGTCTTATAGAACGACCAAATTATAAAAATAAAATCATAAGCAAATGAAAAGGTCTTATAGAACGACCAAATTATAAAAATAAAATCATAAACAAATGAAAAGGTCTTATAGAACGACCTCAAATAAATAAAATAAAATCATAAACAGATGAGAAGGTCTTATAGAACGACCGGACTTATTAAAACGTCCAAAAGGAATAAAACCAAAAATAAATAAAATAAAGATTGAAACAAAACAATAAAATGATTGATTCAAAAATTATCTTTTAAACAATTTTATTGACAATAATAAGATAACCGATATGAATCATAAAAATCACATTTAATGATAAAACTTTAAATCAATCAAAATAAAATAAAATAAAATAAAATAAAATAAAATAAAACAAAATAAAACAGGAGATTAGGAATAATATAACCTTTTACAATAAGCTTTACAAGATTGATCATTCCTCGAAAAAGCTTAAGACCTGATTGACAATAAGATGTTTTTGGCTGAAAATAATTTTGAAGATATGAGAGTGTATTAAATGGCCCCCACCCTAACACGCGATTAGTCATTCATATCTTCCTATTATACATCATTATTGCTAAAAGATTTGTACATTACCAATCATTGAAGAAAAGATTCCAGTCACAGCTTAATCCCAGTCCTTCGTAAAAATCCAAAGTCCAGGCAGGCAGTTATATTCCATCTTCGAGAATGCACTCTATACAGACACATCGCAGGGTGAAAAGGGGGCCTAGCTCAGAGTTGGTGACGGCCTTTTATACTCTTGGGCCACACCACTGACTCCTTCCGGTGAATGTCTCTCCGCGCACCTTCTCATATCAAGTCGCACTTGCTGGAACTCATTTTCAGTAATTTTCCACAGACGAGCCATGAAGATGAAGTCATGATGAGGTCATACATTCCTTACAAATGTGTCATGGATACACAGCGTTGCATGATGAGTCATACATGAAAATATGTCAAGGTCTTCAGCTCTATTCGACAAATGATGAACGTTAAAATAAATAAAATCATATATATATTAATTAAGCAAGCATGAATAACATATATATACCTGACATGTTAAATCCCAAATTCTCTCAGCTTGAACTTAACAGGTTAATTCTAATCTCTGTTGCACATCTTGTATATATCTTTGTTAAATCAAACCATACATACAGATAGTCTTTTCAATGCAGTTACAGCAATATTATCAGCGATAAAAGTCAGTATCGATTATAAATGAAAGAAAAGAAAAAGAAAGACAGGAAAACTTCATAGTTGGCTTTCAATGTGTTACAAACATTGATCCAAAAATCAGGTTAACAATTATCGAATATAGATTGTGTTGTGTATTATTATTTAATTCAGGATATCATTTATTTATATTTAATTTGTATCTTATATGGAATGTCCGGGCAATGCTGAGTGGGTGGCTTAGTTGTACAGGTTTGGCGGCATCTGGTGGTTACTTTGAGGAACTACACCCAGAGGCCAAAGTTTAATTATCAGTCCTATAGACACCTATTGGTCTCTAAGTAAGAATTGAGTCTAGCCCATTAATTTGCTATCTCATTTTACATGATATGGCGTTTCATCTGACCCACTCAATCCACTCAATTCAACACCCCCTCCTAGAGATCAATGGTGTCCAAACTGATCAACCTCAAAAGCCCCCATCCAACCCGTCACCTGCATGCAACCCCCTTGTGTCCTCCGGCAACGGAGACACCGGGGATTCAGAAGGCAAGGAGTCGGACGGAGGATCAGTAAGAGGAGACCACAGGCCCAGTTCACCTATCATCAGGGAGGGAGATGACCCCGTTCCACCCCCATCCTCGCCTTGCACACCCTCCAGGTCATCAGTGGTCGATGTAACCGTGGGGGAGGGTGATCTCAACAGTGGCACAACCTTACCAACTGGAACATCCTGTCGGGCGGCTCTGGGTTCCCCAGGCTCATCAACCCGGTCCAGGAAGGGTGAGGAGGGCGTTACAGGCTCGTAGGGCCACTCATCCCGATTGGATCCAACCTGTCTCAAAGGAGTGGCGGCTACACAGAAGCCAGCCAAGGTGTTGAATGTCAAGCGCCGAGCACCGTCAGGCAGGCGCCATATCATACGCATTAAAGGGAAAGTTCTCCCAATGAATTCACCCTCAACGTTAAAATAATAACGTATCTCTTTCAAGCGACTTTGAACCAAACCTTCCAACTTACTTGAGCCCGCGAGGTCAGCAAAGCCAGGCCATATCCAGGAACCACACTGGATATCAATGAAAAAATCACTGATGAAATTTAGAAAAAGCCCGTCTGGTATGAGCCACATTTCTCTACCCTCATCCACTGCGGGCAACGGATAGCAGCAGTGTCCATAGAAAGCGTCCCCCACCACCCAAGCGGACGTGAGGAGATCACTTCCACAGAAGACACACTGCGGCTGATCCTGGTTATCCTGTTAAACACACATCCAAAATTCGACAATTCTTAGACCTGGGGGAAACCTAAAATATTGCGGCTCCCAATATATACATTCTAATCTTAGTCTAAGTTTCCATCCGCATCTACTTCATCAATGCGGAACACCTCTACTACGGGAGAGCGAGGGTGTGGTCGCTCTTCCGAGTAGCGGAACCTCTTGGCGGGAGAGTAAAAAAAATAAAATACATAGATAAAAACTCAAATTACTAAAACCAAGTGGTCGACCAGACATAATCAAAGGAGAATTAAAATTATTCCCCACACTACTAACTTAGTTGTTTGCTATATCCGAGACAACAATAAAAAAGCCATGTTATAAAAATTATCCAATATTCCACTTCATTACTCACGTTTTGAAGGGCGCCTGGTCTTCCAATAATACCTTTACCCAAAGCATTACAAGCCATGGTTAGTTGTTGGTTACTGTTCCGCCAAAAGATTTCAGTGAGAAGTGAGGAAGTCAGGGCTAGGGCGTCTTATCTATAATTGGATCGATCCCGCCCTTTTCTGAAGCCCATCCCCACTTCTCAATAATTTCCCCTTAGTCGGCCCCCCCATTTTTTCTGCAGCTCGTTGGCCAATAACTGAGCTTTAACCTTATTTGGTGAGGTTTTCTCTTTATAATTTCGGTGGGTGGATAATGCCAAAATCCCTCTTTTGATAACTGCAACAGCTATAACTGCTGACAAAACAATTCCTGACACTAGCAGGAACCATAGTCCTACATCATATAACAAACCATACAGCCCTGTACTTATCCCAATAATCGCCGTCCCTGCTACATCTTCTACAACTTCCCCGGCTGTAGTAGCCACAGTTTTTACTACACCTTTTATTGCCAATCCTATTCTCTCATACCAAGTACATACATGTTCCTCCTTATGATCATATTTGTCACTGTGTCCACAATGCAGCCATCTTTCAGCAGGTTCGTGGCATGTGCCAGGGCCATAAATTTTATCAAATCCCAGCCAATCAAACCCTATAACTATATCCCCTTTACAAAGGGTCTTCCTAAATGCGTGACCTTCTAAGATCTGCATCATAGAGTCAGGAGGCTTGGGGATCATTCTTAATCCTACCATTTTGGATAAGTCATGATCTTTGTCCCATCGCGTACAATATTCTCTACCCGCAGCTTGACTCCGGATCCATTGATTACTGTTATCCTTGATCCATACTGCCCCCTCATAGTTGGCATAATTTTCATCGCGATAACGTACATTACAAAAATTCTGAAATCGGGAGACTTTATAACAGGGTATACGTGCTAATACAATTGTGCATTCATTAAAATCTTCCACGGACTCTCCCCCCTTACACAACATTTCCCATGGTCTTGGATTAGCATATAAGGCTGGTTTTTCAATGTCAGGCCAAATATCGTTCTCTTTAGAATACACCGTCGCCATATATTGATATTTAATCCAATAATTCTCCGACTCTCCTAAGCAAGGTATCACATCCTGAACCATCTCATCTTTATTGAGCCCCCACCACGTCTTACTCTCATCTCTCGTGTGTCCTTCTTTCCATGCTTGGAGGACTCCTTTAATCGTTAGGTTTGTGTTCAACCCTGTACAGTTATATATCCAATGAGTCAAAGGTGGCGTTCCTGTCTCCACCAAGGGGCATCGTGGTGAAATTCCACTTATCCACTCCTTCCTATGCAATCTGTTATACATTCTCAATGCTACACATTGGTCAATTTTATCAAAATCCCCTTTTGGGACATTATATAAATCATCCGGTGTAGGAATACGTTGAGCCCACATCCGTGCCCATACTACTTTTAACACATTTATTCCCAAAGTTTTATTAAAGGTTGATTTCAATATATATGTATCTCTTTTCCATATCCATGGAAAGGAATCATTTAGCCATACTTCATGTTTCACTTCTATTTTCTCTCGATCTAATGCATTTCTGGCATATAATCTAATAAAGTGACTCAGGATTAACCTTACATCACGCCTAAGCCCTATATCGGAGGGTGTAATTATATTACCCTCATCTGCATAACAAAACATATGATAGGGCTCAAAACAATATTTCATCATATTCCAATCACAATGGCTATTATTATACGACTGGGCCTTTTCTAACATTAACTTGCATCCTGGCCGTCGCGTTATTACTAATTTTTTCTGTGATATTGGTACAGGCTTTTTAAATTTTGCAAACCTACGTAACTTAAAAAATTTAGGTGACCTACCTGACGATGAAGCAGGAGTACCTGGCAAGTAATCTGTGGTCCCGTTGGTCCCTGGCTCCTCGCACCGAAAGGTTATACAGTTCCAACATCGTTCCCATGCCGGGCGAAATTCGGTACAGGTGTCATTCCGTGGGGCCGCCGGGTAGGTAAAGTCAGAGGCGTCATGGTCTGTCTTCAACCAGTATCCACCTGTTGCATCTGGCAGTCTTGCACAATATTCGTTGAAGTACCAAGCAGGTTCTTCCTTCCCGATCTGGACCCAGTTTTTTCTGATGATTCTTTGTTCTTGCTTCTCCAGACATAACAAGGTAATATTGACCGTAAAGTCGCTTGTTGTGTTATCGACTCGTAGAATCACTGGATGTGCACACTTGCTTTTTGATTTCACAGGATATGTCATACTTCTTCTCAAGACCTCCAGGGTTTCATTATAATATGTGCTGTCAAAGGTGCGAAGATAGGAATTTATTACTGCTATCTTCTCCCTTCTCCATTCTACCCCACAGGGTTTTTCCTCGCCAGCACCGCAGGCTCCCTTCTTCCTTCTCCATTCTTCACAACCATGCTTCACTTCCACCTTCCAACACGTCTGATTGGTTATTTTAGTGGTGCCATGCCGTATTTCTACTAGGTCGAGGGGATTAATCGGGGCTGTGCTAGCGATGCTAGATTTTTGTCTCATCAAATAATATATCAAAAATACTACCATAAAACAAAGTTTGATAGTTATCAAAACTCCTCCATACCTCCAATTTTGTCGCTGGCGGTTGATAGCTTTAAGTTGTTCATCAACTGTGTCCGGTGGGTCTTCTAGCTTAGTACTAGAGCTTAGCTCTAGTATTACTAGCTTGCTACAACCTTGCTCTTCCTCCATCTCGTAGCTCCGTTTCATGCTTTCTTCTTTTGGTCTTGTCCTTTAAGGACTGTTGCGTTTTAACATCTCATTAGCTCCTCCTCCTTTTCTTGGGGGTTGGCCTTCCTTACCCAGTTATCTTTTCTATATGCAAAAATTTATTTTCTTTTAAATAGGAGGATTTTTCCAATTTATTGATAATCAATTTTCCTAGCTTTTTTGATCTTTTGACTACTTATCTTCATCATGTCTGGCCCGCAATTCAGCCAATCCTTCTTGCATCTGATTTCATAAAAACTCTTGATAATCAAACAACAGGGCCGTTGAGGGTCCTGGTGCTTTCTCCTGTTCAAAATTCACGGGTGTTTGATTAGACTTCTGTACCTTGGCTTCTACTTCCGCAATTCTTTTTTCCAATTTTCTAATCCTTTCTCTCATTTCTCTTCTCAGGGAGGCTTCTTCATGGAATTGTTGAACTAAAGACACCCAATATGGCCTAAATTGACCAAGATCTTTGAAGAGATCATGTAGAGTCGGTACTAATCGTCTTGGGGTATTTTCTACTAATTCTTTACTCATTTCTAACCTGGTTATTCGATTCCTCAGTTCAGCAATCTCGTCTTCCATCTGCTTCTTGTTGTTACTTCTCTGAAGATGTGGAAGGCTGTGGACCCTGGCGTCTGTTCCAAAGGCGTGACAAAACTACCTCGAGGTTCTTATATTTTCTTACCTCGTCGTCCTCACTATCTTCGCTCAACTCGAACTTGTACTTTTTCTCTTCTGGTTCCTCCTTGTTAGGGGAGGCGCTCTTTCCCTTTACTGGCCCTTCCCTCCATTCCGCCTTTGACCTCGCGGCTGGAGTTTCCAATACTTTACCCATCTCCATCTGTTCCTCCTGGGAAAAAATGGAATGAGGGGCCCTTCTACCCTTTCTCACCAATTCTTTCCATCTAGGTGATCTATACTCACATGGATTTGCCTTGTTAAAACTAGGACATCCACGTAGCGACCGATGCACTCGGCGGTCGCCAACTACATGTCCTTCACCGGTACAACCCGGGTATGGACATCCTTGCCACCATTTTTTCTCTGGGCGACTTTTATGGTCAGATTTTCCCCTGACATGGGTCACTCGCTCTTGCCCGAGCCTTCCCTCACTTAATGAACTCGCATTAAGTTTTTCTAGCTTTTCCGTGGCCACCTGAGCTAATGCCATCATCTTCTCATTACCACTAGGCCTTACTTCTTCATCTCCACTCTCACTGCTATGCCTTCTTGTCGGCCTAGTACCAACGTATTCTCCATTAAAAGTACAGTTGGGGTGTAACCGTTTGGCTTCCTCCTCTGTACTCATCGACACTGCCATCCCTAACGAGTATATTCCCTCGTAGGGTTTCATAGCCATCATTACTTTTACTTTCAACCAATATATCGGGTCCCCCAAAACCCATCGTCGCGGCATCGCTGGACTCATTTTTACTATTACTGTTTTAGCTTTATATTCCATTCTATCCAATGTAGTCCCCTTTACTATATGACTACCTTCCATAGCGCTAATATTCACTGCTTTCTCTTGCGGGACATCCGGCAATGTCTCCATTGAAATGTCCCCTCGAGCCAAAGCAACATTGATTAGCGTGGGCCAGGGGGTTCTTGGTTCCCCCCCACTAAACACAGGTTCAACGTGAACTAAAGTTGGCACCACTTCCGAGCCAACAATTAATGGAGCCAAGCCATACTTACCTCCATGCGGTGGCCAGTTATTGTAAAGCAGTGCCTGGAACCTCGGGTCGCGAGTCCTCTCGTTTACTTCCATCGGCCAATAGGTCAGCAACTCGGAACTTAGCGACTTTATCGGGGTTTCTGCTCTAGTTAACTGCCATCCCTCGGCCTCTCCTGCTCTCACTAGTGAACCTTTTCCCATTCTCATCCTACAATGTAGGCAATACAATACCTTCTCTCCATCCCACATACATTTACAATGCTGTGCCTCGGTATTCTCTTGCGGGGCTAAATCCCACTAAACATGCACTTTTATTCTAGGTAGGCTCTTTATTCTACAATACCCACATACCTGTATTTCAAATATCTTAGCCGTGCCTACCTCGCTCAAATCCGGCTTAAGCTCGTCCAACCAGCCTTCGTCGGGTATCTGTTCCACATTCCACTGGCTCCTCAACTCCTCGCTTCCACTACAAATTATGCAGGTCAAGATAGCCGGTTGCCAACTAAAATCTTCTACTCTATTCACAATATATCCTCTTATTGCATTTATCCAAAGATTAAACGCCCTACCAACCATTACTTCCTTTTCAGTCCTCCGCACGATGACAGCTCCTTTCACCATAACGAGCTTGACAAAGGCCGGAGTGGCTGCTTCCATTTTTTAATTATTTGTCTTACTCCTTAGCTTTAGGCTGAATTAACTGGCATTGGTTTTAGCTGCTCTACCCCTTGGAGTCCCTTCTTTTTTAATCGCACTGTATTTCTGTCTAAAACTTCTTCAATGATGTCAGATTGGTCATACTTCGCTTTTACTGCCTGACTATCAGATGGACCATGAGATTTTATCCACACTCTCTGTCCTACCTGAAATGGGCACTTTCCTTTCTGAGTGTTTTCTGTACTTTGCATTCGTCCTACTTCAGGAGCGACAAAGGGGCGCTGGTTTAACTCCTCTGAAGGGGAAGGTCTATCTGCTCTGCTCCTCCCATTCAAGTCCTTGACCAACTCCACCAATTTTTCACTCCATTCTTTTCCATTAGCATTTTTCCCGAGCCAACTTTTAACTAGGCCAATGGTTCGTTCAGCCACGCCATTAGCTTGAGGGGTGTAAGGCGGAGAGTAAGTCCTCATTATTCCCCACTTTTGACACCACCTGTCTATTGTAGCGTTTTTGAAATGAGTTCCATTGTCAGTTCTTAACTCTCTCGGTATGCCTAACCACATACAACCCTCTTCCAGCGTTTTTAGTACGCTATTAGCATTCGCATTACGTACCGCTTTTAATCCAAAATGTCCTGACATCGAATCTACAAGCACAACAAGATACTTCTCACCTTTAGTGCCGTTTACTCCCATGGGGCCTGCTACGTCCATGCAAACTGATGCCCATGGAACAGTGCTTTTAATCGTCAATCCGTCCACTCGTTGCCCTCGGCGTCCTGCATTATACTTATTACACAACTCGCAATTTCGTATAACTGAACGGATTTTCTTTTCTGGGATCCAAAGTTCCAGTTTCTCCAGCTTTCTTTTTGTGGGCAAGGCACCTCCGTGGCCTAGCGCTTCATGTACTGCCTTAGTCACCTCACACACAAACTCATCTGGGACCACTTTTCCTCCTTTGGGAGTATTGTCCCATTTTTCTGCTCCTACAATTACCAATCTTCTCTCTTGGACGTATTTATCTATTTCATCATTACCTCTCCAGTGAGCCCCCTCCTTGACGTGGGCTTTCTGGTGAACAACATCGATAGTCATATTTAACCTTAACTCGGCTATTTTCTTCCACAACTCAGCATGAGCAATTTCTCTACTCCTCGCTCCTTCAAACCCATTTTCTTCCCAAATGGATAAGTCCTCTTTGAGCGCCTGAGCACAATAGTGACTATCGGTTATAAGTCTTACTCGACTCACGTGTAATCTTATGGCCTCCAACAATCCTTCTAACACCGCTGTAGCCTCTCCTGCTTGGGCACTACCAGGAGTCTGACCTTTTCGGCGGCATACCTCTTTACCACTACTGTTGCTATGCCCATTATTTTGGGAAATTCACTCACGAACACTCCTGTTTCCTTCACCGACCTTTCCACCTCAGCTGCGAGGTCGGCAAGACGGATTGAAGGGTTGTTTACTTCCAGGTGCCTTCTTGCTCCTGGTGGCCATCGATCTACACCTTCGCCCAGTAGCATAACCACTACTGGTATATCTGGTTGTTCTAGAGGCTGGGGTGCAGGCATTAACCCTGCTACCCCCTCTGTAGGGCTGGGGGGCTTTCCCCTCCCATTTCTCCCTATTATTCTTTCCATTACTTCACTAGCGTGTTCTATAGCCCGCTTTGCTTTCTTATTGTAGGAGTGGAGCTATCTATTTCCGAAGCCTTCCCCGCGCGCTTTGGGTTCAGGGACGTACTTTAGCTCCTGGTTACTCAGCTCCGTACCCGTGTACGTTGCCTCTACCTCTATCGGGACTACCGCCTTCGGGTTTCCTACCTTTTACTCGCAGGCGGATGTCCTCTCTCGAACGGTGGGGTGTGTTGTCCTCTCGGGTCGGTTGTAATCCTTCCCGCTTCTCTTCTCCGGGATCTGGATGTCTTCTTGTTCCAATGGACACGTCTGCTAAGAACCGAAAAAGGCTGCCTCCACTAGAACATTAGTCTAGTGGAAACACCTACCTTCTCTCCTTGGTTCTCGACGACTTTCTTCTTGTGCCAATTGACACTCCTGTCGGGGAACCGAAAAAAGGCTGCCTCCACTAGAACATTAGTCTAGTGGAAACACCTACCTTTCCTCCTAGGTTCTCGACAACTTTCTTCTTGTGCCAATGGACACTCCTGTCGGGAACCGAAAACTTAAAAGTTTTTCAAAAACTCCAGGAGAAAAGGCAAGCGACCGGGAATCAGGGTTAGGTTTGCAGCGTCAGCCTCTGACACTGAGTCCGCTATCCAAGATAAGGGACTATAAATATCTTCAGGCACCCCGCAATAACTAAGCAAAGAGTATGGTAGTTTTGCTACAAATGGATACCTGAGATAACAAACCAATAAAATGGGCAACCGCACCCAATCTGGCAAGCCTAAATAGCGCAAACCATAGTTTAACATCACAAGTCTAGAAGAGACTGCCTCTCTCCGAGCAGCCTCTCAACATTAACTCTAACTGTTCAAGCCCTCCTTCTTTTTGTGGACAGGCCTGAACCACCCCTTGACTCAGCCCCCCCCCTCAGGAAAGCGCGACGCAGCGCGCTCTGCCAAGTACACTATCAGTACTTTCACAGCTGACCAGAGCAGCAGGTCGCTGTTAAAGCCCATTCACTTTGAATGGCCTTCTCACACTCAACCTCTTTTAGAGTGCAAGTCTCATGGGGGAGCCAGTCACCGTTTCTTTAACACAAAATAGTACAATCAACTTCAACTCAAAAATCACACTAGATTTTCACAATTAAAGAAGCTCTTTTCCATGAAACACTATTCATCAAAGAGACTATTTTGTGTTAACTCAGGGTCGTCTGACATGACAATTTATCAGCGAGTTCGCTATCAGCTCTAAGCTCTGTGCCCTCCGCTCAGAGCCTCAAGCTTCGCTCACTCGGGTTCCTGTTTTGGGCCTCGATCGATCCCGATTTTGACAAAAATGAGTCAATCGAAGCCCCACGTTATGGGCGCCACATGTCAACTTCCGCTTACCCGCAGGACTTAAATCGGGAAATATGTCCTGATCGACTCTCCAATTAAAGGGTTAGAAATTCCCCTTTTTCCTCACCAGCTCTAAGGCGTCAGCGTGAGGAGACGGGAATTAAATAAGCCGATATATCAAAGTGGATTCACCTAGGTTTGTTCACTGTCATCTTATCATGAGGCCAATCCGTTTTCATACACCTATCAATCCTGAGTGAGTAACCACACACACAGAGCCCAGGAATGCTAGCATGTACACCTCACTTCATTGGCAGCTCCACTTCTCTGAGTTGTTTGCATTTGTTATTGACCTAGTAATTTAATAATCCTTGTTAGGATCATACGGATTTGTTACATATCAAGCAGGAGTATTTGACTTATATTAATACAGATGGAAGCATTGGTTAGAGGTTATTCAAATGCACTTACCTTCTTCCAGACGTCCGTTACTGTTGTCCGTCTTGGAAAAAATAATGAGGTGGACTCATAAAATGTCCAAAATAAATAAAATAAAATCAAAAAAATAATGAGGGCTCATCAAACGTCCCAAATAAAATCATAAACAAACATTAAGGTCTTATAAAACGACCAACTTATAAAAATAAAATCATAAGCAAATGAAAAGGTCTTATAGAACGACCAAATTATAAAAATAAAATCATAAGCAAATGAAAAGGTCTTATAGAACGACCAAATTATAAAAATAAAATCATAAGCAAATGAAAAGGTCTTATAGAACGACCAAATTATAAAAATAAAATCATAAACAAATGAAAAGGTCTTATAGAACGACCTCAAATAAATAAAATAAAATCATAAACAGATGAGAAGGTCTTATAGAACGACCGGACTTATTAAAACGTCCAAAAGGAATAAAACCAAAAATAAATAAAATAAAGATTGAAACAAAACAATAAAATGATTGATTCAAAAATTATCTTTTAAACAATTTTATTGACAATAATAAGATAACCGATATGAATCATAAAAATCACATTTAATGATAAAACTTTAAATCAATCAAAATAAAATAAAATAAAATAAAATAAAATAAAATAAAACAAAATAAAACAGGAGATTAGGAATAATATAACCTTTTACAATAAGCTTTACAAGATTGATCATTCCTCGAAAAAGCTTAAGACCTGATTGACAATAAGATGTTTTTGGCTGAAAATAATTTTGAAGATATGAGAGTGTATTAAATGGCCCCCACCCTAACACGCGATTAGTCATTCATATCTTCCTATTATACATCATTATTGCTAAAAGATTTGTACATTACCAATCATTGAAGAAAAGATTCCAGTCACAGCTTAATCCCAGTCCTTCGTAAAAATCCAAAGTCCAGGCAGGCAGTTATATTCCATCTTCGAGAATGCACTCTATACAGACACATCGCAGGGTGAAAAGGGGGCCTAGCTCAGAGTTGGTGACGGCCTTTTATACTCTTGGGCCACACCACTGACTCCTTCCGGTGAATGTCTCTCCGCGCACCTTCTCATATCAAGTCGCACTTGCTGGAACTCATTTTCAGTAATTTTCCACAGACGAGCCATGAAGATGAAGTCATGATGAGGTCATACATTCCTTACAAATGTGTCATGGATACACAGCGTTGCATGATGAGTCATACATGAAAATATGTCAAGGTCTTCAGCTCTATTCGACAAATGATGAACGTTAAAATAAATAAAATCATATATATATTAATTAAGCAAGCATGAATAACATATATATACCTGACATGTTAAATCCCAAATTCTCTCAGCTTGAACTTAACAGGTTAATTCTAATCTCTGTTGCACATCTTGTATATATCTTTGTTAAATCAAACCATACATACAGATAGTCTTTTCAATGCAGTTACAGCAATATTATCAGCGATAAAAGTCAGTATCGATTATAAATGAAAGAAAAGAAAAAGAAAGACAGGAAAACTTCATAGTTGGCTTTCAATGTGTTACAAACATTGATCCAAAAATCAGGTTAACAATTATCGAATATAGATTGTGTTGTGTATTATTATTTAATTCAGGATATCATTTATTTATATTTAATTTGTATCTTATATGGAATGTCCGGGCAATGCTGAGTGGGTGGCTTAGTTGTACAGGTTTGGCGGCATCTGGTGGTTACTTTGAGGAACTACACCCAGAGGCCAAAGTTTAATTATCAGTCCTATAGACACCTATTGGTCTCTAAGTAAGAATTGAGTCTAGCCCATTAATTTGCTATCTCATTTTACATGATATGGCGTTTCATCTGACCCACTCAATCCACTCAATTCAACACTTCACATTTGCAATGCCAAAGAGCAATGAAAACTTAAAATCCCAGAAAGGTTCTGGCTGACACTTGTATAAACTACAAGTACAACTTTTAAACTACTGAACCTACCTGAACGAATAGTTTAGTGGTAAGAGTGCTCAAATTGTAAGCAGCAGGTACCTGGTTCGAGACATACTCATGTTTGTGTTTGGGTTTTTTTCTCCTTCTTTCCTCTCCAACCCTCCTCCACGATTTCTTGCGGCAAGAAGCCGTTTTGTTTCAAATGCATTAAGAATTAATGGCTTGTATTCAGAGGAGTGCTCAAACGCAGAGCTCCAACGGCAGAATGCAGGCGGCTCGCCGGGGGAGCGACAACCACACTGGGAGAGGCGGGGTTTTACTAGACCAGGTGTTTTACTTCCGCATTAGAAAAATAACCAGCAAAACACCTATTTGATTTTAAAAAATGACAGTGTCAAAGGTAAGATTTAATCATTATATGGCTGTCGTTAACTGTGGAAGGGCTTAAAATACCTTAATGTAAGCCCTTTAATATAATATATAATGCAATACGACAATAATGCAAGCAATATAACATCCCGTTCATCCGTCCGTATTGCATCGCTGTTAGTGAATCAGACCAAGAAATGAGATACCTTTCTGGTTGAATCACATACAGCAGTCATTTTGTCCCTGGACTTTCAAATAAAGTACTGAGCTGTGGCTTACTTGCAACACACTGGGCTACCAAACCATAGTGTGGGTTTGATCCCTGACGTTGCCAGCAATATACTGTAGCTTGAAAAGTACATCGTAGGGCTAAGTTTATGGGCATTATGTACTTATTTATTCATTTGTCAAGCAAGAATGGAGAGTTAGTTTTTTTTCTACCCGTATAGAAGAGGAATAAGTTAAATAGTTATAATGTATGGCATCTTTTAGGAAACTGTCAAGTATGTCAAGGTCGGGCCGAGTGTGCTCTTATTTATTTTTTTATTTTTTTTTTTGACATGAAAATATGGTCAGCGTACACTAAACGGGCTCGCTTTTGCCAGTGTTTACAGTTTACATTTATAGGCAGTGAAGTAGTTAATGTGGCAGCTTATCTCAGTGGTCGTATTGACTGGAACAGTGATGTGGGGGTTGGCGGTTCGTGTTTGAGGGCCAAAGTTGCTGAGCCAGGCGAGTATTCAATCCTCATCCACCCTCCCTCTCTGCTGCCTGCCTGTCTCACAGAGCTTTATTGCAAATCCAGACATCACGTGAAACTACGCTTGGTGCTAAGTATTGGAAGATGTCCATACGAAAATATAAAATTCATTTTTGATTTAATTAAAAAAAATACAAACTTAGTCGTCGTCTTTTACCATTTTAGGATTGTTCATCAATTTCCAACAAGTTCTGTCCAACCCTGTTGGCTCTGTCCTCCCCCTCCCTTCCCCTCATGTTCTCCCCTCTGCATCCTTCCGCTCTCCACCTCGTCCCCTCTGCACTTGTTCTTCCCTGTTGCAAGATTCCGCGCTACCGCTCAGTGTGGTTAACGCCGGCTTTTCCAGCCCCCCCTTGTATCTCCTGCCGTCTTCACCTGGGAGCACTACAAGAAGAAAGTCTCACACGTGCCTCCCTCGTAAAACACTGCTGCCGAACTGAAGCTGCTCAGGACGATAATAGGAAGCAGAGGGAGGAGGCAGGTAAAAAGAAAAAAAAAAAGTAAGGAGGTTGGAAAGTTGTGAAGAGGAGATAGAAGAGAGGCAAAGCGGGGATACAGTAGCAACGCCTTAGAGCACTTTTCCCCCTTTTTGCCTCTCTCCGTATTGTTTTTTCTCCTTCCGTCCCCCTTTGGCAAAGAAGAGGCTGTGTTTTTAGTGGAGAGGAAGCAGCTTGAGGTTTTCTGCAGCAACTCTGAGAGGCGAATACAGTCAGCGGGAACGAGAGACCGACTGTCTTCAGGGGCAGCGGGACACATAAAAGGGACTTTATAACTTGGCTACATATCCACAAACACAGGGGCAATTAACTGGTTGTCAGCAGACGGCGCTGCCAAAAATTACATCCCGGAGAGAGGCGAAAAAACGTGAAAGGACTGAGGAAGTAAGACTAACACTGCAAGACAGGATAGACAAAGTTTGACCAAAAGAGAAGAAGAGAGAGGCGGGGAAAAAAAAGAAGCGCTCTGGCCTCGTCGCTTTCTTTGCAAGTCTTGAATCCTTTGGTGTTCCATCCTCTCTCAGCTGAGATGATGATGTATTTCTGGGTGAGTACTGAGGCCTTGTGGGTCACACACATGAAATGCAACACTGACTCGCTTTGATTTGACTCTAATCACAGCTCTTTGTGCCTGCTTGATCAAAAATTGTGTGTGCTTATTGATCTTTCCTGCTCTCTCATTAAGAACATGCACAGTCAAAGGAGGTTGCATTTGATAGTCCACTGTTTTTATTGACGACTACACCCTTATCATATATGTTTGTCATTTTCATTATGGGCTTAGAATTGTGTTTAAACTGAGTGGAGCAGATCAGTCTCCTCAGTTCTTGAAAATTCTCCTGTAAACCCATCTTTCCCTTCGCACAAACTTCATCTCTTACACCGAGTGAAACTGGCCCTGCCTGTTCACATGGAAAGCCAAAGAAAAAGCATTTTTATTTGACTAAACTGAGGTCTTTGCTGACAGATTTCCGCAACACAGCAAATCTTCCTTTTAAAGCTATAGCATAGTTGTCTTTGCACTCCATTTTCATATATTATAACAAAACACAAAGATGAAAACATTCAAGCTAAAAATGTTCTTGTACAGTATATCTGCTGACCCTGTATTGCACAGCAAGTAACTGCACACAATCAGTGACTGAAAAGTGGAGATAACTCTCGCAGCTGCTTGTTATTTGCATGGATGAGTGCATTCTGATTATCTTGCATGTTGTTACAGAGCCTTTAATGCTCTTAAAGTCTCCAAAATTTGACAGAAATGACCTCTTTGGGGAAATATATTTAATGAAGTATGTTTTATGTTTTGCTGGTAGATCATTTGAACGTATAAATGTAGCGGTTGCATTATGATTATATGAATGGGTGTGGTAAATAGGAAAAAACGAACCATAGACCATGACTGACAGGGGCAACATTTTTTTTTTTTTTTTTTTTTGTCCCAAAACCCTCCCAGCACTCAAGAGCATGTTTCATACCAAAGTGAAATATTTTGCATACATTTATTGAACTCATTGGGAGATTGAATAGTCTGAATTTGTTACTTTAGATGTAGTTCACTGTATATTCAATGCAGCATGTCTACCATGTTTCAAGAGTGAGCTGTGGGATATTATGGAGTGCTGGAAAATGATTTATAATATTCTACTTCTGAACAGATTCATTGCAAATCCCTTCCATAATTACAATTTTAAGTAACTTAAAGTAATTTTGTTGTGCGACCTTAAAATTTATTCCAAACAGACTGTTCATGTTTTTATATTTATTGGGTAGCAACCAGTATAGTGCTATTGAATTGAGGAGTAATGTAAAAGATGAGTGTATTCACTATATTGAAAAATAAGAGAACCTTTTTATTAGCTATTATGTAATAAACAGCAGCGCCACGGAGGGCTTTTTAAATGGTTTTGACATTCAGGTTACCAAGCAATTATGAACTGCTGTGAGTGGAAGGGGCACTTATGTCCTGCAGTGCAGCAAGCATAATATGACATGTTCACTCAGGACTACTTAATTGCCTTGTGCTCACATGTAAAGACTTTGAAAATATACTATATATATATATATATATATATATATATATATATATATATATATATATATATATATATATATATATATATATATATAAAACACTTGGAAGGTGATGAAATGAATGTTGATATTTGCACCAAATGATACAAAAATGCCTGTTCAAGCAAATCTGATGTACCTTTATGGCTGTACTTGATAGTAAATTTATTGATTCTAATGTTCTGTTTTTAATTGAAGGTTTGATTTTATTTCAGTGATTTATTTTGTCTGTCTGATGTATAACATTCCATCTTATAAGAGGATTTCTAACTTAAAAACGTACATTTCTGAGTATCATTGAGCGTCGAGAAATAAACGACTGAGGATTGTGACACCAAATAATGGAATGTCCAGAAAATGTAATAAAATTTGCACTTAAATTGATCAAAATGTAATAAAACCCAACAATCTAACACTTTCACCAATAACATAATAAACTGCATGACTATATCATATCTGTTCATGTATCGGTTCTTAAGTGGGCGGAGCTTGCTTAGATTAACTCTCAGCAGAGTTGGTTTCGGCAGATCTCTATCAAATAACTACATCACTGATTTCCATTTAATTCACACAGTGATAAAAATACACTTTGGGGGTTGAAATTAACTTTGAAACATTTAACACCAAAATTTCAACACTCCAATTTTTACTTTAATGTATTATGTGTAATCATAAGCCAAGTTTTACGTAATCAGTTTTGAGAAAACAAGACACACTTGAAAATGTAATAAATCCCAAATAATGTAATAGGGTATTATTACATTATTGGTAAAAATGTGTTTACAATATCACTTTTTTTTTTTTAAATTATTTTTATTACATTATTGGTGAGCTAAATGCAAATTACATTTTCAGTGAAGTATTACAAAGTTTTAGCAAAATATTCAGGAATACCCCTAATGCCACAAAATAGTTTTTTGAGCCAATATTCGTCAACATACATACCAATTGAAACCTCTGTTTAGCAAGCATCAAATACGGCACATTCCAAAAGAATGACAAAGCCCAACAAGGGTTTTATGAAAATATGACTGTTACTCATATTTTAAGCCTCCTTGCATTGTTGTTTACGCTATGATGATTATTTGCTGTGATTGTTTCCAAAACTCAATCAAATTAGTGTGTTCTGAAACAGCTTGTGTTCAACCTAGGCAGTTTTCCTGATGCTTTCCTGCCAACAAAAGCAAATGGTGAACATACTGTCCATACATGACTCAGTTATCTTCAAATGTAAAGCAATGGCAGGGTAAAACTACATATTCACAAATCACTAATATGACCTCAGTCTGCAGATATTCGGCAAGTAGCTTCTAAAGAAGGAAGCACACTGTCAGATGTCTTTTGTCTCTCCTTTTATAAAACCTCAAAAGCTCAGCTCATAAAGAGATTCTTCATTCGGTTTGCTCCAGGCAGGTATAAGCGTTATTCTATTAGCAGGGTTATTAAATATCATGTGGATTAGCAGATGCACACTGTGTGAGCACGGGTGTGAGTTGGAGCGGTAGCTGTCATGGGATCCAAGTGTCGACGTGATATTCTGAGGATTTAGCCGGAATTGCATCGAGAAGTTTTTTTTTATTGACGTGCACTGAAAACACGTGTAGCGAATGCCTACTGGAGGCATTCTGCATGCGTTTCCGAGAGTATCTGGAAATTGGGAGGCCTTGCAAGTCAAGTGTTTGCGTTTCCAGTCGTTTGACTGCTGAAGCAAACCTCGAGGCTTTGGCTTATTGATCCAACGCTAGCTTTGCATTGTGATTCAGTGTAGTCCTTAGCTATTGGTTGCTTTTTTTGCTTTGCGTTTTAGCCCCTAAAAGCTGTCAAATGCAACTCCGAATGAAGGTAAACACTATTTATTTTCAAAATTATGGACTCCAAGTTTGTAAAGTTCGAATCAAACTGAAGCGTGGTTGATGCGCAAAACCACCCTCCTCCTTGCTGCTATGCCGCATTTAGCAAAGTGATGATAAAAGAACATCTGTTTTGCAGCAAATTGTGTTAATTTTCCACGCCAGCACATCTGTGGCTACCATTATAATTTCTTTAAAATTGTATTATTTGAGAAGACAGAATGAGAGGTAAAAACAAAAAGGTCAATCAAGTAAACATTTGAAACAGTTTGAGTCAATACAAAACTGGGAGAAAGCAGGATTAAGCAGTTGGAAATAATTGCCAATGGTGAACAGTGACAGTGAATTTATAAGTTACCATTATTTCTTATTATCTGCTGTAAATAGTATGTAATCTTTAATATTTTTGTCGTACAAGTATTTATACTATTATACATTACATGATGTGACGTCCGAGTGTTCATGATCACAGTAGCTAATTACCGGCCAATTTGATATCTGCACATGCAGCTTAATTGATGTGTTCTGTGAAACAAAGTATCACTTAAGAATTACACAGGCAGCAATAACTAAATAAATATATTTACATTTATGATGCCAAAGTTAATAAATTTCATGTGTTTTTAAAAAAATCTTTATTTTTTAATGAATTTATTATATGAATTGAAACATAATAATAATAATAATAATAATAATAATTAATAAATGAAAATCACTTAAAAAAAAGAAAACTAACTGAAACTTCATTTTACATATTTATTTTGGTATAATTGTTTTGGTCCTACAGAAGAAGGAAGGTCAGTCATTTGAGAATTATTATTATTTTTTTTTTACCTTGCAATGGACAAATACTCCATATATTAAAAAGAAAACAAAAAAAAAATAATGCTAAAATAAAAAAAAACTGAATAGCGAAGCATTAAAAAAACTAGGGATGTTCGATACCACTTTTTTTCTGACCGCTACCAATATTCAGACCATCAGTACTCACCGATACCGATACCAACTGCCGATACCAGTAGTACATTTTACATTTTGACAAATAATAAAAATCACTAAAAGATATTTTTAAACAAATATATTTCATTTAATTTTGACAAAAAAAAACAGCACAGTCACTCTTCAATAGTCTTAACCCTCAAAATAAAACACAAAAATGCTCTTTTAGTTTAAGATTCACAATTTTGAAGTATTTCCAAACCGGTGAAGTTTTGGTGAAAAACTGCTGCAAGCTAGCGCCAGTTACAGGCAAGGAGGACTCACTTAACGTCTTCCCCCTCTGCCATCGGTCACTTGTACTCGTCTGCGTCACGAGTACCCGAGTACTTGAAAAAAGGCTGGTATCGGCTCGATACAGATACCTGGTATCGGTACTCGCCCATCCCTTAAAAACAAAAAAAAAACAAAAAAAAAACTAATAACTAACAAACTTTCTCTAAAAACAAATAAAAAAAAATAAAAAAACACAAATCAATTTATTTTTTATTTTTTATATAAACTACAATGAAAATCCAAAACTATTGTAACCCTGCTTTGTACAACTAACTGGCATTGTTTCTGCAAAATCTCCTTTCTTCAGACACATAAATATTACAATAAACCAAAGATTTCTTTCAAAATCCGGAATGCTCATTGAAAATATGTTACTATCGTCGTCAAATCGCAACATCATGTATCCCTCTTCTGCTTTGTGTTTCTTTCAGTTTTCCTTTATCTTCCTGTCCTCCTTTTTTTCCCCCTCTATGCTTCCTCCACTCTATCTCCCTGGGCCCAGTGTGCCGTACTGCAGTTAATGATGGGGAGTCTGGTGCTGGTGGCTGTCTGCAGATATGAAGCATGCAGGGCCCTTTGATACTGAGGCAGCAAGCAAGTGCAGTTGACATTAGCAATTCCTCTTCATCACTACTCCTTATTGACTCTCTCTCCCCCTCCCGCGCCTTCTCTCTCAGACACAAACTACAAATAAACACAGCAATACGTATACAGTAGATATACAGTGGAAGAATGTAAATGCACAGAAGTGGGTGAGCCAGGTTAGTGTAAATATATACAAACAATTACACGCAAAGCTAAATACACACTTCTTCTTACACAAACAGTTCACTACAAAACAAAACCTAAATGCACTTGAGATAGCCCAGTTTGCCTTTGGTATATCTCTGACAACAGTAACAGAGAGAAAGTACTTCCATCCATCCTTTCAGAGACTCCCAAAAGGAACAAAGACCTCTAGTCCGAAGGATGTAAGGGCGATAATAGGGGCCGGAAGAAAAGAAACACAGCAAGTAGCCGGAACTAATGAACAGGTACATCAAGAGTGGATGTGGAGACAGGAACCTGAAAAAGCCAAGACGGGGGAAAAAAAAAAAAAAAAAAAAAGATTATGTGAGGAAGGGAGCTCCTTGAGGGCAGGTCGGGATCCTGGTGCTTACCGGGGACACGGAAAGGGAAAAAGGGAGAAGGTGATGACCGGGATGTTTTCCTTCCCCTCGTTTGTACCCTTGGGGTCATTAGTGTTAATAATTCATGCTGGACATGGAGGAATGGCCACTGCTCAAGAGGAGGGAGAGGAAAAATAAAAGAGCAGCAATGATGAGTATAGAAGAAAACTGCAGATGCTTCTCCCCTCCCCTCTGCTCTTCTCAGTGTGCCTATGAGCTGATAAATAATTGAGTGTGCTGAGCAGGGGACTGCATGGATTAGAGGAGCAGAGGGAGCGGGAGGCCTGTTGGAGCCCTAGACAGTGAAATGAGTGCCTGCTCTTGAATAGAGATTACCTCCTTTCAACTCGTCTTCTCCTTGTACCATTCTTGACCCCCTTCAGTGGTTCTACCTTCACGGCAGAGATAGGGCTTCCCGAATCTCAGGCTGTTTCCGATGAAACCCCACTCGATCCCAATTACGCACACTTGACTTGAGCTTAGTTTTAGACTAAGAGAGTGGACGGCATTGAGTCCTAAAATGGAGTGTTCATATTTAGAATTTGTCTCTCTAATGACGTCCAAACTGCAGAATGATACATTGTGTGTTCAGATAGAATCTTTCATATCAGACCAAAAGTTGCCCAGTAAAAGTCGATAGCATTGCCACTGATCAGGGAGTTTACCGTCACAGCTGTTATGAAGAGTTTTTAGACTTTATTAAGGAGTCCATTGCAAGGAGACAGCAATTCTGACACCTTGGCAAAAATGTACAAGTACCAGATGTTAGTGTCGTACTTCTTGAGACCACTTTTTAGGGTCTCGTCTCAGCATTGTAGGCATTTTTACTTGATCTTGTCTCGGACAAGGCAAACTCTGGATTTTTGCTCATTCAAGACCGGGCCAATGCTATTGTGATCAGTGAGAAACTCAGAAACCAGGTGCTGCACTGCCTTCACGGTGTCCCCTGCACACAGTGTTCATTTTTTATATTCACTTAATTTAATATTAACATTATTCCTGACGTTTCCTTTAAAATTTACTCTTGTTGCAAATGTATGAAAAAGAAAGATATTGGTCACTATGTTCAGTGTTTTTGTGTGTGATTTTTCTTTGATCAATCTCAACCATCACAAGTCTTTTCTGAATCTCGATTGTTGTGTACTGAGAGGTAGGATCCCAGACGCAGACACAAATAAGATTTTCTCTATTTATTCACATCGAGAGGCAGAAACTCAGACACTGCACACACAGGACAGTCTTTAATAATCCAGCAACGAACACGTTTCTCAGACTGCACCTACAGACAGTGAATCGTTAAGGACCAAAGAACAGCATCACATAGGTCCAGACTTCTCCGAAAGGATTAAAGGTTGACATCACAAACATCACGTTTTGTAAACAGACACTTGTTACATCAGTACAGACGCATAACATGTCATGAACTCTGGTGCATGCGGCCCAGGCAATGACATCGATACTCTCGTCTTGATAATGTCTTGGTCTCAGTTGTTGTAGTCTTGCTACCAGATAATACAGTATTTTACTCGTATGACTGCTATGCTTTTGGAACAATTAAGTGCTTTTCTTTCACATTAATAATTGTATTTTAGGCCTTGTCCACTCATAGCAGGTTATCTCGCATAAACATATTTTTCTGCAATTTGGCCTATCATCTACCCGACAGTGCAGATTTGCCGCATTAAAAATGATTCTTTTAGAAAGCGCTGACCAAAGTGAAGATCTGCGATTACTGCATTTAAGCGTCACCATGTGAATGTCAATAACCGGGATTTTGCATTTCTAAACGTCACTGCCTGTGAATAAATATGTTCTTACGTCACATATGCGACATTCGGAAACAATATGGATGCGCTCCTAAAATTTTTGGTGCTGCTGCTTGTCCAGGCGTTTGCTTTTACAAGGCCAGATACTGCTCCACGTACAATAACGTAGGCGAAGCGTCTCCATCAAAGAGACGGGGACGCACTGCCAGCTAGTGGGAGAACTTTGAGACTAAAATTGTGCTCACAGAAGAATTCCGTGAAAATTTGTCCCGGTCCTTGATACTTGTCGGAGTTATTGCATGCTTAGGAATGTGCTTAAAAATGCACTGAAGCGGTTAGGTGTGGATAGTTTGTTTTCACGAAAAACTAGGTGACACTCTTATTTTAACACTATCTGCTAGCCGGAGTTGCATGCAGATCACACACATCTCATCAAGTTGAGCTGTCCACTTATTTGTTGCTCAGGATTCAGATGAGGACAATTGGTCAAATGGAAGCTCACAATCAAAGAAATTGACCCAGTTTTGGCTTGAAATGGAACCCTTGAGGTGCTTTACCAATAGTCCATTTTAATACAACTCATGTTCCTTTCCACTTGGAGCAGTTTGTTTGGTCAGGTGTGGACACAGTAATTGAAGTCAATTATGGACCAAATGAGAGCTCATCTTGGAGATCACAGGTGTGTCACTCAAGGCTCTGGGATAGATTTGGCTTGCCACTTCATTTTTTGTGGACCACGAAAGCAAGTAAAGTGTTTTCTTGTTTCTTGCTATATTGATTTCTTGAAAATTGAAAGACTAAGTTTTACAGATATATAAGCATTTTCTCTGAAATATTTGATTGATTTTAAATTACTGTAATATCCTGTGAATAACATACACCCATGTATAACCCCCCTAGTGTATTTCTATTCATTTATTTTTTAACAACCACTTAATACTGCCTATCTATTGGGAAATGTCTAAACAATTTGAAAAATCTTTGTCTAATCTGTATAATGTTTTTTATTTGTTTTTCCTGGCAATAAATTAGCATTACTGTTGGGATTTTACAGTAAGTGTGTTATTGGTTATATCACTATCTGCAGAAGGAGTAAAGACACAAATTTCTCTTGTGCAGTGTGTAATGCAACGTTTACCGTATTTTCCGCACTATAAGGCGCACCTCATAAGGCGCACCTTCAATGAATGACATATTTTACATATGTTTCCATATATAAGGCGCTACAGTAGAGCCTGGGGTTACGTTATGCATCCATTAGATGGTGCTGCGCTAAAGGGAATGTCAAAACAGTCAGATAGGTGAGTCAAACTTTATTAATAGATTACAAACCAGCTTTCTGACAACTCCATTCACTCCCAAAATTAATAAACAGCTGTTGTATTATTTTCTCTCCGGTAAAGTATTAGTATTAGTTAGCGATCCAAGATGGCGGGATCTTCTGCACATGCGCGTCACCGATCGTGCAGGGTCACTGATAGCGTCTTGACAGCGAGACCTCTTGTGGCTCAATATTGATCCATATATAAGGCGCACCGGATTATAAGGCGCATGGTCAGCTTTTGAAAAAATTGAAGGCTTTTAGGTGTGCCTTATAGTGCGGAAAATACGGTACATATGAGTATGTATACATATAAATTAAAATTTTACATATACCGGTAAATTTGTCATGCCGTTATTTTTTATGAAAATACGTATTTAATTTCTTTAGGAAGTAGTAAATATGCTGTTATACATTACAGCAATGACGATAATACTTGGGGTGAATTGTCCTTTCACAGACAGGGGGCAGGTTGATAAGGCAGTTTTGTAATGCCAAACTGAGATTTTAGGGAGCCAAACACAAAGAGCAAAAATTCAGCCTGTCTGCAATGTTGACCAGTTTTTTCCAATGCATTTGTATAATTATCCCAGGCAGAGGAGCCCTGAGATACTTCTCCCTAGCCACCAGGGGGGATCCCAGTGCGTCAGTTGGGAGATGTAGGCCCTGATTTACTAATTGAGTGCATGTGCAAAAATGGGTGCAAACTTGTTTGATCATGCAAACAGATGTGCAAGCTGATCTACATACCTAAAATTGAAATGTTGCCAGGCAATTCATTTAGCAAATAGATGAATTAGCAGGCGCAATGTGATTTAGCAAAGAGGCCTAGCACGTCTCTCTAGGCAGGGTGACCAGCTTCTCATCCGATCAGTAAGGGAGCCCGAACATGCGGTGGCGTTAACTTTCCGTCATTGTCCACACCTTGTGACCACATTGTGGGAATGACTAGTAAAATTGAGAGATTTAATTTTTCTGTACTTTTAATAAAGATGGGGATGACAAAAGTCACTGAATACATTCATGACTTTCCACTTCACAGGACATTTTAACTCCATTCATTTGTTACATGTTTGGGTTGTTGTCTAAATTGTTATGTGTGAGCAGTCTTGAATGACTAAAGTTTGACTATACTGTACATACATGACTTAACATTCACTTAAAATATTTACTATTTTTAGGCTGACTTTCACTTGGTAAGGAGAGGCAAATTCAAGAATATTACGTTGTTTATTGTTCTTACTTTTAATAGACTTGGACGAACGTAATACAGACATTTTATATTTAGTCATTTTTTGTTTGAATGCAAATAGTTTATAGAAATAACATTAATTAGTAAATGCGACAAAAATCTTTTACTGTTAAAAAATGTTTGGTTTGATATAGGGCTGTCAAAGTTAAAGCGTTAATAGATTAATTAATCACAGAAAAAAAGTTAAATTAATCACATATTAACGCAGATTAATCGCACTATTTTTTTGGACCGCATTTGAACCTTGAACGTAACCGCGGATGGTTACATTGAAGGCTGCACAGGTCAGTGATTAGGTCAATGCATGGCATTTCCTACGCCTGTTGTTCCAAAATGAGCGGGGTGACTCCAGTTAGTGTGCTCGGTGGTAAATTTCACTTTCAAAAACACCCCGATGGGACTTTAGATAAAACAAAAGTACAAAAGTAATTGTACCCAATTGTTATGATGCTGTCACGTTTTGAGCAATACACGCATGCATGCAATAGCGTACCTGCGTTTAATCAATGTTTGCAAATGACATTCAGATAATAAAATGCATTAATGTCAAAATATTACGGTATTTTGTATTCGTTTTATATTACGCAAATACGTGAGTAATTTAGCTGATTAATCGTGATTAATCAAAATTTAAAAGTGTTATTAATCAGATTAAAAAATGTAATCGTTTGACAGCACTAGTTTGATAACATTAGCTCATGCATTGTCACATTGTAAAACAACAAACACATCATCATTTGTTTCCTTCAATCCAAATGTTGTGCAGTACTGTAAACAGTGGTTCCCATTTTTTACACTATTATATGTATATATATGTATATAGATACGTAGGTAGATAGATAGATATGAATGTAGCTTTCCAAGCATCAACATAATGATCAACATCGTTAAAATACAGTAGCATAGTATGTATGTGTTCATTGGAAACGAGGCAGTTTTATTCTGAAAAAATAATATTGTAGTTGGCTAATGTAACGTTACGCCAATAAAAATTTCCGGCGTATTTTTTCGTCACAAAAAAAATTTGAGACAATAATTAAACGAAACCTAACATTGAAGCCATTCATTGAGGTTATAACTAAAATTGACTGGCAATTTCGTCAATGACTATAATGAAAACAACACAGTGATGAAAATTCACACAATCCAATCAGAAGGAATGAAACGCAGGTGGGAGAAAAGAACTACTCAAACTGCTAATAAACATGTTTACATTCATTGTGCAGTTGTATGATTAATCTCAAGCAATTATGCACTTTTAAAAAGTCCAATATGGTCAGATTGTGTTTACATGCAATGTATGCATCATGTCTGGTTTCCATTAATTGAATGCACTGCCTTCAAACCATGTTGGTTTTGGGAATGCAACGAATCACAGCAGTCAGGGGGCGTCGGAATTGTCTTTATTTTATTGCCAAAACGAGCTACTGTACAATGACCACAAAGAGAGAAAGAGAACAGTAGAGAGGGAAGCAGAAATACAACAAAGTCCATTCGTAAATATTTCAACACCATACCTATAACACGGACTGTCGGAAAGGGAACACAGTGAGGTTCCCCAGGCTGGAAGTAAGCAAATCAATAAATCTGCTTCCCCATAACTTTTGTGCATTCAGAGCAAGTGTTTTGAGTTGCAGGACTGACTGTCAGTACGTCTTTCACGTCTCACCCCAGAGCTTGTTGACATGATTTGACTTATTAACGAGAATCAGTAGGCTGGAGTTATTTTATTTAGTTACAGTTTGCTTGTGCTTTTGGAGTTAGAGATTTTGCTTGAGTGCCAAATTTTTAAATGAGGTAGTTAATGTTTAATTGTTTGTAGAATCTAATTCAAAGATCCATGTGATTTCGATATTGGAAAGCGCATCTTTTCTGACCTTGATAATTAGGAAACACTGTACAGGCTAATTGCTAAATAATGATTGTCAGTCATCCTTACATGCCCGCCCTACTCCATCGAATTTTGAAGAACTGAGTTTGACCACATGTGGTGTCTGTAGCAATCTTTCACCCCAGCGCTTGTAATCCTCAGTCCCGCCACATCACATACAGCCGTTTCCACCAGGTGCTCAGCACTTTGGTGCGCATTCTTCTATTCACTGTGTGCTGTAATCTTCACGCCGATAAGGAGATTAAATGGTGAGCACGAGAGGGGATTTCAAGGATTTCTCCTCTGAGTACAAAGGGATATCAGCGGGAGGGAGGGATATTACCCAAGGTTTTAACACTGCAGACTGTGAGCGAGGGCGCAGCAGCAAAACGGTAAGGGAGATGGGACTAAACGGAGAGCGCGCCGGAGAAAAACAGAGCAAGACAGTCAGGTGTTATCACCAAGAACCATCATTAGAAGTGTTTACAGAGGAGCCACCGGGGAAAGGTCAGTGAGCCAACATGCTCTTATCGCACTGGCGGCAGTTTACGATCACTGCAATGACAGCGCTGAATGTTACCTGTTCTACATCTCTGACCCAGATCAACGTTTAACTGCTGGAAGTGTGAACCGGTTGCTGACAGGATAAAACAACACTAGAAGCCTTGTGGCTGCACTACAGACGGAAGTAAAACCAAAAACATTTTGAGTCAAAACTGCTAGGTACAGTAAAAGTACAAGGATTGAAGACATTTCTTCACCATAACCTGTTACCGATTCTTTCCTCCAGACTAATTTTATTGTTGTCAATATATTGTTGTGTCTAGCCATACCCTACATTACTGAAGCTGCCAGAATAGAGGCCATGTGTGCCAAGATAAATAAATGTAACAATATGCTATATTTCTCCTTTTCAATCACTGATACCTTTCTGTGGTGGCAAAAATCATGAGGAATTAATCATTTCCCTCACCTGTGACTGTGTAGTTCAATGTTATGACAATCTGTATTGTGTATGTTGGAGTCTCTAAAGAGAACCGTATTCAGTTAAAAAGGCTTTGTGCATCCATACATATTTTACAAGGTGTGGCAGAAAGAATCCAGGACTGGGGTTCCAAAAGATGTATTTCAAATACAAACTACCAATTACATTCCAGGTCATTCCAGGCCAAATTGCCCAATGGGTTTAACCAAGCAGATTTTGATTATAATGAAACAGTGTACTTGTTAATTGTGATAGTACAACATTAAATCTCAAATTTTAGGTCAATCGAAGCAGGGGTCTGGGAGTTAAGGGGCGTGGCCAAATTCCGTTGAACCGTCTCATTAACTAATGGGTCAATCTTCACAAAACAGATATTGTTGAAAAGGGAATTCAACAAGGAGTCCACATCTTTCTGTCACTACCTGTTTTGTAAAGACCCTCTGGTTCCTCAGATATAAGGGTTCCACGGAAGGCAGCCCTTTTTGCTAAAATGTCTAAATTTGGTGAGCCTTAACTCTCCCAGACATCACTATCAACAAATCCACCAAGTTTCATTCAAATCAAAATCTGCTTAGTCAAATTTACTGGGTGATTTGACTTGGAATGACCCGGGAATCTAATTGGCAGTTTGGATTTGAAATGCATATTTTGGAATATATTGTTGGAAAGGGAATTCAACAAGAATTCCACATCTTTCCAACACTGCCTGTTTTTTAAGACTGACACAGTAGTCCCTGAAAAGTCGGGAACTTAGGAACTCCTGAGTGTTGTGCCGTTACCATACCAAGTAACATTAAAGTTCAAATCTGCTTGGTACCCAATGGGGCATTTGGAATGGAACGACCCTCACCCTTCAACAGTGTCTCCATGGAGTCTAATGCGCTTTCCCAACTTCTCTGCCACATCTTCATGTGCTCCTGGAAGGGTTCTTCCAGTATCCTTCACAAATTTGTCATCACGTCTACCTTGTTGTCGTCTAAGTCTTCAAAACACGTCCCCCCTGATAACCTGATGAAAAAAATAAAGCACAGGCAGGTCGGGTCAGTAAGAAGCTTACTCTGGCGTGGTAATATTTGTCTTGGCCACAGGCTGTCGGACCCACAGGGCATTACCATGATGAAGCAGGCATCAGTTGTCCTGCCATAACTATTACCTCTTTTCAAAGACTGAACAAGGCAAACACCAGGATCTTTTTGCAGATGTTCTCATCAGGCACACACTGTAGGGGAAAACTCATAGGGGCCTATTCACTAGAGGTTTATGTCGCCTTTAAACGGCGCTAACCGGTAAAAATGGAGCAAGCCGGGAGCGCCTAATTGACTCAACATGCGCAGATGGGGAAATCCGTCACGAAGCGCGCTGCCAACCAGAGAGCGCCACGGTGCGCCGGGTTTATTTGCGCATATGTAAATTAGTTAATTTGCATACATTTGACGCAAAATATGCCCACCCCAATGCAAATGAGACTCATTGATATGCAGCGTCTAATTCAGTAACTCCAGCGTAAATAGCCACATGGCGTTTGCGTGACTCAAATAACCTTTATGGAAAGCATGTATTAACCTGCCGCAACCTCGATCCCGGGATCATGACAGCAGTGCATGCCATTTGCGGCACAACATGCGCGGCTGATCACGCAGAGAGGAGAGAAAGAGACATAACGTAACCCGGGCTGATCGGCAATGGCGGGGAAGCATTTTACGATCATTTTTACGTGCCAGATGCATACTGTACGCCCACGGCAACCTCTGAAAATCTATTTTTAAAAAACGATCGCATCAGTAATTTGTACTTTATGAATGAATGATGTCGTTGTCGTCCTCTCTGCTCTGCACAGCTCAATGGCGCTATAAACGTTTACTCTCGGTCCAACCCCGGTTTCTGATAATGTCATCTTTCTCGCAACTGTTACTATAACAACCATGTTCTTGGTGCAAATCCATTGCCATGTGTGGTAAATCAGGTGCAAATTTGCTACAAGCTGTCAGTTTTGTGGGCGTGTTTGCACCGGTATATGATTAGAGCAATATCCTTAGTGAATAGGTGGGTAACTGGGCGCAGACTGCGGGTGCAGTTGTGGTGCAATATTTCACGCTATTATCGGACGCAGCGCATTCTTAGTGAATATACCCCATAGTTTGGTTTTGAAATTGTTTTAGCTTTTCTGACACACGTCAATAAGGCTTATCCTATTGAGGATAGTGCAGGGTAGGCTACTGGACCTATCTTACTTATCCCTTAGGGTGAAGGATGGACAAAATCATGGGCAAAAGGGGACTGGTCCCAGATAGGAAATGTCAAACATTAGCAATGGCTCTGCCATTTGATATCTATTTGTTATGTATGAGTGCATTGTATGTACATACACAGTGCCGGGACAAGGCTGTGATTTAACTTGATCTATGTTGAAAATTAGAGTGTGCATGACACTTAAAATTCCAGAATGTCAATGACACTCTCAGCCTACCAAACAACATGGGCCATTTCAATTGATCTCTGTGGAAGATTTGGTTTATCTCGGCAGTCAACCAGTGTCACAGACCAAATTGTGCTGGACATTGGACGTACTTTATGTGCACTTTACTTGATATCTGTCTTGGAATGAACTTACAGAAAAGACAGATTTCCCCCACATTAACAAAGGTGGAAACGACGAGGGTAGAGGTCAGGTCACACTTTGTTCCAGCATTTATTACTTCATGCATCATCACCACAGGAGCAAATGAAGAATGTGAACTTCCTCCAAGGACATCTTTTGCTGCATTTTGTGAATGTATAATTCTTAATAGGTAACGCTCCTGCGGGCTTTGTATCTCATTTTTGTTCTCTTCCATTTGCATTTTTGGACCTCGACTTATCAAACTCAAGCTTACCCTGAGGGCCAGAGGAAAATAAAGATTTTTTAAAATGTTGTAAATAATTCAGTTTTTAAATAAATGTAATTAAGATGCATGGGGTTTGGGTTGAATTTTTGTTCTTTGTCACTATTTCCAGAACTGAAGAAGGCTTTACCTAGAAGTTGCCTTTTATTGTTGTAACACACCGATTTTTCCGATTGGCGCCATAAAGCAGAAAATACACTGTGTGTTCAGGGCAACTCCCTGTTGGGAAATATATGGAACTGTAAACATAAATAAGTGTGAAGGTAAGTTGAAGAAAATAAAACAATGATTTGAGAAAGTCTACAATTCTTATTTGTGTCATATATTAGATGCAATGCAATCCCTTGAATTCATTAGGCTGGGTCATAACCATTTTATGTACTATCCTGAGGTCTTTGGCCACATGATAATCAGGTCATACTTGATTGGACTCTGTAGGAGACTTACAACTGAAGTGACTCACCATTGATCTAATCATGAATCTCATGAAAATTATTTGATGTTTGACGTTGAGTGATGCTGTCCCTTAAGGACAACTTTATCGTCCATAGCAGCATGACCTTAGCTTGCTTTCGTTGTTTATTTCTCTCTCGCTAGCGGTCTCTATATTTTGAATCTTACATTGTTGAAAGTGAAAAAACACTTGAGTAATTGTTTGGAAAATCCATACTTTAGATTTTTTTTTTTTTTTTTTTACATGGGCATGGTTTTGCCCGTTTGGCAATCCTGGGTGGTGAATCAGCGTCTGTTTGCGTGAGCAACCAAGTTTCCGCCTATTTTTTCATGGGCAACCCTATAATAAATAAGCCCCCAAGACTTTTTTTCCTTAAGCGTTTTGAGGTCTGAAGGCTAAAGTAGTTTTCTTTTGTTATTAGGGGCTTTTTCACGGCAAATGGCAATGACCCATTTGAGACACATTTGGGTCCGAGGGGTGCATTTTCTATTTCCACACACATTGAATAACCAGGAAAAGCTCATTAAGCACTTGTTTTGCTCCCAAACACACAAGCGCATGTAAGGGGCAGCGCGGTAAATGGAATAACAGCCCGTTGACTTTAATGTTAAAGGATATTGGGCAGTTTTAAAGGATTCATCGGCAGAGCAGGAAACTGTGCCAGGGCAAGAAAAAGTTAGAAATAATACTGTTCAGTAACACACACACTGGAACACGCACACTCACCTGTCCAATACAGTAACTGCACCGTTGCTCACATAAATTACCTTTTTTTTTTTTTCTCCATATAACTCCACATGCCCTGTATCCTTTTTCTTTTTTAAACACTCTTTTTTCCCTTCCTCCTCCACTCTGTAGACCACCCCTTCTCAATCATTCCAACCTCGCCGAGTCTACTAGGTCAACCGGGGAATTGCTTGTTGTTGTTGTTGTTGTTGTTGTCATCTGCAGCTTTCATATTTCTTACTTTGCTTCCAGTCTGCATCAGCTTGATGTGTGTGCACCATGTGCACTAGTCTCCAAAAGTATTGGAACGCAGAGGCCAATTCAGTTCTTTCTTTTTTTTTCTCTCTCTCTGTAGACAGAGATCAACAGAGAGATCAACAGTTCAGGTTTTTAGTTACCTTAGGTAATCAGTGTCCAAACTACGGCCCAGGGGCCATTTGCGGCCCGCCGTCCATTTTTTAGTGGCCACAAATGCTAAAAATGGCATTTGAGTCAGTTCAAATAAAATAAAAACAAAAATGTTTGGAGATGGTCAAAGTAAGAAGGGATAGGGTCGAAAAACACAGGTGCTATTAAAGGTTATTTTAGTTAACTAAAACTAACGAAGAAATTAGAATTCAAAAAACAATTTTGTTAACGAAATAAAATAAAAACAAAGATGCTTTTTTTTAAAAAAAGAAAACTAACTGAAACTACATTTTGTGTTTACAAAACTAACTAAAATTAAACCAACTATTATTACAGCAAAAGTGTCCTTTGTTTTAGTCTTTGGTAATTAATTTAATGCACGAGCCTTTGGGAATGATTTTAAATGTGATTTTTAGTAGATTTATTTTTGATATAGACCGAAATAATGACGCCACGCCCATCGTGTTTTTTTAAATATTGCGCACAAGTAATACACATTAAAAAAAACAACAACCTAAAACTAACACTGAAACTAACCTAAAACTAAGCATTTATTAAAGAACTAAAACTAACAGAACCACCCTGAAAACCAATTAAAACTAACTAAATTAAAAAAAAAAAAAACTCAAAACAAAATAAAAACTAATATGAAAAATTCTATATAACTATAATAATAACCCTACTGCCATATTACAAATAAATTGGTTTATATACTGTAGCATTTTTCTAAATATACAAAAGCACAAATAAATTATTTGTACAATTTTTAGGACTAAACACAATTTCTCTTCATAACATTATGTGGCCCTTGCGTCCTTCGGATTTTCTGTATGTGGCCTTCAAATGAAAAAGTTTGGACACCCCTGCCTTAGGTAGATAGGTGAGGAAAAATTAATGGAAAATATCAACTTTAAACCTATTAGAGTGACAAAGGCTTAGTACATTGTTGTGAATATTTTGCTTGGAATTATTTTTTGTTTAAGCTTTAGCCCCTGACTTACCAAACCAATTACCAAATCTCCACTTTAGCAAGTAAAATACATGATTTCTGATATTTAAATCCGTAGATTAAATTGTTCAGTCTAAATCAGCCCATTTTTTTCCCTTGGTGAACTCGTTTGTTTTGCATGTCGTTTTTTGTGCTTTGGGTCATTAGGTTTGTAGATAGCGCAGCTGAGCTTGACTGTAAAGACTGGTGCATTCTGATGTTCGTGTCTGTTTGAGAATTTGGCAGACCACTCTGCGCCATGGTGGGCATTTTGGTTTACAGAGGGTGTGACATTGAAATCAACTATACTGAACATTACCCCAGCTAGAACCAGGTCTAACTATTGGCACAGGTAGTGTAATGCAATTTTGGTGAATGGATCAAGGCACAGGAAGACGGGTTCTTCGTTCTGTAGACAAAATGTCTGTTTTTAACTGTGCCAAGCTGTGTGCTTTTGCAAATATACCAAAACCCAGTGTAGTCTATCAGAAGATTTCAACCACACTATTGCACTGGGCATAAAAATAGTCTCGTGTCTCTGTAGACTTCTAAGTTATTTTGCTGCTGGCACGTTTTCAATGGAGATGTGTCAACTTGTTGCAGACGAAGCCAAGAAATTCCGTCCACTGAGTTTTACAGATCAGCTTGAATCTTCAGAATTTTTCAAAGTGTTATCCACTTTGGTAACGGTAATGATTGCTAAATCCATAAAACTTTTTAAAACATTGTTTGGTACTTTTTGCCAAATAACATCCTGTTCTTCTTGCAGTAAAATCTCTACTTTTGTTCACGTTTATGGCCTCCACTGATGCACTCTGGAGGTTCTTGTTGATGTCTATATTCCCTAAAAGTTGTTTTGGCAGTGGATTGCGCTCTTCCACATCACGTTCCAAGGGAACATGACACAAGATGTCAAACCGAGTGCGGACAGAAGATTTTACTCTGGATGATAGAATGTCGGATCCGGGGAAATGGCATAAAGCAAACCATAGTGTGGTGCCATTTTACACCAATCGATAAAGTTCCAGCAAGTTGCCAAGTGTGTCCGAAACTGTTTCACACACAGCAGCAACCCAAGCAATTTCTTCAAACACCTGAAGACCACACATCCTGAGGGCCTAAGTGAATCTGAAAAAAAGATGAGCTGCACCAAAAGTCCGGTCTCCTGCACCACCCGCTGTCCCTGCCAGAAAGTTTGTAAACAGGCAGTCCATCCAGGTACAGACAGCACTGTAGCTTGTGTTATCATTTTTAATCCTTAAAGACAATATATTTTTAACAACACACTTCAAGAAGAGGAAATTTGTTTGTTTTTTAATTTAACTAAAACAGACTTTTTTTTTTTTTTCTTTTTTTTTTTTTTTTTTTTTTTTTAAATCTAATAATATTGACTAAATATTTTGCTAAAGTAATTATGCAAAATTATATGAGTGACTATGCATATGCTGTCAGAAGTCTGAACAATTGAAAAAGCCGTAGGCTGTATCGGTACCCGTTTTCGGCTTTTTGGTGGTTGTGACCAAGTCATTTCAAAATAAGATACTGCCTACGGGCTACACCACATGTGAAATCCTTATTTTGTTAGGTCTGTGTGGAATAGGAAGAGGCAAAAGCTGAACAGAGAGGATTTATGTCTTCTTGATTTCCACACCTTAAAGATGAATTTACTACAGTTTAAAATTCTTGGCTCAGAGCATCACAAAAGATGAGAAAATATGACATGCACATTTTTTATTAATAATTCATATTTACTTATTTATTCATATTTGTGTACATGCACACTTTTCATCTTTTTGTTATTAGTAATTCATATTTATTTATTCATATTAGCATATTAGCATTGTGCTAAATCTGGTGCAGCCATCTTTTTAATGTTACTGCACACTGTCCTTTCATTAAACTAAACTCAAACTCATAGTTTTTATATTTTAGTACTTTAATATTGATAATATCCGAAATTTGGTATAATTGGCCAGTATTTTCCATGCCATTTGCCTGTAAGTGCAATAATTTTTTACTAAAAAAAAAAACATAAAGACAGCGTCCATTTCGCTATCATATGGAATCCATAAACTGTGGTTTTGCCAATGCCTAGCCAAGTGTTTGGTTTTTGCTGTAGATTGAAAACATGTGGATTACATGATAGACGTTTCAGAAGGTTTGCACCTTTTATTTGAATCTAAATTCATCTCACTCTTCCAATACTGGTGGAGGAACTATATTATATTATATTATATTATATTATATTATATTATATAAGGATATGAAGTGTGCGTGTGCATTATGTAATACAGTATGTACCTTTACTTTCATTTATGGATATTATACTTTGTGATCCAGTGCTGTTGCATTGTCAATATAATAACTATTTATAAACCATTTTAAAAACTAAAGTTTACAATGTGTGGGATATCTTGGGGAATTATTTTAGATTTTCTAACACAACACAACAAATAGATGTTTCCCTTCAGCACTATAAACCTCAATATCCAAAATCATGATCATGAAATGCCCCACAGCAACAAATAAACAAAGGGCTTGTGGTAAAATGCCCGCAATATTGACTAAACCTTCAACAGTAAAGAATAATGCGTCTGTTATCTTAGATCCAAACATTCACGGCAGGAAAGAGGATGAGAGGCCCAAAATTGAGCTGTTAAGGCAAGCAATGCCAAAATAACTTCTGGGCTCCCCATTTAGTTGTGAACTATAATTTACTTTTAAGACACTGCAGCAAAACTTGAATTTGTTTGTTGTTGAATTGTGCTGATTTGTTTTATCCAGGTGTTGTCATTCTTACATTAATATTCTCCTTATATGGCAATTCACTTCTCTCATAGCAACACTTGAACACTTCCAAGTCATTTGTGGTACTGCTTAGACACGAGACAATGACACCTAACCTCAATAAATGCATGTGCGCAAACATGTTTTGCCACTTTAAAACGTATGTGGTGTTCCAGTAAGCTGTCAGTGAATGCATGTGTCTCTTGTGTGTGGGTTCGGGCTGTTTGGAGTAACATTCGTTAATAGCCTTTTTAGTGGATTTCCGTTGGATGTGCACAAAAAGCTTTCTGGGAAGTGGTGAAGGTGAAAAAAGTGAGTAGCCAGAGAGAGAGTGGCATATTTTTGATGGCCATCCAACAATGGCTTTTCACATTCTCTCTCGTTTCTACATATTCAGATGCTCCAAAACCTTTTTCCATAGCTAAGTCACTACCAAAACTTTATTTTTAAACTCTTGGACTGCCAGCCATTTTCAGAAAAGATTGATTGATTGATTGATTGATTTGATTTTATTGAACATACAGCATAAACACACAAACAGAGAGACAGCAGAAAAGAAAATTTTAACATAAAAGAAACATAAAATCAGTCAATAACAATCTGCATGTTCAAAAGGGAGTAGGAAGAAGTTGAAAACTTATCTAGTCCTACCCCTTATTCATTCTATCTTTTAACTTATTTCATTTATAATACAATAGGTTATATTTCAATAAAAGAAAATATATGATCCTGCTCATATAGCGTATATACATAAAATTAATAGAAATAAACGATAATAATAAATCCACATACTCACATATATAATTTTCATTACACTCATTCTGGTACATCGGGAAGAAAAAAAAATACATTACTACAATTGTACTAGCTTATGTCAGACTTAAATAATGCTCTTGAACTTTTCTTTTAAGATCACCTCAGAGGTAAGATCGAACCTAAAAAAATCCAGCCCGAGCCCGACCAATTAACTTGATTTGCAGGCCCGAGCCCGAAGCAAACCCGAAATTTCAATTTATCCCATAGTATTTTTGGCAAGATTTTTTAAGGTTAAAATAATCTACTTATTTTTATGATCATAACTACATTTGCACAACGAAATAACGCTGGAACACAGAATAAGAGGCCAGACAAAGAGAGTGAAAGAGAGATTTTGATGCGCACTCGCTTAATTACGCGGAGAAATACTGCAGCGCCGCCTTCTCTGTTTTATCCAAATTATTTATTTACAACAAGTATTCCTTAGTTTAGTATCCACACATCGTTTTAGTGTATACATTTTTATAAACATATATTTATTTTAAAAAAAGTCAGCGAGAGAGAAGCCCGGCCCGACCCGAACGTAATGATTGACATTTTAGGGTCTGGCTCGGGCTCGGGCTGATGATCTTACCTCTACCTCATAGTGTCAGCTGATTTAGAGCATTTTGACTGATGTTTCAAGGCCCACAGAAAATTGTGTTCGGAGTATGCAAACACAGAGACTACCAAATGAAAGATTGAAGTCAGAAAAAAAGATCGAGTCCAGGCTCTGGCCTTCCTGGGTGGAGTTTGCATGTTCTCCCCGTGCCTGCATGGGTCTTCTCCGGGTACTCCGGTCTCCTCACACATTCCAAAGACATGCATGGCAGGTTAATTGGGTGCTCCGAATTGTCCCTAGGTGTGCTTGTGAGTGTGGATGATAATGGTTGTTCTTCTCTGCGTGCCCTGCGATTGGCTGGCAACCATGTAAAGGCACTGATCATGTTATTTTTTTCTCCCAATAATTAGGGGAACAATTATCTTACAACCTGAATACAGAAAGTTCAGATTTGAGACTCAAACCTCGTGTGGCTGTAGCATCACTTAACCAACCACTCCGTCACAATCTCCCCGATATTTGTCCCTTGTCTCTAAGGACAATCATAACAATGAAAATCACACATCACACACACAACGCAATTTTAAGGATTTTTAAATGATTTTCCTTTGCTCCAAAGACAACTGCCAGTTGGGACAATTGCTCTTCACCATGCACATCAGATTAAATCTTTCCCATTTGACACCAAATTCAACTCAAAAGTCTCCTGGGCAACATTAGTTGGTTGCTAGCAGTGCTGAACTAAAGACATACTGCTAAATCACAAACACAGAAAAACTACCTTATTTTCCGCACTACAAGGCGCACCTCATTATAAGGCGCACCTTCAATGTATGACATATTTTCAAACTTTTTCCATATATAAGGCGCTACAGGCTGGGGTTACGTTATGCATCCATTAGATGGTGCTGTGCTAAGGGAATGTCAACAAAACAGTCATATAGGTCAGTCAAACTTTATTAATAGATTACAAACCATCTTTCTGACAACTCCATTCACTCCCAAAATGAATAAACAGCTGTTTTATTATTTTCTCTGAGGTAAAGTATTGGTATTAGCTAGCTATCCAAGATGGCGGGATCTTCTGCGCATGCGCGTCACCGATCTTGCAGGGTCACCTATAGCGTCTTGACAGCGAGACCTCTTGCGGCTCAATATTGATCCATATATAAGGCGCACCGGATTATAAGGCGCGTGGTCAGCTTTTGAAAAAATTGAAGGCTTTTAGGTGCGCCTTGTAGTGCGGAAAATACGGTAATACCATAATCTCATCTACTCCAGCAGCATTGATTGTGTTGTCAGAATTATGTAAATAATGCTAAGTATGATAACTTTTTGACCAAATTTTGTAAGACATCTGACAGCTTCGTTTGACATTCCAGATGTTGGTTTCTGAGCTTTCACGCACACTTGTGTATGTACGGGCAAAGTTGCATCATCAAAAAAATTACACTAACTTACATTTTTAAAGAGCTTATGGACTCTCTCTAAATTGTCCACATATAATTTTAGGAAAATACCGTATATTTAGTGTTTATATTTAGTTAAGCTCCATCCCTCGTGTGCTGTCACAACTCTCATTTGGCCCATGCCCCATTCACTTTTCAACCCCGGCTGTCATGTTCCTTATGAATTATATAAGCCGTGTCACGCTTTTCCTTTGGCTTTTATAGATGGGTCGTTGAAAAGCCTTCATATTTTTCAATTTCTCATCTTGATACCAACCTGGGAGACTATTGGAGCACTCATCTCTCAATATTACGTCACCTTTCTTGCCTATCAACTCGTCACCAGTGCTAGGGTTGCTCCAACTCTCCAAGGGGTCTGCATGGGCACTCCCAGAGCCCTTTGAGACCCAAAAGCTGAATGTATGCCCGTTTTGTCATTTGGAGTGACTCCAAGTCACTTGCTCTTTGGAGACTCTTGGTGAGGCATGTTTTATTCAGCAATCCCAGAAGATGGCTCATGCAACATCACCGCTGTTATATCTGGTTTGCTTGCAGGAAAACTGTCACTAATGACAAATGTACATCCATATACGACTTATCAAAATAAAGACATACAACGGTGTACAAAGTAGTGACTAAAACACAACTTAGCAATTCTAAACATAATAGAAATACATATATTTGCTGTGACTGTGGTCTAGTTGTAATTTACAACAAAAAATTGGAAGAGGTCTAGAAATTGCTTTGTTGTTTGATTAATTATGCTGTTAATTTGAAACAAAAAACGTACTGTTTCTGTCGCCAATATCCAACATGAAACACGAATTCCATTTAGTGGCAGAAAAATTACAGAAATTTACGACTCAATGTTTTACGCTCATTTCAACTTGTATCTTTTTAATGTCAAATAATTTTATGGTTTTCAATTAAATTATTATTTTATATCAATGAACTAAAAGATACAGCCGTGTTTGTGTTAGGTAAACATATTTTTCCACTATAATGTTATTTATCAAGAGTATTAATAATTTGAAAAAAAAATTATAATGAACATTTAGAACAGATACTAGATGTGATGAATTCGATTAATCATGAGTTAACTATGGAAATTGTGATTAACTCATTTGCTACCAATAACGTGTAAATACGTTTTTTTATGTTTTATGAGTCCCAACGACGTATTTATACGTTTTTTTTTTGTTTGTTTTTTTAATGCTAGAGTATACAGAAGGCTTTGATGCAGCCTCTCAACTGCAAAGAACGGTTGAAGAAATGGTAGTTATTACACAAACGGCCAGCAGGTGGCAGCAGAGCAAAGGAGATCAACCAGGGCCATCTAGAAAAAAAAGCTAATTACTTAGAATTTTAAATAGATTTGTGAAAACTGATGAAACTTAGCTCTCTTCTAATGCTAATTGCTGCAATACTTTTTTTTTTCCTGATGAAAGAAGAGACTTTAATGTTTCTTTTGATAGGTTCCATGCTTTTATAGCAAAAGAACACAATATTTTGTGGGCCTTGCAAAAACAGTCAAAATTCAGTAAAACAGCCGGGAGCGAACGGGATTGCTTCTGTGAAAATGGATGGGAGTGAATGAGTTAATTATGAATATGAATTTATTAAAATATTGTAAATTCATAGAAATATGTTGCTACCTTTTGGATAATGTCACCGTGCCGCACAGTTTTGTTTCATTTTCGTTTGGCTTTTCACTTTGATGCATTTTATAGCACACATACTGTTGCCATTTTGACAGTGCTGCATTCCCACAACCGAAATGTACTGTAATCACTTTTGCGGTTAATGCAAGTAAGACAATGGATGAGATGTGTACTCACAAAAATGTGTGGTAGCAAACCACAATGGCGGTGTCAAAAACTCATCATAATTTAAAACGTTGAAATTCTGTTTGATCTACATTTTACCGTTGAAACTTTTATAAGCATCATGTTGTCACTGAGCATTTTTCCATCTCAAATTGTTGTTGTTTTCTAATGAGCTAATCTTCACCTGGATAATGTGATCAGCACTGTAGTCCCCTACTGGTTTACTCAGCATCAAACAATGCATGTGACATTCATTCAATAATTGTTTTTTAGTCAAAATAATGACCCAATTAGACCGAGTTTCAAATTCATTTGACTTTTCACAAGAGCTGGTTACGTTTCACCCCATATATAATTACACTGGTATTAATATCAGCTACAGTGATTGCATTTCAGAACAGAGTTGGGAAAGTAAGTAGGAAGACGATGTTAAAGGGAAAATATGATATTTAAACTGGTGCTTCACCACAGAAAAGGAATAATTACTATCATATTTTTGCTTCACTGCTATTGCTGGGTACCGCATGCTGGGTAAAGAGGAAGTGATTGTTATGATTTATTAATAGAGAAATTGGAACTCAAATGGACCAATCGTTCAAAATTTAGCGGTTGACTACGTACTCTTTGAAATGTTGATTCTTGTGATTTTAGATAAATTCTCTGAATGTAGCTGTAGTTACAGTATTTAGCTTGTTGCCCATTATGTGTGTCGGTCTTTCTTACTTTTTATTACCTTTACCTTCTTCCAAATTGATAAAGCATACATATGTCCAATCCGTCTCTTTCAAACCTGTTATTAAATTGTTAATATTTAAAGTAAAACAGTCAGAAAATTCTGCTGGAACGGGAGAATCACAGACTGAAATAAACGAGAGAAAAAGAGAGCACATTGTGAAAGGGAATTGTGTTCGCCGGGATCCTTTAATCCGGGAGAATTAGCCGGTTAATAGCAACTCACCATTTATAGATTACAGGTTTTACACTCCAGGCGGTTCACATACTATGACACCTGTTTAAATACTCCTAAATTGGTCTAACACACATTTGAGTTTCACAATTAAGATGAAGTCGCTGAGAAATAGTTTGTTTTCAATGGTTGTGTGAAGTAAGGATAGAAAAATGACTATAGACCCCGTCAGTTTGTAAACAATGTGACGCAATTTAAAGGGCGGGGCTTAGCTGGAGGCAAAAACACGCCAGTGGCGTGTGGTTCTAACACCGGTCAGCATATTTTCACAGAAAGTTCACGTCGGAATGGATGCGGAAAACGGCCATTTGAGATATGTGAGTAAACTGACTCCCCACGACCGTGAAGGTTACTTTAAAAAGTTAACACTGACTGATGGGCCGATATTTACTGACCCCTACGCACTCACGCACTGGATAGATGATTTAACGGGACTGCCCACCGTGCAATGCCCGGACATTTAAATCTACCTTATAGAAAAACTGAAAAATCACATGTTCAAAATTTCGAATATAACAACTAGAGCGAGGACTTTTGTGTCGTGCGGTCGCAAGCACTGCCAAGTCAACGACAGGGACAGAAGACGAGGATATATGAGGCATGGACCTCTCCTACAAATACTTTACAAGAAGTTATCGCAGTGGTGTCAAACTGAATCCCTCGAGGGCCGCAGGCCTACAGGTTTTCGAGGCCTCCCATTTTCAACACAGCTGATTCATATTTACGCTAATCTGCAAGCTCTGCAGGAGCCTCATAATTATCCTGATCCTTGAATCAGGTGCGTTGGAGTAGAGAAGCCTAAAAAACATGTAGTGCTCTGGCCCTCGAGGACCGGATCTCGACACATGTGAGTTATCGGAACCACTGTGGGGGCTTTCGCCTCGACAAAACTGAAACATACAGCTAACGTTCGGTTAGCTAGCGGTTAGCATCTGCGCATGTAGCATGTAAACACGGACTTTTTGTAAGTCCGTGCATGTAAAAAATTACTAATTTAAGTAATTTCAATCACAACTAATTCTAGCCCATATCATTGTCTAGGCTGAAGCTGATATGAAGTGTGCGCTGCAAACACAAGCATTGTTGATGATAGCCTCAGTCCAGTACTTTCGCCTAATCGCGTTTAACCACAGCCGTCTGCGATTACTCCGACTGGCAGAGGCTGGGATGTGATAGAATTTCACGTTTTTGTTGGTGCGTTTACGGTTCTGGCAACCAAAAACACAACAAGATGACATTTTCTACAGACAACCAGCGTTGTTTACTTCTAGCTGCACTTTCGTTGCCCTCAGAGGTTGTTTTTGCCTCCAGTAAACACCGTGACGTCATCGTGACGTAGGCCATGAAGGGGTCCATAGAAATACTGACAAAAAGTCTATATGGTTTATTTATCCACCTCCTATCGTTGCTTTTTGAAATCCATGTACATCATACCTTTGCAGGAAGTATTGCATATAAGTGTAATTTTGCCAATGTCACAATTGCAGACCAGGGGTTCAAACAACCGTTATCTCTTCTCATTCTCATGATCATTTTGCAGAAGATGGCAGCTTTGTGTTGGCCCAGGCAGCGATAAGACCCATAGAGGAAATAGCAATGTGTGTTTTTAATATTCAGCATGTGGTTATTCATTTAACTGCTCTTTACATAATGAGATGCTATCGCTGCTTTTTCGCTCAACTTGATGAGCGTGTGAAGACAAATTTCCATCCTTTGATTCGTTGTGCTTTTAGGATCAAGCGACTTGTGTCCCTCTTTCTACTAAGCATGACTAAAGCTTTCAGCTAAGCCCACCAAAAGAGGCGTAAATGGACATGTGAAGTTGATTTTGTAAAGAAACCGAGTAGTAAAGAAAAGGATACAGAATCAAGAATATGAAACGTAAGAATTTTGTAGGCATCGAACGAAAAACGAGCAGGTTTTCTCATTCATCATTTAATCAATCACAACTGGACTGGTCTGGTTGTCTTAAGACGTATCTGTTTTTACAGTGAGGCCACTCGGCAAGGTACATTAACAACTAGTGTTGTTCCGATACCGATACTGGTATCGGCAGAGGTGCCGATACTGCATAAAAACAGTGGTATCGGTATCGGTGACTACTCACAAATAACATGTCGATACCATTAATTCCAACGCTAATATAGGATTTTGGATGCCGCATCTTGTGTCTTGCTCGTGCACAAAATTCACTGATATGTGACATGTTCACTGCATGCCGATCTAAGATATCCTATTGGCCCTTGAATGCTCTGAACCAATGGCAGGACAGCTTCTTCATATTGAGGAAAAAAAACCTCAGGTATCGGTATGGTATCGGTATCGGCCGATACTGCAAAGCTAGGTATCGGCCGATACTGCAAAGCTGGGTATCGGTATCAGTAGCCAAAAACAGTATCGGAACAACACTATTAACAACTGTTGTTTTGCATTGCAAAAGAATGATACCTTTCGGGATTTGGTGTGTGCCTCCAACTTAATGCATATGTCGTTGAGGTTTCCACACCAACTCTGCTAACTAAGCTTTGTTGGGTGAACTGATGAAGCCTGGTTGGATGAGTGACAAAATACTGAATATAGACAACCAGAACTGTAAGTCAGAAAGAACAAGGTTTAGGTGAGGACAGACAGACGGAGAAAAAAAACAGACCAAATGGTATCATTGCCCCTTCACGGTGACAGTGTCTTAGGTCTGTGTAAGGTTAGTGTGGTGCAATAAATTTGGTGGACAGGTGAAGTAGGCTACTGGACACTGCTGACCTGCAGCCGACCGCAACAATCCTCATATGTGATCCTTTCGGACCTTCCGACCATGAATGTATGATTGTAGTACATAAAAAAAAAAATGGGAGACATGTGCGTTGGGCCAAAGAGGCAAAAGGGCACGGCGCATATACCAAAATCCAACTGACCTTGCGTCATCTAAGGCCGACCTCTGCGTGACCCTATAAATGAGTGTGGGTAATGCATTGAAACTAGAAGACAGGCAGGGCAGAGGAGCAGAACAACAGTAACTGTTTGCACTACAGCTGGCCATCAGCCCACTCCAAAAAACCTTGCAAGCTAAAATGAATTATGCCCAAATATGCCTTGTGAGAGTACATATGTGGGTATGTGTGTGACATGATCTATCAGGTCTATCTATCGGTCAGGTCAGGGTCAGAAGAGCAGATGGATCCATCCCCCCAAGAACCTGTGCCTTGGCACTTGCCCCACTGTATGCTTGGGCAGATGAAGTACCACTGTCGCCCAATAGGAGGCACATAGTCCTACAACACCAATCTATATATGTTCCATGATACTTTGATTTGATTGATTTAGCAATTATACAGGACTTTCTTTTGTAAACTTTATTTTCACATTTTATTTCATGAATGAAATACCATTTAACTTGATATTTTATACAAAATAGACTAATATTAGGAATCCTTGTTCAAACTATGGATGTAAGTGCCAATATTGCAATATGTTATGATACTAAAAGCTGCACATCTTCAAAAAACACATTTTACCTGCTTCACCCCAACACGGCATTGTGACAAATAGTGATCACATAGACATTGATGCTTTGCGCCACTCAGCCAATAGGAACGCATATTTGCATGCAGCTGTTTACAGAGTTATTCAAGATGGCGGAACGTGATGAACCTACTCGCATGGATTTAACTGAAAACTCAGAGGTTGAGACATCCAATATTGGGAGCTTTTTTTATATTGCCAACAATATCTGGATAGTTATCCTATCATGATGTACATATTGTGATAATATCGGGTGACAAAAGACCGTGATGATAAATAAGTAAAATCCTCGTTCCTTCCTCATTTTGCTACATTTATGCAAGCCTTCGTTTTGTGCTCAGTTTGTTTATTTTACATCACACACATTGTTGGACAGCTAAGGGGTTCTTCGGTGCGCCATTTTATGTCAGGCAGGTGTGTAGTAGTATTTGTGGCAGTTACAACTGTGTGCACACATTATATATGGCGACATTAGTGAGGAAAAGAATAGTAACAAACAATGTGAAGAGTTAAACGAATTATGATATGATCAGAATTTTTTTCTGAACTGTTTTTATTACTCTTTAGGCATGAAAAAAAATAATCACCGTCATTTTTTATTTTTTTTATTTTTTTTTAACATACTTTTTTTCACGGAGTTAGTGACATGTCCACTTAGGTGGACATACATATGGAACAGGTATGTTTGATTTTTAACATTGTGTTCACATGTCTAACATATTTCAAAACTGCTACATGTATTGCAAAAACATATACTCAAAGAAAAATGAACTTTTTATGAAGTACACAGTAATTTTCGTTTTTTTCTGGCAACCATTCATCATCACTGTCGCTGTCCCTACGTGAGTCAGATAGTTTATGGTCGACTATCCTGTAGGTTTTTCTAGCATGTTCTGCACCTGACCACAACAAAATAAGGACCAGGATCCTTACTCTGATATGAGTACTAAAATCCATAAAATATTGCTATAACAAAAATTAAATGATGAACCATGTTACTTTAATGAGGGATAACGGTAGAATTTGGTGATGTTTTGGCTTTGTGATCCAGTCGACATACTGTAGACTAACGGATGTAACATCAACTTGATTAAATGTTAAGCTAGCCGTAGGTTTTGGAGATGGTTCAAACCTTATTCCTATGTACATAGACATGAGAAAGATAGCTACAATTGTTTGTTTCACTATTATTACGGCACCCATTAACATTTTCACATACACTTAAATCTATTAGAACTTCTGTGACATTTAGTTGGGTTACAACAACACAATCAGCCAATTCTAGATCCAGACTGATCCCTTCATATTTTGTTTACAAAACCACACAGTCATGTCAAATACACACTCTCAGTAAGAAAACATGCTAGTCATTTCTGGAGCAGCGTTCAGCGCAGACCGGGAGCTACGGGGGCAGAGGGGCTCCCTAAGGTGACATAGACATGATGTACACAATCATAATCTTTTGTAATAATAGTCTGTGTGTTGCTGCGCATCGCTGTTTTTGTTGCAAGCAAGAGTATATGCTTACTGAGCACCACAGGCGATTGCTGGAGCTTAGCTTCTCAATTGTCTGTTGTTAAATGTATAATGGTGTTTACAAATGTTTTCAAGAAAGTGGTTATCATTTAGAAACACTTTTTTTTAAATATTAATTTAAACCCATTGAAGCTTGGCCTATCTGTGTCTTAATGGCACTCGGGTTTCAGTTTGAAAAAAAGCTGTACATTTACCAAACAGTTTTTAATGGATAATTTCCCAGATGCTCAGCATCAGTGGCAGTCAATGGGCAGTAGTGGATGAACCAGACGCTGAGATTCTGTATAATAATTAGAGCATCAGAGCGATCACAGTTTGTCAATGTGGTGTGCAATTCTTGTGCTTCGGCTATAAAGTGGGACAGTTCAATTCCCCTTTGTGCGCTTTGGAAAGGTAAACCCTGATTACGCATGCATTGCAGAGGTGTAAATGAGATGGAGATAGTTGTCAGCTTCGAACTTTAAATAGTGTGACATAAAACCAATACAATATAAGTTGATTAAACTGATCGACGAGCAGTTCCTAACCAAGTCTGCTAAAAGTTATTGAAAGCTGACTATGAAGCAGGTTACAATGACCGTATTTTTCGGATTATATGTCGCTCCGGATTATAAATCGAACTAGCCAAAAAATGCAAAATTAAGAAGGAAAAAACATATAAGTCGCATTTTTTGGGGAAATTTATTTGGTAAAATCCAACACCAAAAACATACGTCATCTTGAAAGGCAATTTGAAATAAAAATAAAAGAGAGAACAACAGGCCGAATAAGCGTACGGTATACTAACGTTACATGACTGACATGCCTGGTAATGTCAGTAACGACGTAATATTAAGAGTTTGTAGCGAGCAGTGACGGGAGTCGGAGGCGGAGTGTTGAAGCACGGAGCCAAAGGCTGGCGTTTTATTGACATCAGCTTCTGAGGTCTTAACAGCAACTCCCCACTCAGCTAGAAGCTAACAGGCTAACTCCCCTTTTCCACATAACAAAACCTTCCCACCCGGAACTCTCCCTTAGTCCCAGTGGGTGAATTATGTTCCCATCACAGCAAGTTATTCATATAACTCTAGCATAAAGAACATGCTAACAAGTTTACCAAACTATCAGTTTCACTCCAAATCACTAAATCCAATGAAATCTTCATCCTCGGTGTCACTTTTAAACAACTCCCCCAATTCGGGAGGTAAACGATGCGCCGCTTCCTCTTCTACCGGCAATGTTGAACTTATCAACACAGGCCTAGAGCGCCCTCTTGCGGTTTAGTGTGAAAATAACATGTGAAATGATATAATAATGTGTTAATTTCACACATAAGTCGCACCAGAGTATAAGTCGCACCCCCGGCCAAACTATGAAACAAACTGCGATTTATAATCCAAAAAATACGGTAATGGTGGTTTTCATCACTGTAATGGTTGTGTTCCAGAAAGTCTATTAACCAGAATCCTAATAATCGTCATTGAGCAAGTATGTTAAAACACGCAAATATTTTTTCTCAGAGGGGTGGAGCTATTTGAGTGCTACAAAAAATTAACGCCAAGAACAAAATGCACAATCATTATAAAGGTTCCTGCCATGTGGTAATACTGATCAACAACAAATGTGCAAATAATGTGGAGTGATGGATGATGTACGATGAATATACTGTAGCTGTTATATATAATTTAAGAACAATTTACATACGTGAGTATTTAAACCGCAACCATCAATAAAAAAAAACCCACACATTTTCATATCATTCATCACAAAACAAGCTCCAAAAGTGTATTAGTGTATGTACGCTGCCTCAAACATTTTGCATTTTTATTTATCTCAGCCTGTGTATTCCCAGTAGTGCACGTGTGTGTGAGACGGCCGCACATACAAGTACTTTCTGTAGTCAATATATAAAAATATTCCTTGCGACTAGAGCATGCGCAGAACACGAATGAATACCTCAATTAATTGAGGTATTTCGATTGCATTTATATGAGCAGATATTTGAGTTAGAAGAGGAGTAACCCAGGGGTCTTATTCGGGGCACATTTGTGTTTTTGCACACGTTTAGATGGCTCATCACCGTTTTAAGTTGTGTTACTTACACAGCAAAATTTGAAAAGTTCAAATTTCAGGGTTACATTTTTGGAGTTGATTTTAACATTTTCAGAGTTAAATGGTGTCGAGGCTAGGTGTTGTTTTAGTTGATCAACTAGTGTTAGATGAACTTGACATAGATGTAATTAAGCTCCGCCTTTGCACCTGTACTTCTGCAGTTTGAGAGACACATGTTAATGTCGTTTTCCTTCTCGCTTATCAATGGGAAACATTCAAACAAAAGAGGTTTGGGCACATGGTGTCAGGAGTTGGAGGTTGGATCCCAAAGCGCAGACACAACTATTAATTCACATCGGGAGGCGTGGAACAAACGTGACTAGATGAGAAACAACGAGAGCTGCACACAGGAACAGAGGTAATAAGACAAAAGACAAAGATCATGACATCACATAGCATAAAACAAGTTGAAACATCACATAGCGTTTTTCCAGTTGAAACCAGATGATGGTTACATCAGTTCAAAACAGACGCTTGACCTCACTGTCGTGAACCCAAACGTAACAGGTCATGAACTCAAACTTAACCTTGGCGTGACCCATGACGTGACACATGAAGTTATTACCATAAGAGTTGTTTTAACTTCATATCAGTGTAAAAAGTAACACTTTCAAAAGTAATGTTTTAGCGATATTTAGTGTGGACCATTACATACACTTTTGAAGTGTTAAATTTAACTCTGAAGGTGTTAAATTAACACTGTCTGTTATGCTGTGTTTTATAAGAGGCCATGGTGATTAATTAATTCTAAACAATATGAGAATTTTTTTAAATGCTTGTTCAATTTGTGATTCTTGCATCCTACCTGGGTTGGCGGATGAGTTGGAGCATTCAAGAGTTTTAGTGGAGGGGGCGGTTGGTGTTCAGTCTCCTAAGACGAAGAATCATCCATCTGACTGCAGATAAATCAGCACGCAGTATGTACAGGAAATGTACGAGTCGCGCTTGATAGATAATACAGAGCAACCGCCTACTCCCTTTTTTCTAGCCCGTTTTCTTCTTTCTTATATCTGCTTATGTCCACTAATTTGGCTGTCTGCCCTCTGTATTCTCCCTTTTCTATCTTTACCTCTTCCTTCTTTGGTAAATCCATCTGTTCTGTAATTTCCTCTGTAGAATTGCTTTGTTCCCCCAATCACCCCGCTCTCTTATTTACTGAGTGGAGATCAGGAATGGAGGAGGTAATGATAGCATGACAAAAAACGTTTGTTTCTTGTGCTTCTGCTCACTACTCTGTATTATCTCCCTCTGGCTCCATCCCGGGCCGATGTTTTCTCATTATTTCCCAGTCGCACATCCTCGTTTTATCCATTTCATTATTCTGCCCTCTCCCATGCAAAAAAAAAAAAAAAGTAGTAGAACTGTGCAGCCAAATCCTTAATTGTTTGTTTTTTGTAGGTATTTATATACTGGTATGTGGAGGGGAAAAACAACAACAACAAACAATTCCAATATAGTTGTTTGACAAAAACAGGTCTCTTTTAAGTGATAAATAAAAAAACCACGTTACAAGTTTTGATGTCTGTTCATTTCCCCCCCTCCTCGTTCCGTAATATATCAGTACGACAAAACATCCCCGAGACGCTTGCTGCTGACATAGCCGAAAACACCCTGCCTCTGGGAAACGTAGTTCCCATCCACCCGCCTCATTTCCCAAGATGCTTCTGGCCTCTGCTTCTATAAATCAGAAACGCCCGGTCCGTAGAAATGCAAATGTTCAAGAGATATATCGCTAGCTCTTGCTTGCTTGTGTGCCCGTGTGTGTATTTTGAATGCGTAATTATTTAACCATTTTTCATAGTGTTGCAGGTGACCATATACTTTTATACATAGACGTGGATGTGAATGGGAACGTGACTATGAGTGTGAGTGTCAGAGAGAGGGAGATGCATGAAGAGTGAGAATTTTTCTGACAAAGATGAAGTAATACACATGATGAGAAACAAGGAATGGAGTGATGAGTTCTCGATGTGCGTGGTAGCTTTCTTGGTTGGGCAGCCAATGATGGATGTTTCTCTAACAGATTTAGTGAAAATGAAGCTTTAGCTGCAGAATGGTCACTGACAGGACCCTCTGTCCCTGACTGCTCCCCTGCGTAGAGCGCAGGTGTCAGCAAGCGTTGGATGAAATACTGCCATGTCAGCCCCTCTATTACGCCTCAGCGGAGAGGACAGAGAAGCAGGGAAGAAAAAAAACAAAAACGGAAAGATGAGGTAGCCAGGATCTGTGCAGTATTGATTGTTAATCCTTTCTTCGTTCAGGCCACTTGAATATCAAAAAGTGTGAGAACTGAAGGGGGCACCGTTTCATTTACTCGTGGTCGAAAAGCTTTTTCAGTGCTTTGAAGTGCGACCAACAGAGATTCTTGTACAGTACGTTTATTAGATCTGATTATATATGTCTATTCTCCTGTATTTTTTTTTCTTTGTTTTTTTTTTGTTTTTGTTTTTTTTACATTTTTACATTTTGGGATGTCTGCATTCACTTTTATCCCCAAAACATAAAAATGTAAAAAGAAAATGTCAAAAATGCACATGTGTTTTTTCACATACCAGTGATTATATACACAAATTGTACATGCAAACATAAAAAAAAAACATGAATAAATAGCCATTGATTTAGCTAATTTATATTCTGGTGTATTCTAATTATGGCTTCAAACAGTTTATAATCAATAATCACTCTCAAACCTTTCAGTGTTTTAATATCACTTCCATTTAAATTTAGTAGACCTGCATACCAACATACACCATAAATGTAGTTTTATTTTCATTTAATAATTTAATCAAGCAATTTATTTAGCGCAATCAATTACCTTTCTACAGATTTTCTCATGGTTTTTGTTTTAAGCACACTGCAAAATATGTTTCTATCATCAACAAACCTTAAATATTTTAAAATATTTGAATGCATATTGTCATTTAAGTAAATTATAACTAAGTTGGGTACTGACAAGGCGAGGACAAGTAGGACTCAGACGCAGGCGTAAGGTAGGCCACCAGGGCAGCAGGTTTATTTCCAGCCAACAAAGGTCTCCTCTCAAACTGAGAGGAGAACAGGGAGGGGAAAAAGTGGAGAACAAAAAGCGCTCCACTAGGGAGGAAAAAACAGGCAAAAGGTACTGGGGACAACAGAAAGCGCTCCGCTAGGGAGGAAAAAGGGCTCAAGGCAAAAGGGGTAACTAAAGGCGCTCCAAAAGGGAGGAAAAGGCACAAAAACAAGGCAACAACGCTAGGCAACATGAACGAGGACATAAGGACTGTGGACGCTTCCATGCACTGACGGTGACACTTCGGCAACGGAGGGGAGAATGCAGGTGGCTTTTATTGTGTGGGTTGATTGGTGGCAGGTGGTGATAATCATGGGCGGGGACCGGTAATGAGTGAGCGGCAGGAAGGGCAAGTGACCTGGGGTGAGAGGAGAGTTTAGGATTTCAGAGTAAAACGGGAAACAGAGACACAAAAATAAAAGCATGAACCGCCACGCCTGGTGGCGGCGTGACAGGTACTAATACCGAACCCTGTGGAATACCACAGGTTGCTCTTCTCAGGTGTGATTCAGTATTATTATTATTATTATTATTATTATTATTATTATTGCCGGATATTAAAGCATATTATTTAAATAACCAATGCAACTAATTTGTAATGCATAAATTCTGCAAATTTTAGAAATTCCTATCTACATTCCATTCATTGAGAATATCCCTCTCTCTCATTTGAATATGTCAACATAAAAATTGGAAAATGTTGTTTGTCTGTTTTCTACCAAATTAATCCAAGTGTATGTTTCCGCAATGAATATGTCCAATAGTTGAGCAACATAATAATGAAAATGAAAGCAGAGTTTTGCACAAAGCAAGCAAGCTTAAACGTGAAAAATGGACACCTCACACTGTGATCAAAGCAGGATCGCAAAACAGCAACTCATACTAAAAATAAATAATAAAATTTAGGAACATTTTAGCAACATCTATGAATATTTTTGATCTAATGTTTTTGTGTCTTTTAGGGTGTTTAATAATTCAAATGAATCCTTTTGGAGTTTTGAAAATGATGGTGTGGTGCCCTGTCACCTGATAGCTAAAGCTTTACTGGCTTGCACAGACAACCAGGAAGTAATGTAGGATAAATGACACAAGATTATAATCAAACATATTTCATGAATGAAGTTTATTTGGTATTTTTTTAATTAAAAAATAATAATCTTGCAGTGAGTGAGGCATTTTTTAACTTTTGTATTGTTGTGTGGTACCTGTCCATTCAAGCTTGTGTCACTTAAACGATCATAATGATTCACGTTTACAAGGGAAATTTCTTCCACCTATTCTAATCAACACTGGACACAGCCACACACGCAGGCTCACGAATATGCAGAGTGCTGCACTGTGAGCAATCCTACGCTAATTACCTTCCAATTAGATTTACTATTATTCCCTAATAACCTGACTGGAGCAGGCTAATCATATGTTTGAGTCATGCTCTAATGCAGTCAGGCCCAGTGTGAGGTCAAACTCAATTTAGTTTAGCGACATGGAAGGAATATGCTCCCTCATTTGGGCTGCTGGCCCATGCTGAGCCAAACCATAGCAGGCTATAAAAATCAACTTAGCGCTAAGCTGTCACTCATTTGTGGCCTTTACCATAATGTGTGAAGTGGTTCTTTTCAGTTTCTAGACATCATTAAATCAAATGTCTGATTGTGGCGCGTGTATGTTCTATATACCTCTACTTACGAACGTCCCTTCATACGAAATTTTCAAGTTACGAAACTCCTCAACAGGAAAATATTGCCTCTTGTTACGAAAGAAGTTTCAGGATACGAAAGGTAAAACTACAGTATGGGCCGCTACTCGCAGCTCCCAGAGTTTCCTGAATCCAACATACTTACAGCTGGTCTGCCATTAGCTGTGACTGGCATCTTCCTGGCATCCCATTGGCTAAGAGGGACCTGTACCGTATGTGATACAGATACAGAATAGAATGTGTCTATATGTAGCGTCCTCGTTATTCGCCCCTCGGGCCATGAGGTGTTTAGATAGTTTTACGTAAAGGTATTAACTAACGGCCGACGAATTTGTGCAAAAAATTCAAACAATTGGTGATTGATGAAGGCTACGTTGCACAGTAAGTTTTTAATTGCGACGAGACGGGCCTTTTTTGGAAAAAGATGCCTCGCCGTACCTGAAGTTTCCATCAAGTTTCAGAATTTAGAGAAAAGAATCACCCAGAAAAAGTTTTCATCATTCGGGCAATCGCTCATTATGATGATGTTTGCCTTGGACATTTTCAAAGGATTGTTAAAGGGATACTTTACTTATTTAGCCATTTTTGGCAGTCAAACATTAATATTTTGCCTATAATAAATTTGATATTTTCATTATTTTTCCACATACAATTAGTACCTTTAAAACCACATTTTGCAACTTGGCTGTCAACTAAAAATGACATCACAAGGGCTCAGGTAACCAATCACAGCGCAGCTTGTGAATGTCACATGACCTAGAAAACCTAGCACCTAGAAAAACAGGTGAGCTGTGATTGGTTACCTGAGCCCTTGTGATGTAATTTTCAGTCGACAGCAAGTTGCAAAATGTATTTTTAAAGGTACTAATTGTACGTGAAAAATAATGAAATTATCAAATTAATTATCAACAAAATATTAACTTTTTATTGCTATAATGGGCTAAATAAGTGAAGTATCCCTTTAAAAAAAAAAAAAAAAAAAAAAAAAAAAAGGGCTCCAGCCAAGTGGAGTGGAACCGTCACTTGCCTTCAGGAGATGATGTGCGGCTTACATGATCTAAGCGTGAGTGAGTGAGCGATAAATAAAAAAAATTCAAATAAACAAGTAAAAATAAACAAGATTGTTAAAATATATATATATATATATATATATATATATATATATATATATATATATATATATATATATATATATCTCATTGGATATGTTCTTTACAAAACACCAGGCAAAAACACAGAGAGATCATGAATCAAAGAGGGCAAAAAACGAAGAGGACAGCAGTTAAAAAGGTAAATGAACATCATTTATATTCTTTACTCTATTCTTTGTTTTTTACATTATGCACAACTCTCATTTTTTGTGCAATAATCTTTTTGTAATATATATTTGTTACATGTTTTGATGCATTTTTATGCTTTATAAAACATTTTTTGTCTGAATTTTGGGATGCTTGGAACGGATTAGGGCATTTACATGGAAAATGCGTCTCTACTTACAAAATGTTGTACTTAAGAACTTTCTTCCAGAACCAATTAATTTCGTAAGTAGAGGTACCACTGTATATGAATGCCTCCCTTCATAAATAGTGTAATTTTGCAAATTTAGGAGTTGCTGCATACAGACAGGTCACATAAGGTACACCTGCACAGGTTAGTATGATCCAATGCTCTTGTCAGTGTGTGTGTCAGAGCGATATATGCCTGATAGCAGACTCACAAGGGGTTGCGACAATTCATCAGCTGGCATAAAGCCTCCAGTCAGTATATGTTGGTGATATAGTACTGATAAGGGGTTCCTACACACACACCACTATCCACACTGACATATGTAAAGGAGCCATCCATCGATCCTAAGTCTTAAATGTTAATGTCGTTCATGGTTGATGTACAAACAAAGTTATGCTGATGATGTTTATTGTTTGAAAGAATGGAACGCGTAGCACAATATAACTAATCTGCGGGCCGAGCGATGCCGACACCTACACCGGCTGCTGATGCTGGCAAATAGCTGAGAGTGGAGATTGGAGCCCCAGCTGCTTTCCGGGCTGATAGGCAGGCACTCAAGCAGGGTGTGGATGTCTGGGCTAGGGAGAGACTCCCTGGAGAGGGCCACGTTTAGCAGCAGATGCTGTTTTGCATTTTAGTCAAGGCGTAGTCGGGGCGGAGCCAAGAGCTTCTGCAGACATTTGAAGGAGCCAATGAATTTACAGTGTTCACTCACATTCTCTTGTTAGTGGCTTGTATGTGTAAAAAATGGACAGTTTCAGCATCTCTGCCATTTGAGAGCTTCCCTCTTCTTAACTCATTTGCTCCCAAAAACGTGAATATGTTCTATTTTAAATATTACCGTGCTCCCAAAGACGTATGTTTTTTTTTTAATTTATTTTTAATTTTTTTAATGGTAGATTATACAGAAGACTTGATGTCTCTGAACTGAAAAGTATGGTTCAAGCAATGGTAGTTATTACAAAAACAGCCAGCTGGTGGCAGCAGAGTATAAGAGATCAACCAGGGCCATTTTGCAAAAAGCTCTTTTACCGACAGTTTGAAATAGATTTGTAAATAATGATGAAACTTAGCAATATTCTAATGCTAATTGCTGCAAAACAGAAACGGCTAGAAATGTACTTTTTGCTTCCTGATGAAAGAAGAGACTCTAATCTTTTTTTTTTTGGTAGGTACCATGTTTTTATAGCAATAGGACACAATATTCTGTAGGACTTTCAGAATCGGTCAAAATCCAGTAAAACAGCCGGGAGCGAAGTGGGTTGCTTCAGTGAAAATGGCTGCGAGCGAATGGGTTAATAGACATCTATTTATTTGAAGTTTTATATGCCGTCAGACTTTCACAACTTTGAAAATAAGTTTTGCAGAAAGTAGAATAGACGTTAGAGCAGGTGAAACCAGGTCTAAGTTTTGGCGTAGGTAGTGCAACATAATTTTGGTGGAATTAATCCAGGCGCAGGCTCCTCTGATATGTGGTGGATGTCATGACATTTCATTCTCTGAATTCTTGTAAAAATGAATTCTGCCCACTTTACAGCAGCCAAAATACTGCTTGGACTTCAGTGAGCCAGTCCGTTATACTTCTGCCATGTTAGACCAATCAAGTCGTCTATGAAAATACCCCCAAAATTCTGACTCCACCCATATGAACAGTATGAATGCTAAACGTATGTTTGCTCAACGTTCTCAAAAAATATTTTGTTTTTGTTTTTTTAAATATCCTCCAGGCATTTCAATGGTCATGATTTTTTTTATTTTTTTTTTTCTGTAGCAAGTCAGACTGAGTTTGTTTGTGATGTACTGTATTAACTCATTTGCTCCCATTTTAAATATTGCCATGGTCCCAAAGGCATATTTGTTTTTTTATACTAGAGCATACAGAAGGCTTTGATACTGACTCTGAACTCAAGAGAACACTTGAAGCAATGGTATTTATTACAAAAACGGCCAGCAAGTGGCAGCAGAGTATAAGAGATCAACCAGGACCATGTTGCAAACAAGATCTTTTCCCCACTGTTTTAAACAGATGTATGAATAATGATGAAACTTAGCTATATTCTAATGCTAAATGCTGACAAATGGAAACGGAAGTATACTTTTTACCCTAATGAAAGAAGAGGCTCTAATCTTTCTTTTGGTGGGTTCCATGTTTTAAAACACAATATTCTGTGGGCCATGCAAAATCAGTCAAAATCCAATATAACAGCTGGGAACGAAGGGGCTTGCTTCAGTGAAAAGGGCTGGGAGTGAATGAGTTAATAATGTTTCTGATTTTTGGATCTAAGGTCAGCAGCGCATTTAATATTTATTGATAAACATCTGACGATTCAACAATGGGTAGAACGTGATGATAAATAATGTTTAAAATCTGCAATTGGCTTTAAACCAGTCCAGGGTGTACTCCGCCTCTCATCCAAAATCAACCGGAATAGATTACAGGTGACTAGCAACCCTAATGAGGACAACCATCTCGAGGATGAAAAGAAAACATCTAACGTCGTCACCCTGTTAAGTCTTTTCTTTCTAAGCGCTGCCTCACCTCACACAGCAGGGACTGGCCGCTGCTCTCAAAGTCACTTCTCCTGCCGAGTCAATCTGGCCGCAAAACAGATTTCTCACTTTCTTCTCTTCCTCACTTAATACGGTTTCACATCCTACCAATTTGGACTTTATCTTGCTCTTTCGGACCTTTTTGCTGTAATAACGAGTTGCAAATTACAAACCCACCCGAACCCTTGCAAGGACCTTTTGCCGGTGATGTCCCACCTCATTTTGCACTTCCAATAACAGGCAGGTGGGATGTGCTCAAAGACTGAACATTATAAATATTTCAATACCATCAATCTGACTTTGATGGTGACTTTGAAGCCTCAATGTCACCGGCCTTTTAAGTTTACACCAGAATCAGGTAATACTGCATAAAAAAAAAATGTATCTGACAACACAAATTTTTAGGTGTTTCATCTGGGAAAGTTTGATATTATATCATGTGATAAAGACAACAAAAACAACAGCGGTGATCATTTACATTGTTTTACATAGAGGTGTGGCGAGCGATGTTATGCTGTACTTTAGGTTTTACAAGAGACACTCATCAGCATGCTGTGGGCTGACATCTGATATGACATATTGCATTAATAGCAATAAAATGCATTCGAGGTTACAAAGTAATTGATGACAGTTTATTGAACAAGCAGAGGACAGAAAGTCAAATGTGCATTAAATCTGCACCAGATAAAATGTTCATGTAAAAAATATGCTTATGCTAAATAAATGTAATGTATGCACCACCCAAGTAAAAAACAAATATTGCCTCAGCGTTTGAAAAAGCCCAACTCATAATACTCTGTAGTGAGTCGTTGATAGTACATGTTGTAATTTTAAGTTTTTGCTTATTTTGACAATAGAGTATGTTCAATGTTGTCTTTTTTTTCAATTATGAGCCTCAATCAGAGGATGATTAGACCCACACATAAAGATATTATCATACCTATTAGGGCTGGGTATAAAAAAAAAAATGAATAATCAATATTAAATTGATTCATAAAATCATTAATTGAATATTTTAGCTGTAATATCTCTTTCCCCCATAACATTTTAAGAACACATAATTGTAAAGACCATTGTTGTTGTTGTTTTTTTGTTTTGTTTGGTGCTTTACTGTTTTCTTGACATTTACTGTTCACATGAATTTAAAAGGACTTTATTATTATTATTATTATTATTATTATTATTATTATTATTATTATTTAGAGTTATTTTATTATAGTTAGTCCCTCCCTCCATTTAAGAAACCCGGGATGCTATTTAGCAAACCGCCAGGCTTCTCGTTTTGTCTCCCTCTGAATGTGAAGACAAATTCCTTGTGCGTTTTTACATACTCGGCCAATAACTTTGACGCCGATTCTGATTATATAATATTTAATATTCAGAATTATTTTGTAAGGTCACCAGTGGGGAATCGGTGATAGTAAAGAGCTTTAACCTTAAAATGAAAAATGGCACTTATTTTAACTTGAAAATAGCCTTGATTCTATCCTACATGCTCAGTCAAATATGAGCCCGAAAATTACACAATTACTGTATTTTAACCTTCTTGTTGTCTTTAAATGTGCTAACATATTTTATACTTGGGGTCAGTTTGACACAAGCAATTTAAATAACCAGAAAGTGATTATGATTCAAATGGCTACCCAATTTTATTATTATTATTATTATTATTATTATTATTAAAAATGTCAAGAATGATAACATCTATTATGTTATGGGCAACTTTACCCCAGGGAAAAAAAAGGGAAAAAAAACAATGCAAGGCTTTTACTCTAAAACCCAAACATAATCATGATTATAAAATCAAACACAGGTGAAAACAGAATGTGATGAGTGACATTTTGGCCACATACTGTATTGCCCTGTCAGTGTCAGCAGCACAAAGGTCTGTTGTTATTTCACCTTTTGACCTGTATCTGGAATTGTTTTGATTTTATTAGCAGCACTACATTTTTCCTGTAGTTCAAATGGGGAGACAAATCATAATAACTTTACATTTCTGGAAAGACGTGTGTTTGCATGGGGGGTGGAAGGGTCCTCAGTAAAGATGACTTTGCTAACTGTTGTTGTTTTGTTTGTTTTTGTTTTTGTTAGCAACGTAACATAGTTGAGCTAGCAGTTGTCTGCTTAACCTTCTACTGCCCACTAGACACGTCGTCTTAAGTTGTTTTTCAAAGTGTCTTCAAATATTAGTCGTTCACAGCAAAAACAGACTTGCATATTAAACGATGACACCTACTCTTGATGTCAAGGATTTCTTGTTATACTTACACACTGGAGACACAATGCTTGCCACTAATCTTCGAATGATTGTTTCAACATTTTTAGAGCACTGAATGTTGAAAGTAAGATGTACTGTGCATACAAATACAATCTTAATGCGGGACTTGTGTCCATGTTAAAGTCGCAAGAGCCTCTCCGAGGTGATGGTGTACAGTATACTGTACCCTTAGGCTGACCAGAAGTCCTGTTTTACTGTTACTGCGATTGGTAGACTGTGTGTGCTTGTTATTATTGTTATATATATATATATTTTTAAATAATAAGTCAGTTTATTAGGTACGTCCCTTCCTGAGCGTTCAAAGGTCATAAGCACTACTGATGGCCCAGAAGTTTCGCTCACTGGTAGCGCTCTGCGCCCGCAAACCTGAGATGTGTTGTAACTCGGGTTCGACATGCAAAATAAAAGGTTGGACTTCACAATTGTTAATTAAGACTTTAAAAGGGAGTCATGTGTTTTTGTTTTCTATATTATTCGCATATGAAGGTCAGGCCAAGTGTCCCCTTTTTCGGAAATCAAAATATGGTCACCCTACATGCCCTGGATTCATTCACCAGCAGAGATGGCAAATCCAGGTCCAGAAAGTAAAAACCCAGCAACAGTTTAGCTTTAGCCTCTTGTGTAGCTAGCTAGCTCACTAGCAGGTATCTGAGCACTGGGAATCTAGCTAGGGATCGAGCTCGCTAGCTAGCAGCATAGTGACAGGACTACAAAAATTTGGAGTTTAAGGATTATGCTAGAAATGACATTAAATACACATCATCAAAGGTGGCAAATCCAGGTTCAGGTGCTAGCGAGCAAGCTCCTTAGCGAGCTCCCCGGGTGTTCGGTTACCTGCTAGGGAGCTAGCTAGCTAGCACAAGGGGTTAAAGCTAAACTGTGGCAGGGTTTTTACTTTCTGGACCTGGATTTGCCACCTCTGTTCACCAGCCAATTGCAGGTCACACATATAGCTGGTGCTGGACATCTTGCTTCTCTAAAAGCATCACTTTCCAGGAAACCAAAACAAAACTATACAGTACCCAGAGAAAACCCACATAAAAAAAAAGGGTGAGTATGCAAAAAAGTAAGGACGAAGCCGAGATTCCAGCCCCAAGCCTTAGTACAGGCAGATGCGCAAACCACTAAGCCTAATGCAGACTTTATTGTTATGTTATTTTTATGCCACAGGCTAGTAAAAAATGAGCTGAGATAACAATTTTAGACATGCCTGTTTTAGGATATTCTCTTATCTTGAGGCACTCATTGGGATCTTTCCAAAAAACAGATGAGGACTGATCATCTTTACTTGTCATTTAATACGACTACACAAAGATGGACAGACAAAAAATAGCCCTTTTTCCAAGGTAGCCACAAACGCTCATAATAAAGGTTGGTCATCTGAAGCATAACGGGATGTGGACACACGCGCTGACTCAGCAATATGGCAGAAGGCACGCTAAATACGGTGATGCATGGGCATTAACGCACAATATTGGTTGGAAAATGCCAGCCTATGCATTTTATATCCAGCAATGATACTTAACTATGGTGTGATTAAAATATAATATGCAGCAAAATTTCAAGGATCCTTTGTGTGGTCTCACATTAATATTATTGAGGTTTACTGGAAGCCAGCTGATCCCAACAAATAAACAGTGCATAGCTAAAGACACCCTATAAAACAGTGACATCCGATACATTGTTGTTTTATGAATTTAGTAAATAACACATTTAATGTTTAGCATGGCAGGTGAGATTTTATATGGTTCCCCATCCATGCTTAAACAATAATAGCATTGTTTTTACCTTTGAGTTTTTTTTTGTTTTTTTTTTAATAGACATATGAGATAACATGTCACTCTACTTGAAATGTAAAAAAATAAATAAATAGCTGCTGCTGGTCCCCGGCTCACAATTTATCGCCTGTAGAGGCCTTCTGCAGGATTACCACATAACTGTACATTCAATTTTCACTCCCTCAGTTTGAGGTCAATCAAAATATACTCTTTATGTGGTTGATGCCTTTCTCAGTTATCAGAGTGATGCATTTATTTCCTGCAACTTAATAGTATGTTTGTGTGCCTTTTCCACTTACACTTCCAGTTCCATCACTTCCAACTTCATTTTGCGCTTCTGGTGCTTTTCCAAATTTTCTATGGTGAAAATAATCTGGCTGTCTCTTTTGTAATTTAAACAGTGAGAGAACGTGCAATTTAGCACCTATTAGTTGAAATCTTAGTAAATCATTGACTTAGAAGTCATGAACCTTGTTTTTCTTAACAAAGTTCATTATTTCTCCTGTGAGAGATTCAACAGTCAGCACTGTTACATTTATTTTCACTTTTTCAGCTTCTTGAAAATCTACCAATGGCAACCATGACCTTAACTCATTCAATCCCAAAAACGTGTAAATACATTTTTAATACTTTGTCCTGCACTCCCAAAAATGTATACAGTCTTCCCTCGCTATAACGCGGTTCACTTTTCGCGGTCTTGCTGTATCGCGGATTTTTTTTTAAGTGCAATTTTGCATATTTTTTTACAGTAATATACCAATTTTATAAAATTTCTGAAGGTTTCAACATTGTCAATGTTTGAACAAGAGAGAAATGTGAGAACATGTAAATGCCTCAATGAGAAAAGTGTATAAATTGTGCGGTCGGGGATTTTAGAGCCTTAAAACATTTATAAGAGTTGTAAAACATAAAGCTAACTACTTCGCGGATTTCATTTATTGCGGGTATTTTTTGGAACCTAACCCCAGCGGAAAACGAGGGAACACTGTAAATATGTTTTTTATGCTAAAGCATACAAAAGGCTTTGATGCATCTTCTGACCTGGAGAGGTCACTTAAAGCAATGATAATTATTACAAAAAACACCCAGCAGGTGGCAGTAGAGTATAAGAGCTCAGCCAGGGTCATGTTGCAACAAGCTCTTTTTGCCAGTATTTTCAAAAGATTTGTGAATAATGATCAAACTTGGCTATATTCTGATGCTAATTGCTGCAAATTCCTGATGAAAGAAGGTTTCAGGTTTTTTATTTTTTATTAATTTTTTTATAGCAATAGAACACAATATTCTTTGAGCCTTGCAAAATCAGTCGAAATCCGGTAAAACAGCTGGGAGCGAAGGATGTTGCTTCAGTCAAAATGGCTGGGAGTGAATGAGTTAAAGAAACTTACTAAATGGCACTTCATTTATATAGCGCTTTTCCACCTTACAACGCCCTCAAAGCGCTTTACATTTTGAATACCCATTCACCGACTGATGACACAGCATCAGGAACAAATGGGGGTTCAGTATCTTGCTCAAGGATGCTTCAACGTGGTCACAATGGCATGGGATCGAACCCACAACCTCTGGGTTGGGAGATGTAAACCATACCACCGAGTCACCCCGCCCCCCACCATTCATCCATCGTGTTGTTCATGTAGTGTTTTATATTCAATATTGTTAGTTGTGAAGTAGAAAAAATTTCTATTGTTAGAATTTGGTCAAATTTCTTGAGTCATTTTCATGGCCACTTTTTTAGTTGGTAGACTTTAGAGGTTCCGCTGTCTTATAATAAAAATATTTTTTTTTTTCAGTTTTTCAGAATTGCAAAGTCTGAACTCAGTGCTCATCTTCACATAGCTTCACAGCTCTTTTCATAGGGTGGGATTCTTGATAGAGAGACCAACTTCTCAATTCAGTCATCAATAATTACTTGGAGCTTCGCCTCTGGCCTCCTGACAAGAATGTGAAACGAAAGCTGTTCAATAGCATCGCGGGTTTATGGATGAGGCCAGAAATACGCTGAATAAACTAATGAATGGAACTTGCTAAAAAGTCATCCAGAAATGTGCATTAAATTGCAATACAGATGTTAGATGTACTGTATATGAATGATTTTTTTTTATTACAAAAAAATCCAAGCAAGTATTTAAGATTATAAGGTAATTCCATGCACTGTTTGTGTTTGTAATTTTTAATAATTAAGCACAACTGCATAAGTGGAAGAGGTCGTGATCTGTGAAAGCCGACCATCCGTACTTTGGCCATATTAAAACGTGTGCCTTTGGATTTCAACAGTAATGACTATTAAAGGGGAAAATGCACTTTTTCAGCAAATCCTAAAACTGGGGCATGCCACATTAATTATTAAAGCATATTAAACCTTTGTAGATCCTTTAGGACTGTGCATACTCAACTCTTTATTTTCCCCGTTTTCCAGGTCAGTAAGCCATATATTCACCTGGTGGGACTTATTTGTGTTAGATGCGACTCCTGCTGGGTTTAGTAGTGGAGGCCTGCTTGGTGGCAGCCAGTTATGCTGAAAGCAGAAACGCTAAAAACTACTGCATGCAAATAGAGAGGCAGCGGAGAGATAGTGAGTTGCTGTTATGCATATACTGTCTAGTATGTGCATTTACACACATTTTTTTTAATTAGAAGTAAGCAATTAGTTCTTCTTTAAAATTGGAATATGATAAAGCAGGGCTAACCCTGAGGATGCATGTTCTGTGATTGACTAGTAAACAAATAATCTTAGGGGCCGACCAAACTCCCTATCAACCAATAGACGAATAGCTCAACACTCTTAAGACCTCCCCCTCATTTGAATAACATTTCAACTTGTCAGTATGGCCCAAAACTGCCAAAATTAAAAATAAATGACAAATTAAATTGACACATAAATGACTAAGTAAATAAATAAATGACTAAATAAATAAATAAATACATAAATAAATAAATGATTAAATAAATAAATCAATGACTAAAAGTGAAAATAAAAACGGATATAAAAAAAATAGAATTCAAAAATTAAATACAAATGTATTTTTATTTTCACTTTTAGTCATTCATTTATTTAGGCATTTTTTAATGTATTTAATCATTTATTTACTTAGTCATTTATTTATTTACTTATTTACTTATTTAGTCATTTATTTATTTATTTATTTAGGTATTTATCTATTTTGAATTTTGTCAGTTTTGGTCCTCCATATGTCCACAGTTGTCAGGTTGTTAAAGCTTCACTGCGTATTTCTGATGTAGTTTTGGGCATCCATGTTTTAACTGGACCCTTGACCCTACCCGCAAACAATGATATAGTAAGGATAACTAAATACCGTTTTCCATACAAATGTAATGAGCATGTGTGTTGCTGAGCAAATCTTTCCGCTCAGAGCTCGGTTTCCCCAGCATGCGTCAATATATCGAGTTCAATCGGGCATTTACAAAGCCAGCTTGTTGTAATCTTTCTGCTTGAACTGCCTGCTAGAATGCTTTGTGGCCAACTGTTTATTGTCGTGGCATCAGAGTGCAGCCCATTGAGTACGCAGGCCGCCTATCCTTCCTGCCTTGTGCATCCCTCTGGCAATAGGCTGCTGCTCCCCAATGAGCAGCGCTCCGAACAGGCCGCACTCTTTGAATGGTGTCCATGCTAACACTCGACAATGACAGTTGCATTTTTTTTTAAATGTTTATGAACAGTTGTGCATAGATGAGCAGAAGGATTATGTTGTGTTTCTTCTCGCACTGTTAAGGTGCACCTTCATGGTTGCATTTGTGAATGGCGTGATGAAAAAGTCATAGTAAAAACTTTTCTGTAAATCATGTAAAAATAGATGTTACATTCACCCAATCACAGATGCCAGAAGCAGCCACGTTTTATGAATGAATGCGCAAGAAAAGTTGGCTATATATCTTCGAGGCTGTTTTACTTTTTTGTTAGATTAAACATTAGTAAGTACTTGCTGATGATAGCTTGAGCGAGGCAATCAAAAAAATATATAAAAAATAATCGATCATCTTGTAGCAAATTAATGATAGTGTGACATCCCAGCTTGTGATTTAACTTTTTATTTTATTTTTATTTTTTTTATTTAAAAGAAAATAGAAATTTCCTTGGCTCAGTATGCCGCAATCAACCAACAAATTTGAAAAGAAACAGACCGTAAAAAATATGTCATAATCTTCCCATTCTTCAATTGGGAAACTGTAGTACTCCAAAGTACTAAAAAAATAAGTCAATGAGCAAAAAATATTTTTCATATTTTTACGTGTATTATTTCTTCCTAATAGTTTTTTTTATATACTTATTTCTATATTGTGTTAAATTTATTGAGTAAAAAAAAGCTGTGTCACTGGATTCATTCCATTTCCATTCATTTCAATGGGACACATTAATCAGAATCAGAATTGAGTTCTATTGCCATGTAAGAGATTAAATTTCACCTTACAAGGAATTTGTCTCGGCAACTGGTGCATAGATGACACAGACGAGTAGCATCAAGATGACAACACAAACATTACGTAAAAGATTATTATTTTTTTTTTTAAAAAGTTAAATAAATAGACTAAAATAAACATTCTGACTAAATACCTCATTACATTGACTGACATGAATTTATAAAACATATGATTAACTCATTCACTCCCGGGACATTTTCGCTATTTTACTGGATTATGACTGATTTTGCAAGGCCCATAGAATATTGTGTTCTATTGCTATAAAAACATGGAATCTACCAAAAGAAAGATTAGAGCCTCTTCTTTCAGCACGAATAAATATATATTTCTATCTTTTTCCATTTTGCATCAATTAGCCTTAAAATATGGTTAAGTTTCATCATTATTTACAAATCTGTTTAAAACTACGAGGAAAAGAGCTTTTTGATCTCTTATACTCTGTTGCCATCTACTGGCAATTTTTGTAATAACTACCATTGCTCCAAGCATTCTCTTCAGTTCAGAGGCTGCACCAAAGCCAAAACGTATAAATACATATTTGGGAGCATGGTAATATTTAAGATAGAACGTATTTATACGTTTTTGGGAGTAAATGAGTTAAATATATGATTGCACAGACAATGAATGTGGATAATGTAAAAATGTCCGAATGGACCGTAAGCCTTCTGCCTGAGGGAAGTGATTAAAAGAAAGAAAAAAAAAAACTCAACTTATGAATGTTTCAGTCTATAAACAGTCTCACTGAACCAATTAAGTTACTACTATTTACTAGGGATGGGCGAGTACCGACACTAGGTATCGGTATTTGTGCAGATTCCAGCCTTATTTTAAGGTATCAGTACTCGTGACAGTGGCCTCTACCAGTATTGTCTGCCCTCTCGTGGCCATTTTACAATCAGGAACTAGAAATTAGAGATTGAAGGAATAAAAGAATTGCCATTAATTTCATACAATTTTAAGAAAAAATACTATATTTTGATTTGTAGGTCTTTAAAAAAAATAGTTGTAATTTTTTTGGGTGGTGCTGGGGATTTTATGTATTAGTGATATCGGTATCTGGTATCGTATCAGTGACTACTCTAGATTCACTGTATTTCTAAATATACTGTACATAAACATGTTCACATATACATAGTTCATTATACACATTGGGTGTTTGATATTTTTTATGTAATTCATCTCAGTTCCCCCAACAAATTAATCAATGTTCAAAAAATTGATTATGGTCAGATATGAATTATGTATTGACGAAACAAATAATTAGTTTCAGCTTTCCAATGCTAAGTATCTGAACGTGGAAAAATAGAGGAGCACTGCGTATCTGCATTGCTCCTATTTTCCCCTCCATCATTCCGATCCCCTGTGTGGCTCGTGCGGCTCGGCCCACCCCCCCTCCACCTCCTCGTCTCCTCAACGCAGGAGGTGCGTAAAAGACAGATGCTTTGTGAAACGTAATGTCGTAGTGCACCAATCAACGCACATAACATCAAATTATAGATAAACTATTGCTTGCTCTCATCGAGGTCCCACAGGTGGACGGAATGTTGGACGGAGGAGGGTGAGAGAGTGCGTGGGGGATGTGTATCCTACCACAATATATCTCATTATTCAGCCATTAGCTCTTTTCTTTCTGGGGAAATGCCTCGCTTAAAGGAAAATATCCTCAACACAACTGAGCTATAAATTAAATTAAGCCGTTGCATTAGTGCTGGGGCGTGTGTGCGTATGTGTGTTGTTGTTCTCATTCATAATAATTTGAGAAATGCTTTTATTTCGAGAGATGGGTGTTACAGCACATTGCAAGAATTTGCTCAAGGAAACGAGAAAAAAAACGGAGGCAGTCTTTATTTATTTATTTATTTTTTTTGATTGAACAAAGCCTATAAGCAGCTGGTTGCAAAGCGCTCTTGTAGCATTGAGATCACGTTAATCCCGTTGTAACTAAATTGATTTACAGGCGCAGTAATGTATTTAGGATTAAATGCATTTAGCATTTTATAGATTTAGTTTGCTTCTCTGCACTCGAACGCATGTGTGGTTACTTTTGATGTAAGCTTAGCACAAGCACATTCTTACGATTACATTTAGGAAAGTGTTGTAGGGATGGCGATAATCATTAAACGGATCATTATGAATGTGTTTGATTCTGTGAAATGTATTATTGATTACGGATGGCCTGTAAAGCTGAGTCCATTTTGATCATTTTGTTTAACGGATGTACTTGACAGAAGTATTAAATCCATGGATCAAAGAAAGCTTTTACAATAGGCGTTGATGCTAAATATATACGTTCTATTTTATGATTTTAGACTTAGACTTAGACTTGACTTTATTGATCCCTTTGGGATGGCTCCCTCTGGGAAATTTACATTTCCAGCAACAATAAGAACAGATAATACATTAATAATTAATAATTTACATCAATTCTGAGATATTACTCAAATTTGTTACAAGCTTTGCAAAAAAGTAGACGCACAAGTAGAAAAATGTAATGTAAAATGTAAAAATTTATAACAACATTTTTTGCCTGCCAAATTTAAAGAGCACCTGTTATGTGAATTCTTTTGACATTTAATGTAATGAGGACGTCTTCAACATTTTTTGATCCACTACGTACGCTCATCCTCCTCTTTTTCTAATCAGTTAATTACTTTCATAATTTAATGGAAAAAAATTACCCCGATAGTTTGACATGAATAAATATTCTGAATGTCATACGCACACATTTATTAAATGCCTTACTTCAATGCATGTAGTTATGTTTATTGCTCAAACAACCTGTGGCACCTTTAACATAACCATCCGCTGTCACCTAGAGGATCATCTTCGGTCAAAATTAATAGTGCGATTAATCTGTGTTAATACATGATGAATGCAATATTTTTTTTTATTAACTCATTAAATTATGATTTAACTTTGACAGCACTAATAAATATATGTAGAGAGAGAGAGAGTACTCAAGTACTCTTAAGTACTCGGTGACGACTCAAGAGTTGAGTACAGTACTTGTACTTTTGTTAGTCTAAAAAAATAAAAAGTGATATTGAAGATCCTAAATGCATCCTGTTTACACATCCACTGTATATATGAAGTGTACGCACACGGTCTCCATCTCAACCACTTCAAAACCCGCCCAACCCCATCATCTTTTCTCCAATCTCCTTCCCTTAAGGACCTCCCAAGCCTCCTTTGCCCCGCCTCCCCACCCCTCTCCCTCCGCCCTTCTTCTGCTTCCCTGTGTTTCTCTATTCCGTCTCGACCTCCCTCCCTTCTCCATTTGCATGCTCCGGCTCCTCCACCTCTTTCTCAAAGTAAACAGAGGAGAGAAGAATAGAATCAGGAGCATCACTTTGCTCGCACTTCCCGCGACTTCCCCTCCCGTGAAAACACTTTTACGCTCGGAGTTTCGTCCGTGCGTGTGGGCGTCCCTCGTCTGCGTCCGCCGAAGTAGTAAGCGTCTGCCTGCGCATCGCTGCCGCTTGAAAGAAAGCTCGAAGGGAGGGGACAAGAAGTAGAGAGAGAGGTTGAGAGGTGAGAGGATAGACAGAGCGGTGCGTCTGCGAGAAGAGGTGTGAATAGAGTCTGTCTCTATGAGTAAGGGGTCCCGTCTTCACATGCTGTGCTCTATGGCAAATTCTGGCTGTGTTCTGCTGTCCGGGACCGGGATGTTACCACATTCTCTGCAATGCCCCCCTGCCTTCCTCTATCTGCCCCAGGTAAGCGGCACCCAGAGCACTCACAGCCACTTCCGATACGCATCCTTTATGTTCCATCCACTTTTCATTTAACTTTTTCAACTTCACATCTCACCAACTCTAAATGTGATTTTGGTTGTTAAATTACTCAAAATGACTCAATTCCCCAAACTTTTTTGTGTGTATTTTTGCTTTTGTCACATGATGCCAGTGATAAAAATATAAAAGTGTGAATTTAGCGCTGATCCATGACAGACTTTTTTTCCTTGTTTTCATACTATTCATGTGAGTGTAGATGTGCGTGAGAGAGAAAAATGTGCGTGCGTGAGCATGTGTGCATGTTGAGCGGGCAGCAGGACAGTGACAGATGTCGGCTCCGAACTGAATTAGACAATAGAACCAAATGACTACTGGCGCACTTCTTCAAGTGGCCTCACTCAGATGGCTGTGTTTCTATTAACTGTGCCTCATTTCCTCAGTTATCACTCTGCGGGTTTCGCTCAGTTTGCCTATACTGTAAAAAAGTATTCAATTGACTCGACATTGGTCAATTACCGGGCTGCAACTCAGCCTCTTGAGTGTGCATGTGTGTAGCTGTTTTTTTGTTTTTTGTTTTTTGTTTTTTGTTTTTTTACTGCTGGCACATGTGCACTAGTGGCAGGCATCCCCCCCCATTTTTTTTTTTTTTCCTCCAGACAGTTTGTTATTGCAGGCATATAAAATATGATAAGACTGGCGAGAGATGCCATATAAAATATGATCAGGCTGCAGTGAGCTAACCTGCCACGTCCAGCCTCCAAATAGCTGCCACACATCACCTTTACGGGACGGCCCAGAACCACCAGCCTGCTGGCGCTGCACACAAACAAGGGTTGCACGCGCGCATAACTCACATAACATGCACCAGCTGGGACGCACGCACACACGTGCAACAACTTAAACCCTCACTTGTATGTGAGGACACATGCACGTGCACTCGCACACAATGAGTCCTTTGGGAAGCAGTCTGTTAGTCCCTCACCGTGTGTGTTCATTTATTTGCTTACGCAGATTCAGATTTTTTTGTTTGGATTTTGAAAAAATCTTTTGAGTAGTTATGAAATGGTGCTTTAAAAGAAAAAAATACACATTTTTGCTTTGCTCTTTTTTTCTTTTAATAAAGCCATCAAAGGTGTGTTTCTGAATGTGACTTTTGTAAATGCCCCATTCCACAGCATTGCAACACTTTTGGATGCAAAATATATATATATGCTATATATATATTATTATATTATATTTCTGGGTATTGTGCGCTTTATTTCCAACGTCAATGATTTGCAATCATTCTGAATCGGCATGATATATTGGAGCAGTGGTTCTTAACCTTGTTGGAGGTACTGAACCCCACCAGTTTCCTATGCGCATTCCCAAATAAAAAAAATATATATATTTTTTTAATGTATTTATTTATCCCAAATTCTAGACATAGGTTATACTGGCAATCAAAATAAGCAGGATGAGTAACCTTTTTGTTGAATCTAACTCTGTTCACCTTGAATTCATGTTGTGTTGTGTATTGTTCATATCAATGCAGGTGTTCATTTAGTTTTACTCGATAACCAGTTGCGCTGACTAGAATTTCTCAACTCGGCATTGCAAATCATGCAGTTAGGACGCTGATTCCCATCACTCAACTCATCTTAATATTTATAGAGGACTATTTTCTTAAGATTGAACCCAGGGTCAGCAAATGCAATGAAAACAACAGATGCCCCAGAATTGAACCCTGTGGAACACCATATGTTCCGTTATATTTGTGAATACATATTGCACATATTTGTCTGACTACTTTTTTTTTTTTTTTTTTTTTTTTTTTTTCTCGACAAAGTGTGAAGGGATTAAAATAATTGCAAAAATAATAATCATGTGACGGACCATCATAACAGTCACAAGTCGACTACTGACTAGGGATGTAATGATATCCAAACATCACGATACGATATTATCACGATATGAAGGTCACAATACGATAATTGTCACCCTATTGTGGGGAGGTTGGTGATAGAAAAAAAGGTCACAATATTGTAAAAAAATTAGCTTATACTAAAAAACAAACAAAAAAACAAACATTGTGTTTTTGTACATTACTGCAATGAAAAATATTAAAAATATTATATATTAAAAATATATAAATATATATTTTGAGGCATTTACTTGCTAATGCTCGCACACATTGAGTTCCAACAGATATTGACAATTTACGTCCCCCCTTCATCCTTCACCATTAGCGTGGGTTTGAAACATAGAAGGGCCAAAACATGTCTTGTTAAAATTAAACTGCACTATAAAAAGGGTGCTAGAACTGCACAAATGGAAATCAACCAGACTTTTTTGAACAGATGTGCTGATTTTAATATCGTAACATCACGACGATATATTGTGGCAGTTTTAATATCGCGATATCATGATATTGCTGTTATCTTTACATCGCTACTACTGACTGCACCATATTATTATGGAAAGTGTAGATCAGGGGTGTCAAACATACGGCCTGCAGGCTAGAACTCAAATCTGGCTTGTAAGGACTGAACACAAACTGCAGTTTTTTTGCTAAAATTAACTGTTATCCATTGGAGGGCGCATTGTCGACCACTTAAATGAAATTCAGAAATTTGGCTATTACTCAGGATTTAATACAAAAAATCTGCAATAAGATAATAATACATGGAAATATTTTCAGAATGTGTGTATTTGGTCATAAAAAAATCCACCTGTTATTTATATAGTTTATTTGCCCACTTGAGATCAGATTTGGGTGAAAGTGTCCCCTGAATTAAATGAGTTTGACACCCGTGGTGTAAATGGTGATAGTCTCTCACATGCCAGGCGACAACTATTAGAGTTGATGCAATTAGAGTTGATGGATGTTGAGGTTTTTAATTGTACTTTGAATTAATGTTGCTTGGAAACGGCAATAAGAAACATGCCTAGCTTTGGACTCGTGCGTATTTGCTTCTAAGCAGGATCCCACGCTTCATGTGCCCTCTCCTCATCTATCCATCCATTTGCAGACAACATGGATCACAGCTAAACATCCGTGCACTCTAAAACATTCATCTCCTCCCTGTCTGTGTATTGAATTTCCATTCTCTCTCTCTTCTTCAATCCTTCTCTTTGTATTGCTCTCTCGCTCTCTTTTTCCCAAGGCGACGGCTTGGGGGAAAAAAAAAAAAAAAAAAAAAAAAAAGTCCTCGTAAGTCAATACGATGTGCTAAATCTGCTTGTGCAAGCTCCCCAGCTCTCTCCAGGGAGGGAGGAAAGGAGTTGTTGAAGGGAGGAATCTTTACCAAGGCGCACCTAATAGTTAAACACTTCCTTTGTGGTGGTCAGAACACACAGAGTAATGTGGTGAAACAGCCCGCCGCTCGCCGCACTCTTTGCTCTTCTTCTCTCATATCTTGATGGTCTCTGTTCTTGCTTTTTTGCCTCGGTGTAGTGCTCGTGTTGTTGCGTGTTGTTGCATGTGGATATTGTGAGTTGATACTTAATAATTCTCAAAGGGTTTCTCATCATACGTCATCCATGGGGCGTTTTATTTTTGGTTCTTAATTATTGCAGAGGTGGAATTCGACATCACACTCACACGACATGGCTTTACCTTGGAAATAACAGCTCCGTTACCGATTAAGTAATTAAATGAGGGGTTTCAAATTACAGCGAGTATGTGTAGACCGTATATGAGGCATTAAACAAGAGGAACCCTGGGTAGTTCTGTAGAGTAAACAAGACGATAATACTTTTCCAGTGAGATGCGAAGTCTTCACGTTTAAGAATTTAGCAGAAGTAGAAAAGAAACATTTGTCGCACATCCAGTATATTCAAAATGGACAACGGCAACATGACCATCAGCAAGTATGAGACACGCTCGGATTCATTTGTGTTGCATTATGTTCATTCAGCTGCATTGTGGTAGTAAAGCAGCAAGTACTCGGTTATTGCTCGACGGTACTTGACCATTTAATCTGAGCCTCCAATTTCAAAAGGCCCAGTGTCGAATATCAACAACATACATTGCTGATGCTGTTTTATTGTTTTATATTAGACTTTATGTTTTCACATAAACATGTTTGCAGCTGTTGCTGCTTTGTTTTTGTTTTTTTTTCATGCTCAGCAAAATCTATTTAAACCAGGGGCACTGCCGCCAACCATGTTTTAAGTAGTTTCTTGACTATCTAAAAAATGGTTACTGGTGAGAAAAAAAGGCTTAAATGGTATATGGGGAAAAAAATCAACAACAATCATTCTTTTTTTTTTTTTTCTTTTTTTTCCTCCTTGGCTCTCAATGGAGTTAGATACTTTTTACACTGCTCCCTCCCTTCCCTTATCCCTTGCTGGGTTTGTCTCATGTAGTCTTTTTGTCTACACCCACTATCATCATTGGCTGCATTTTAATCCATAATAAAAATTATGGAATTAATCAACTGAACTCTCAACGCAATTGAAAAAGTATTCTCAGCCAGGAGACCAAGAAAAGGGGAGCCTGCTTATCCAGATGGAACGTTTACGGCCGGGTATGCATATGGATCGCTGGAACAAGTGGAAGATTGAAGAATTCTGCCAAAGATGTCAAAGACTCATATATAATTGGAATTCAGATAATAGATATTTTGCTGTTTGGAGTGGGAAGTTTAAAGATTTATTGGAAAATTTGGATGACGATGGCAGCAATATTGGAATTAGCAAAGCTGCCAGTTATGATGCCAATACTCAGACTAGATGTGATTGTTTGCCTCTAAGAAGTGACCAGAAATTTGGCTAAATGATGCCCACTGAGAAGTCCAGGCAGAGACTAAAGACTGACTGAAAATAAAATCGGCCTGACCTAAAAAAAAATAAACAAGGCCTTGGCCTTCTCCTGGATGGTTTTATCTGTTGGAGGTATCTCCCTTAGCCCTCCTTCTCTTGTGCTTCGTGACATTACTGAATCAAGAGGTTGTCTCCACGGCAATGAGAGGATGACACACTAAACAAATTGCAAATTGCATATCAACGCCTATTGTTGATTACCCCTTCCCCCAGTCCTTCCTCTGTTGCTGTGCAGGTGCGTTGGAAGGTGGTGGGAGCCTGTCTATGGTTGCAAAAAATTCAGTGCGTTTGGGCTTTAACTCATTTACTCCCAGCCATTTACACAGAAGCAGTCCCGTTCGCTCCCGGCTGTTTTACTGGATTTTGACTGATTTTGCAAGGCCCACAGAATATTGTGTTTTATGGCTATAAAAGCATGGGACCTATCAAAAGAAAGATTAAATTCTCTTCTTTCATCAGGAAAAAAAGTATGTTTCTATCTGTTGCAGCAATTGGCATTAGAAGAGAGCTAAGTTTCATCAGTTTTCACAAATTATTTAAAATTGTAAGTAATTGAGCTTTTTTTCTACATGGGCCTGGTTGATCTCCTTTGCTCTGCTGCCACCTGCTGGCCGTTTGTGTCATAACTACCATTTCTGCAACCGTTCTTTGCAGTTGAGAGGCTGCATCAAAGCCTTCTGTATGCTCTAGCATAAAAAAAACAACAACCCAAAAACATATAAATACGTCTTTGGGACACTTAGAACATTAAAAAAAACACGTATTTACACGTTATTGGGAGCAAATGAGTTAATGTCCCTTGTCTGATGCTTCCGCCACACCCCAATTCCAAATGTGCAAGTATTTGAGTCTCTGTTTGGTGGTTATTCATGTGGCTGTTTGCTGAGCATCCTCTGGGACTGTTTTTTTCTCCCCCCTTCCCTCTTTCTTATGTTTTATTTTTTGTTTTCATCTGACAAAGCAGCTTCCTCTTCTGTCTGTCTGTTTACCATAGGAGCAATTAATGCCCTTTGGCCTGTAGATTTTGCACGTGAACACCTTCAAAACACTAACAAACACAAAATAACACCCAAACAGAAAAATACTGCAAGCCTTGTTGATTAATAATGCAGGACTGCTTGTCTATCAATTTAACAACATATTGTTTAGCGGTGTATTGTTGTGCACATGCAACCGTAAGATCAAGATTGATTATATAAACACTGGCCCTCCTCCCACGTCAGGTCATTTTCTTTGCCTGACCTGCCGCAATGTATGGCTCCACTTCTGCCATCTACATTCTTGTACTTACACAAGTTTTCTAAGCCTTGATAAGCTCACCTGCTCTCAGGCCAAGTTCATACGGCTCACGCTTTACATCTCTCAAAGTTACTGCTGAATCCTTAATGTCATTTTTTCACCATACGCCGCGCACACATCCCCAACAGACAGCGTGTGCTGCCTCTCATTAGCTGTTCTCACCCGTGTGCCAATTTATATAACACGAAGAATGTAATTGGCCTCAGCAGAGGTCTTTGTTTTTCTTTCCTCTTCAATCCCGTCTTCCATCCGCTTGACTTTTCTTTCTTGGTCACTTCATTTCCACGCCCTTTTTCTTCTCCTCCCTTTCTTTATCGCTCCCGTCTCTATTATATACAATAGGAGATATACATTTGACCTTGAAGTAGTGTTGTTCCGATACCGTTTTTTGTCCCCCGATACCGATTCCAATACCCAGCTTTGCAGTATCGGCCGATACAGATACCATACCGATACCTAAGGTTTTTATTTCTCAACATGAAAACGCTGTCCTGCAATTGGTTCAAAGCCTTCAAGGGCCAATAGGATATCTTAGATGGCATGCAGTGAGCATGTCACATATCAGTGAATGTCGCATTAGCTTTGGAATTAATGGTATCGGCATGTTACTTGTGAGTAGTCACCGATACCGATACCACTGTTTTAATGCAGTATCGGTATCGGAACAACACTACCTTGAAGTTACTTGTGTATAAGTACAGACAACTAATGCACTGCTCTATCAATATATGGAGAAATACAGTCACTTATAATGCCACTCATAAAGTGTTTCGTGTGCTGAAGGTGGATCCCAAACTATTTATTCATATCGAGAGGCGTAGAACAAACCCGACTAGACGAGAAACAAAGAGAGTTGCACAGAGGGACAGAAGTCATAATCCGACAAACACACACACACTTCTCAGCCAGCTACTACAGACAGTGAATTGATCTGATTGGTTGTGACTAAGTAAAGGATTAAAGATTGACATCACAAAGCTCGTGACATCACATAGCATAAAACCAGTTGAAACATCATATTCCAGTTGAAACCAGATGATGTTACATCAGTTCAAAACACACACTTGTTACATCAGTACAAAACAGACACTTGACCTTACGGTCATGAACCCAACTTAACGGGTTATGAACTCAAACCTAATCCCGGCGTGACCCCAGACATGACAAAGTGACATTAAGCCACATACGTTTGTCTTAATTTCGTACATAGATGCTTAATTTATCCTTGCACACCCACATTGAGTATAATTTTGCTACATTGAGAGAGAGAATTAAAAAAAAAAAAAAAAAAAAAAAAAAAAAAAAAAAAAAAAAAAAGTTCAACTTTGATCCAAAGTATGATTTCGGGCTTTCTGAAGGTGAGCATTCAGCTGTTATTAAAGTAAAAGTAAAAGCCAAAAATCACCAACCTCTTTTAGTATCTCCCTGCTGACTTACAATGACAGCCTCCTTGAAATGATAGGCTGCAACTGGGATATTTGTGTCTCATAAATCCGCTATCATCCATTGGTATTTACGGCCATTCCGTCAGGTGCAGGTTTCCAAAGCGTAGGGAAAAAAAAAACATGGCCAAGACAAAGCCCAGCCTCAACCCCCACATCCGCCATCCTGTCAGCTTCCCAAACCATCTGTTACACTCATCCACCCACCAAGGAAATTTACCTCCACTCCAAGCTAAACTTGGAACCTGTTCACCTGGCATGACCTCACTTGCCATCCTTCATTAAAACAAATTCCAATTTCACAAAATAATGCTGATTTACGAGAAATCCTTACCCCCCAAAGATTATATAATAGCAACAATACATTGTGAGACAACTATGGTTGTAAATGAATGAAACATTTCCAGCAACTTTTGCTTTAGCCTTTATTTATGTAAATAGGAGAGTAATAGTAATAAAAGTGGTCATAATAAATTGTAAATTATCAGCCCATGTGTAGAGCCCTTTTTCCCACTTGACTTGTTTTTTTATGGCCTTCAATGCATGGCAGAGCGTAGGACAGCGCAAAGACGGCAAAGGCCCGGTTGCTAAGCCACTGAAGGTACCTGGTGCCTTTTCTTGCTTGTCTGGAAGTAAATTAGTTACTACGGAAAGCCCTGGCTTTGCTTATAATGAAGTGGAGAAGAAGTGATACAAAGAGTCTGTAGCAATTAGGGGTGTTAAAAAAAATCGATTCGGCGATATATCGCGATACTACATCGCGCGATTCTCGAATCGATTCAATAAAAAAAAAATCGATTTTTTTTATTTTTTTTTTATTTTTTATTTTTTTTAAAGAGCTCAGAATTGTTCATTCGGTTGTCTTACCAATTCAACGTCTTATCATCATTGCCTTTTTTGTGTGTGTGTGTGTGTGTGTGTGTGTGTGTGTGTGTGTGTGTGTGGGTGTGTGTGTGTGTGTGAATCGATTTTTAAACTTCCATTTTTAATGGCAAAATATTCAACAAAACGTCTGACTTCGGGTTAGGATTCACACCTTGAGCATGGAAGAATGTTATATGAACGGAACATTAAGCCTTAATATTTTATTTTAATGCTGTTCAAACATGAAACAGATTACAACCTCTATAAGACTGAAATTTCAGATAAATAAATAATACAATTTCATATAAATCTTACACTCTACAAGCTTACTGATTAGTATTTTTTAAATTTGAATGAAAAAAAATCGCAACAATCGACTTATAAATTCGGATCGGGATTAATCGGTATCGAATCGAATCGTGACCTGTGATACGAATCGAATCGTCAGGTACTAGGCAATTCACACCCCTAGTAGCAATGCTATATTTTTTTAAGCTAACATTTTTTTTTGGATTGTAAAAAAATGCTACGATACAACATTTCCACCATTCACAACTTGGCATTAGCCAATATTAGATTCTTTATGTTAACAAAATGAGGAAAAATATTGTACTATTACAGTATTAAATGGCAGCTGTACCGGTAATTGAAATATGTGAGTGAATAAAAACAGCATTCCCCCCATTGTACACAATCTATTTTAAATTTTAATCAAAATATAGAAACATGTACCATGATGATGTTCAATAAATAAATAAATGTTAACATTCTTAGTCTGTTTTAATTCTGCTTAGTAAGTCACTGTTTCCCATCATTGGTGAGCTATTTTTAGGCTACTCATGTTGTCCGTGGGGCTAACTAGTACCGCTGGCACTGATTCTGTTTATTTTGTTTTTGTTTTATTAGGACAATGCACATCCATGAGGGCAAAACGCATCAGTGTTTGCAGTGTCTACCTTGTCTTCTTGTGTGTGTTTGGACAATTAAGTATAAACTACAAATAGGTGGCTCGTTTACTCAACTCTGCAAGCAGCCAATCATATTGTGCCCTGCTTAGATATAAAAAAGAAAGAAGACAAGCTCATTATTGAAAGCTTGACTTTTTAAAACCATGGTAAACCGTCAAACCGGGAACCGGCCCATACCTAGAAGTCACTGTGCTTAACTCATTTGCTCCCAATAACGTGTAAATACGTTGTTGTTTTTTTTAACTCATTCACTGCCTGCCAATTTAGAAAAAAAGAGAGGCTGCAGAAATGGTAGTTATTACACAAACAGCCAGCAGGTGGCAGCAGAGCAAATGAGATCAACCAGGGCCATCTAGAAAAAAAGCTAAATTACATAGAATTTTAGATTTGTGAAAACTGATGAAACTTAGCTCTCTTCTAATGCTAATTGCTGCAAAACGGAAACAGATATAAACATACCTTTTTTCCTGATGAAATAAGAGACTGTAATCTTTCTTTTGGTAGGTTCCATGCTTTTATAGCAATTGAACACAATATTCTGGGGGCCTTGCAAAATCAGTAAAACAGCCGGGAGCCAACGGGATTGCTTCTGTCAAAATGGCTGGGAGTGAATGAGTTAATGACGACATCCACTCTTGTGAAGTTTTTATTTTTGCTCGATATAATTCACATTTTTGTGTAATTCATTTGTTGGAATAGTCAAGTCATCTTTATTCATATTGTGGGGGCCTTACAGAGAAGAGAATGTGTGATCTAAGCAGAAGTTAAATATAAATTGACCTAGCCACTGGGACTCACAGGAACAAAATTAGTGATGAGTAAAATACAATTATACAGTTTGAATTTAACGTGAAAACAATGAGAAACACACATGAGAGAAGTGGGAGGAGGAGGTCACAGTTTAAGTCAGGAAAGGTTTCAGGTACTGTCTCATATAAAGGTCTCTGAACAGGTGGATAGCTTTGCAGTTAAAGGTTATCCAGACCAGCCATCTTGTTAGCGCAGCATCCGGTTGACAGAATACAGTAGAGGGAAGGGTCATTAGGTCAGGGGCTGCAAACCCTAACACAGATGAGGAGGACCCTGCTGTCATTTGGTTAAGGTTGCAGTTGTCGAGGAGTGCTAGGGTGTTTTATTTCATATATTTTTTCAAGCAATGATGGAGTGCCATGTAATTACCTCCAGTATTTATCCCCGGATATACTCAACCGACTGACAGCATGAAAAGTAAAAAAATCGCTGCAATACTGTATATGTGTGTATAATGTGTATCATTAATGTATATTTAATTAAATCATTTGAATTAATGCTTATATAAACTATAGTAGGGATGTTCGATACCACCTTTTTTCAGACTGAGACCAGCACGAGTGCTCAACTTTTGAGTACCGTAGTCGTCAAAACTGATATTACTAGTATTTTTGATACATAAATTGTCCCCCGTAAATGACAGATAATTTTAAAGAAAGACTTAGGTATCCCATTTAGCATTTTTCCTAAACTAAATTAATGGCAATTTCTAGCTCCTTATTGTAAAATGACCGCACGGGGGTATCTGTGATGGTGTAGAATTTGGTGCCGATTGAAGAAATTTAACGGAAAAAGACAGGAAACTGCTAACTTCAATATTTGACGAAATAAACTTTGCCCTCCTCATTGTATAGCAGAAAACCACACAACTTATCTCACTTAATCAGTGAAGAGATGTAACTAATGAAAATGTCATAACTAAGTATAATGAAAGAAAGGTTAAAAAGTTCATTTCCAAGTATTTCAAGAAGTGCCCTCAGGTTTTCATTAATTAGGATTGTTCCTCCCTGGCAGCTTTTGCCATCCTATAAGAATAAGATGTTGAATGCCCAAGGAAATCTTTGCTCTCGCACCCACACCTTTGGATGCATGACAGATTTATACACATGTTCAAGCATAATCAAGCATGTCCTTTTACCACCCCCTCTCTTAATTATCACTAATTGTGGCCATTAACAGGGGACGACGAGGTAAATTGAACAGTGAGTGGAGGACAAATATTGATGTTAATCGACAGAGAGGTTTTTAAGGGGCGTTGTCGCCCAAATGTCACCGATAGGTTCCCATTAACCCTCATTTACATAAATCTTGAACCCTTACAAACTCAAAATGACGGTTATCCTAGCGTCAACACTGGCTGCTGCTGCCCTGTTGTGTGAGTGCGAATGCTTCTCTGAGCCCACACCATCCATCCGTTCATTTTCTATACCACTTATTCTCACTAGGGTTGCAGGTGTGTCAGAATCTAACCCACCTGATTTTGGGAGAGAGGCAATGGCGTCATTCCATGACAAACCTCCCAGTGAGTTCAACCAAACAGATTTTGATTTTAATGAAACTTGGTGTACATGTTGATAGTGATAGTACAAAATTAAATCTCAAATTTTAGGTCAATCACAGCAGACGTTTGGGAGCTACGGCCCGCCGAATTTGGACATTTGGTCTTCCTTTGAACCATTGAAAGTTTGAAAGTGTGGATATTTTGACTCCTTATTGCTGCTAATCAAAACATTTCATATTAGAATTAGGGGTGCACCGATCGATCGGCCAGCCGATTTATCGGCCCCGATTTCCTTAATTTTGGAAGATCGGTGATCGGCTGATCCCTTAAAAATAAACCGATCTTTTCCACTAGTGTTGTTCCAATACCGTTTTTTGGCTCCCGATACGGATACCGATACCCAGCTTTGCAGTATCGGCTGATGGCGATACCATACCGATACTTAAGGTTTTTTTTTCTCAACATGAAAAAGCTGTCCTGCCATTGGTTCAGAGCATTCAAGGGCCAATAGGATATCTTAGATCGGCATGCAGTGAACATGTAACATATCAGTGAATGTTGTGCACGAGCAAGACACAAGATGCTGCATCCAAAATCCTATATTAGCATTGGAATTAATGGTATCGGCATGTTACTTGTGAGTAGTCACCGATACCGATACCACTGTTTTTATGCAGTATCGGCACCTCTGCCGATACCAGTATCGGTATCAGAACAACACTATTTTCCGCCAATCTCATCTCCCTCCTCAGAGGTCTGAAAAAGCCTCTTCTGCTGACATGACTAAACGGATTTGTATTTTTATTTGAGAGCACTACTTCATGTGCAGTTAAAACAACCCATTTGTATTATTTCACCAATGTTGTTCATTGTTTTCCAATAAAACAAGACTGGAACACTGAAAATATAAGCCGCTTGTCATGAAAAAAATCTATATCGGCAAAAATCGGGATCGGCAGGTCAGACTTCTTCAAAGATCGGAGATCAGCTGGAAAATTGTGATTGGTGCACCCCTAATTAGAATACATATTTTAAGATGATAATGGGGATAATTGTTCAATGACTTGAAATCTACGATGATTCAGAGGGATTGTACCACGCTGAAATGCAATTCTATCCGCCGCGTACGTCCGCAGAGCGCCAAATCTGTCTGCTTGCCTGATCAAGTCCACCAAAATGCGCCACCATTTAGACCAGATTTTTGCGAGTCTAAAATCAATTCAACTTCGTGTCAACAGGAATAACGTGATCCCAAACACAGTAGACTAGACTTGCCCCAGCAGGAATATGATGCAAGTTTTTACGTCAAATGCTCATGTGCCTGTCTAAGAAAACAGGGCACAATGTGTTTAAATTGCACGACATCATGAATGGTCATGACTTTAACATCAAATGTCATGTGACTTTTTTTTTTTTTTTTTGTTTTTTTTAGGCATATTTTATCCACACTGAGCTGAACTGTTTTGGTTGGTAGCCATGGGATGAGGTGTCAGTACTGTCTGGGATTCAAAACATCCAGTGGAAATGATGCATGGACCTAATACTACTTGACTAATGTTGTATGGGTAGATGGGAGACACAGACAACAACGCATGTCCTAAGGGTTACCCACAATCCCCTACTCCGCACTCTCTAGCTGCAGAGATTGATGGGAAGGCATTCTATCAAATCATATTTCTAACACATACCAAAGTTGATGCTTTAGGGGAGAGGTTTGTCAAATTAGGTTGGGAGAATTCACATCTGGATGTGGATGACAGGATACAAGAAAAATACCTAGGGACAGAAAGCTAGCTTGGATACAAAAAGTCAAGGATAAGGCAGCAACAAAGTCTGCCTCGCCTGCAAAAAAAAGAAGAAAAAAAAGAAACAGTAACATGTTCATTTGAAAGAAAATGGACATAAAACTTGACAAATGCAATAACTTCTGAATTCTTGCCAAACAAGTATGTTCAAGTATTTTACCATGATCCTGCAGCTTTCTTTATGACACATAAAGCTTGATATGGGGATTTATATGCTTTGTAAAGCAATACCTCTTTTTATGACTTTCACAGTGGTATAAAATGTCAGACCACCCCTGGCAATGAAAGGACCACCGCACTATAACACACAAAGGCACACGAGTACAAAGGTTGATAATAATTGCAAATCTAAAGAAACTTGCAGGGAGATTCTGAGAAAGTAATTGGGTGGTGCATTTCTGGGGGAGGTTTGGGTCACTTGGTGTAAAATACTAATGCATAACATATCTCCCCTCTCAGAACTCCTCCTCCCCAACCTGTAACTTGGACTGCATAGGGGTGTAATCTCTGACCCCTTCATAGCATGGACGATATACATCACATCTACTGGTCAGGGTATCTATTATGAATGAGAAGCACACCGGCATTTGTAATTGATGGGCTGGACCCAGGGTGGACCGTGCACACACACACACACACACGCGGGCACGCACACTGGGATGTGAAGTACTACTTTCAGTCATGTTTGGGGCTATAGCAGAGCTGACATCGCCTGCACATTCAGCAGGGCGTGTTCAATTTGTTACTTGCCCCCTCTACAGCAGAAAAATGGAGAATGGGAAAAGAACCTGCAGGAGTAAGAAGTTTGCAAAGGGGAGGATGAGAGATAAAATGTGGTAACTATAGATCATCTGTATTTTTTCATGGGCCCGCTTGTGGAGTAAGTCAGAGGCAGCGCTTTGCCAAGTAAATGAGCTCATGTTATTATTCCTCTTATCTCCAAATATGTTAGCATAGCAATTATATGTTAGAATTTCAACTTCTTGTGTTGACTTTGGGTAAGAGGCAGGGTACAACCTGGGTTGATTGCATCATTTATTGCCATCAAACGCTCAATCAAATGCTTTCTGTCTACAGCAAAACAAACAGTAAATAATCATCATTTTAATTATTCGATTCTTTTGGACAATTGTGAAACTGTTTTCAATTTGTCGTATTCATAATTATATGGAGCATACCATTTAGGGCAGGGGTGTCCAAACGTTTTCATTTGAGGGCCACATACAGAAAATCAGAAGGACACAAGGGCCACATAATGTTATGAAGAGAAATTGTTTAGTCCTAAAAATTGTGCAAATAATTTATTTGTGCTTTTGCATATTTAGAAAAATGCTACAGTATATAAACCATTTTATTTGTAATATGGCAGTAGGGTTATTATAGTTTTGGAATGTTTCATTTTAGTTAGTTTTTATTAGTTTTCAGGGTGGTTCTGTTATTTTTTTATTAGTTTTAGTTCTTTAATAAATGCTTAGTTTTAGTTAGTTTCAGTATTTGTATTAGTTTTTTGTGTGTATTACTTGTGCGCAATATTTAAAAAAACACCGTGGGAGCGATGTCATCTGAAGGTGCTTTTCTATTGGCTGCTGCTAGATGACGTCACTTCTGTGTGATATCAAAATAAATCTTCTTAAAAAAAAAAAAAAATCAATTTATTTTTTCGTTCACGAAATTGTTTTTTGAATTTTAGTTTATTTCATTAGTTTTAGTTAACTGAAATAACCTCTAATAGCACTTGTGTTTCTTGACACCCTCCCTTCCTAGTTCTCCAAACATTTTTATTTTTATTTTATTTGAACTGAGTCAAATGCCATTTTTAGCATATGTCGCGGGGCCACGAAAAAAATGGATGGCGGGCCGAAAATGGGCCCCAGGCCGTAGTTTGGACACCACTGATATAGTGGGGGGGTGGAAATCAGCCACGGACCGGTTCATGCAAGTCCATAAGTTTTGTGGACTGGCAGTCGGGGTTGCAGGGTATTGGGCTGATTAATAAAATAAATGTGAGTACTTTTATGTACCTGAACTAACAGCACAAACACCATAAAAAGGGCTACTTTGGGGTATTTTGTCGATGTAACAGTAAGTGTGAACTGTGAAGCCACATTTTTATGTAACTATGTGAGCAGTGTCCTCCTGAAATGTCCCAACATAACAAAGCAGTAAGCACCACAGAACAAATAAAGTCCATGAATAACTCACCATAACAATAAATCAAGAGCTGCTCGCCGCATATTGTGCAGAGCGAGCCTCGTACACGGGAATCACTTGATGCCGCAAATCCATATTTCAAGTAGGTCTACTATTGTCTGTGATACACTTGTTTTGTTTTGTTTTTTCTTAGTCATAGGTTGTTGTGTCGTCTCATCCTTGAGTCTTTTCCGTGTTGCAAAGACGAGTTACAAAAATGCCTCCGATCATAAATAAACGGGAAGTACAGTACGTTTTTTTATTCTTCCAACTGTGCATGCTGACGTGGCCCGGTCCAAAGTGGCTGGGCAGCGGTCCGGTAGTTGTGGACCACTTGTGTACGGCATCTGCTTAGCCTCGATCATGTGTTAGTGTTAAGATCAATGGAACATTCAGTTGAGGTAGTATGACATCATGGGCCGTAATTATGGTTATGTGAGCTGACTGCCCATTGTCTCCTGTGAACCTTAGAACGTTACGATGTATTGTTTTCACAATATTGTTTAGTATAGCCAGGTACGAAGCGGCAATCCAAGCTAGATAGCTCTGCCGTGGCACCTTAACTCATTTGCTCCCAATAACGTGTAAATACGTTTTTTTAATATGTTGTGACCCAAAGACGTATTTATACTTTTTTTTTTTTTTTTTTTTTTTTTTTTTATGCTAGAGCATACATAAGGCTTTGATGCAGCCTCAACTGCAAAGAACGGTTGCAGAAATGGTTATTACACAAACGGCCAGCAGGTGGCAGCAGAGCAAAGGAGATCAACCAGGGCCATGTAGAAAAAAAGCTCACTTACTTACAATTTTAAATAGATATGTGAAAACTGATTAAACTTAGCTCTCTTCTAATGCTAATTACTCCAAAACTGAAACAGATACAAACATACTTTTTTTTTTCCTGATGAAAGAAGAGACTTTAATCTTTCTTTTGATAGATGCCATGCTTTTATAGCAATAGAACACAATATTCTGTGGGCCTTGCAAAATCAGTCAAAATCCAGTAAAACAGCCGGGAGTGAACGGGATTGCTTCTGTGAAAATGGCTCGGAGTGAATGAGTTAATAACACCCCAATATCTTAAAATGCTGCCACTAAGGACCCTTCCTTAAGTTGATAGACCATTTGAACATGTTAAATATAGACTTGAGCAACCACAAATCTATTATAGCTTATCTGACTGTCTCTGGTCCGCTTGGGTTGGTCAAGTTAAAATGCGCCCGAGTTTTTTCTTTAATTGGTAAGACACAACTATTTCTTCTTGAAAGAAGTGGGGTTTGATTGGGACTAAATTCTAAGCACACTTTTTATACACACTATGGAGACAATATAACGAACATTTCTAATAAAATTTTGAACTTACTTTTGATAGAATCATTGGCAGCAATAAAGGTGGCAACTGGGGTGGTAAGGCATACCTAACATTGCCATTCAGTGTTTCAGACACTGCCCACAATTTAGCATATTTGCTCTCTTTAAACATTATAATGAAAGATCCAATTCTCTGTGATTTTCTGGCAACCAGTTCAGGTTGTATCCGAACTACTGCCTGAAGACAGCTGGGATAGGCTCCATCACCCCCGTGACCCATGTGAGAATTGTTTTTAACATTCCAGTGTCCATGTATCAAATGGGAAAAAAATCTCACTTTCAGTAAAGTTTGTTCCTGACATTGTCCAGCAAGGCAGATGGCCCAAAATGAAGTAGCAATTAAAATGTGTGTCAGTGCTTCTTCTGCCCTCTTAAATAAAATACAGTCACTGCTTGAACTTAAACAGCAAAGCTGGTAATTAGCTCCTGCGAGGACAAGGTTGAAGATGGCTGGAGTTGTAAAGTTGTTGTAGGGTGTGAACACAAAATCTATTTTGGTTAGTCTGTAACAAGCTTGTGCAACAAGCTCCTCCTAATGCCACACAATATTTATAAAAGAACTTTGTGATCAGAAAATTAATAAATAAAGTCAATGTATTTTCATTCTGCCATGGATCTGCGTTCTGATGCCTAAGACTTTGACGCTACATAAAGAATGGACTCTCTTATTAGACTTGGGAATTTTACCTCGTCCTTTGGACATACTGATGTGTGAAATGGATAGTAGAAAGACAAATGAATTCTATACCAGACTTCAGTATAAACAGAACAGCATGACAATCTCATTAAAAGTAAGCAAAAGTACTAAAGTGCTTCTGCAATGACAGACAAACGCAATCGTCTCAAGTGAATCAGTTGTTGTGACGAGGCAATGCACTGGATATAATAGATCTGTTTATGTTGATACAATTAATATAGCTTGAGAGGTTTCATATGGAGAAACAGAGAGAGAGAGAGAGAGAGAGAGAGAGATTCCAACTGTAGAAACCAAGTGAGGCGACGTGCATATGCATGCGCAGCAAGAGAAAGAGATCAATGGAGAGATACCCAGTAGTTGAAAGAGCATCTCTCTCTATGCTGTAATTCACATGTATAATTTATCTGGCACAACATGGAAAAGAAGTGCGAGCCAGAGCGCACTTGAGAGGGAAGATAACGTGTTCTTCTTCTCGCCAGGAGGGTGGGGAGATGTGTGGAGGTAAAAAGAGGTGACAAAACCGGAGTGGGAATCACAAGAGAGATTTTATGGGGTAAAAGACCGTCTGAACACAAAGGCGAGGCAAAGACGGAGAACACAACAAAGAAATATGGGATCTTTTTGGATCGTAGCTTTTCTTCAAAAAGCAATCTGCAAATTATTGAATGTGGTTTGAATTAGATATATTTTGGACAAAAAGCAGCTGTCACAGACGAAGATACAGATTGTCATGAGAGTGATGTCGACACTGTAGATCATTGAATATCAGCAATTAAATAATATTCAATGATATATGACGAGGGTATGGATATTTTGACTCCTTATTGCTGCCAAACAGAATATTTTACATCCCTGAAACTTTTGTATGTTTTAGAGAACGTGTGAGAGATTACATTTCACAAACAATTTTGTTAAGGTTACATGACCCACAAGGTCAATTTCCGGGTGAATTTATATCTCAAAAGGTCAGGTTACAAAAATATGTCAAACTTGGAATCCTTGTTGCATTCCCTTTCCAGCAATGCCTGTTTTGTGAAGATTGACCCATTAGTTCTTGAGATATAAGGGTTCAAAGGAAGGTGACCACGCCCCTTTTTGCAGAAACTGTCAAATTGTCAATTAGTGTTGTTCCGATACCGATACTGGTATCGGCAGAGGCGCCGATACTGCATTAAAACAGCGGTATCGGTGAGTACTCACAAGTAACATGCCGATACTATTAATTTCCTACTCTAATATAGGATTTTGGATGCAGCATCTTGTGTCTTGCTCGTGCACGACATTCACAGATATGTGACGTTCACTGCATGCCAAGCCAAGATATCCTATTGGCCCTTGAAATGCCCCGAACCAATGGCAGGACAGCTTTTTCATGTTGAGGGAAAAAAACAAACATAGGTATCGGTATGGTATCGGCCGATACTGCAAAGCTGGGTATCGGGATTGGTATCGGGGGCCAAAAAACGGTATCGGAACAACACTATTGTCAACATTCGGCGAGCCATAGCTCCCACACCCCTGCTCCGATTGACTAAAAATTTGAGATTTAGTTTTGTGCCATCATTATCAACAAGTACACCAAGTTTCATTAAAATTCAAAACTGCTTGATTAAACCCACTGGATGGTTTGGCATGGAACGATCACATTTCAGCAGTTGTCAGCGATGATATACTCCAGCTACACATGATCCTGGCACATTTTTCTTAACTTCTTGTTGAGATTGAGCCTTAAGGCTGAGCAGTAAGCACTCATGATATGAGGAATTGTGAAATACTGTGGTTAACCAATAAGCTCTCCGGATTGTTCACCTTTAGAGTTTCAGCTACTGTACATTGATGTCAAAAGCCAAAACGTAGTTGTTGCTGTGAATGGATTTAAATTATGGTTTGTTATACGTGCTGCATCTTCCACTAAAGTGGTAAAAGCACTGCATGAAAACGCACGGCCTTTTGATGATGGAAGCGCTGTTATTTGAAGTATGCGCTGAGAACATGGTGGGTGATGCAGTCTGTTGATGTGGTCCACTGTGTACCGATTTGCTCAGCTAAAGTTGTACAAGATCTTAAAGAAAACTCATCTATTATGAATGTTTATAAGCCTTGAACTGTTTGCTTTTATGTTTGTTTCACTTTTTGTCTCTGCTTAATGGCGCAGGGGTGTTCATTTGTTAGTTGGAAGGTTGCAAGTTTGATCCCCATTCCACAGTTGATGTATTCTTGAGCAAGGCTACTCTCAACCACCAGCTGCTTTGGCCCCGTTTACGCTGTTTATGGCCGAAACAAGATGTGAAGACACAAGCAAACACTTTTAAACCAATGACACATCATCCCACTCTGTAGCTGTCTGATCCTGTTTTTCATTTAGGGGTTGTCTATGAAATTAGTTAAAGTAAGATAATTTCATATCCTCTCAATTGCCACTCTCTTTATTATGTATGAGGAGATGCTGGCCACTAAGCATGGCTATTCTATATATATTGGAAAGAGCAAGCATGTGCCAAACCAGCATTTTTAGAATCAGAGCTTCAATATACAGTACAGTACGTGTCATATCAAAGCAAGCATATTGCTTATTCTTTTTCACACAGTCACATTAATAGAACTGGTAAGAATGAAGCAATATCTGGAGGGTGTTGTAATTAGGGCCAATTCAATTGGACTCTGATACTTCATTATACAGCTGCCAACAACAGCAACGATTAATAGCCATATTTTCCCTCTCCATTTCGTTTTCGCACTCATTAATGGTGTGGAATTAATGGAAATGGCTCTGAGTGGCCTCACTCACTGCTAGAGGCCAGCATTAGCGCTGCATGGTCTGGAAGAGTGTATGTGCATGTTTGAGCGCCTGTTTGCAAAATAATCCCCTCAAGCATCTTGATAACATTTTTTTTTATGATACAGAATGCATTCCCACATAAAATGTGTTGCATGCCAGCACACAAACGGAAATATTGAAATGATGAGCTATCAACTCATCAGCAGAGGTTTTGTGCACAAGATAAGGATAATGGAAAAACAAAATATCCGGTGCAGGGCAATAGTTGAAAACTTCTGGTAAACTTATTAATGTGCCAAAGTCTTAGTATATCAAAAAAAAAAAAAAAAAAAAAAAAAAAAATGAAAACAGTGATTCTATTTTGCTAAGGTAACTACAGATCTTACAATTCTAGCAGTGTCAATTACAAGTGATATTTAGTGTCATTGATACCATTCGATTGTAGGTGCAATTGTTTTTCAAGATGCAGGGAGTTGGTAAAAGCGCAGAGATTATTGCATTTGTTTTGTTTGCCCAGTCAAGTCATTTTGGAAAAGCAAAGGGAAAATCAATGGCAAAGTTGCACAATGTAATATCCTGAGGTAGCAGCAAATTGTATTTCCTGATGTGATATTTTAAAATGCAGGGTTGCCTACATGAGAGTTGCCAAAATCAAGGAGTGAATGTCCTTTATTGTAGTATTAAGTGATTACATTAGTAGGCATCCAAAATTGCATAGTTACTCTAAAGAATGCTGATGCTCCAAAGAGGAAAGAAGAAGAGGGACAAGAGAATGAAAGAGACGGAGGTGAACGGGTGATGAATGAGGTGAAATGTGAGTGCTGATATTAGAGGAATGGCTCATAGTGGCATGCGACTTCTCTACGAGCTTACTGCCTCTCAGTGTTAGTGTGCTACTCCCCATGGCCCACTGGTGACATGGCATTTAATAGACTCCATGCTGTGAAACAAACTACCTCAATTAATTCCTCCGACTCGGCCCTGGCCTTTCTCTCACTCACACCCTCGGGTATGTGTGAGTGTGTGATTTAAGCCATCTTTGTTTCCGTCCTTTTGTCTCCCCAAAGGCTGTGTTAAAGAACAGAGCCTTTGGCCGCCCCAACATGATCTACTTGTATTCATTATCCCATCAATTTCCATTTCAATAGATATTTTAGAATATTTTTTTCATGAAGTGATTTTTTTTTTCCATCCAGGTTCTTTTCACCACATAAGGTGTCATGTTTAAGCAGTGTGCAGAACTGCACAATATGTGCAGAATCTGCTGGTGGCCACTGCAGTGTTGTTTCATTACTGAGAATTATGGGAGTAATTGCTTCTCGGTCTCTGTGTCCGATAAATACCAAAGAGCAGGAAGGGAGAACTTCCAGGCACATAGGTCGTTACGGCCGCACTCGTATAACTGAATATCTAGACATCAAATTCCCAATAATAACTTCTTTTTCGTAAACTTAAAAGTGAGCCAGTGTTTGTGCCACCATCATAAAATGTTTAATAACTGTAGAAGCAATTTTCACGGAACATTTGAACCTTCTTAACTTTCATACATGTAAAAAATAAGTCACCACTCTTAACATTAAGCACAAAAGTTTTGTTTCTGGAGAAATTGTTTGTAAAGGTATCATCTCCGAACTACATGCATTGGATGAAATATGTGAAAGGAGATGCATGTTAAAAAAAAAAAAAAAATGTGAGAAATAAAAGGGGAAAAGGGAATAACGTGTGTGTGTGTGTGTGTGTGTGTGTGGGTGGGTGTGTTCAACCTTGACAAAATAACAATAAATTGACAAGCTTATCTAAAGTGACCCGCATGACAGATATGCATTGAGGGGTACATTCACTAAGAATGCGCTGCGTCCGGTAATAGCACGAAATATTGCACCACAACTGCACCCGCAGTCTGCGCCCAGTTACCCACCTATTCACTAAGGATATTGTTCAAATCATATACCGGCGCAAACACGCCCACAAAACTGACAGCTTGGAGCAAATTTGCACCTGATTTACCACACATGGCAATGGATTTGCGCCGAGAACATGGTTGTTATAGTAACAGTTGCGAGAAAGATGACATTATCAGAAAGCCAGGTTAAACCGAGAGTAAGAGTTTATAGTGCCATTAAACTGTACAGAGCAGAGAGGACGACAACAACGTCATTCATTCATAAAGTACAAATTATTGGTGCGATCGTTTTTGAAAAATATATTATCAGAGGTTGGCGTGGGCATACAGTATGCATCTGGCACGTAAAAATGATCGTAAAATGCTTCCCCGCCATTGCCGATCAGCCCGGGTTACGTTGTGTCCGAAACAAACACGGAAAAATTTCCCTCTCTCTCTCTCTCTCTCTCTCTCTCTCTCTCTCTCTCTCTCTCTCTCTCTCTCTCTCTCTCTCTCTCTCTCTCTCTCACTCTCTCTCTGTCACTCTCTCTCTGTCACTCACTCTCACTATCACTCTCACTCTCACTCTCTGCGTGAACAGCCAGAGAGCAACGGTGCACCGTGCCATGCACTGCTGTCATGATCCCGGAATCGAGGTTGCGTCAGGTTAATACATGCTTCCAAAAATTTTATTTGCGTCATGCAAACTCGGTGTGGCTGTTGCCGCTGGCGCTACATACCTTTTTTTTTTTTTTTTTTTTTTTTTTTTTTTTTTTTAAGAGCTCAGAATTGTTCATTCGGTAGTCTTACCGATTCAACGTCTTGTCATCATTGCTCTTTTTTTTTTTTTTTTTTTTTTTTTTTTTTTTTTTTTTTTTGGGTGTATGTTTGCGTGCGTGCGTGTGCGTGCGTGCAAATACGTATAAATTTATACTCATTCATTCACCTAAAACCTTATAAATATCCCATTACCCTTCGCCTTAACCAGGTACTTCAGAATCTTGCCAGAGTCGTGAGGTTTAAATGGTCAGGAGACCAGAGAAAAGGTCAGAAAAAAAAAGAAATAAAGAGAAAAGAAAGGTAAATCAAAGTGAAATCCAGCACCGACCAAACACTTCCTGCCTTCCCCATGATTACAAAATCAAAGTCTTACGCCAACCCCGGAAGCCTCTAAATTCCAGCAAATTTAGCGAGATCTCAAGAGACCAGAGGAAAAACTAAAGAGAGGAAGGAGGGAAGGATCGATAAGGCAGAGTGAGATCCATAGAAGCTGGCGCTACATACCAATGAGTCTCATTTGCATTGGGGTGGGCATATTTTTGCGTAAAATGTATGCAAATTACCTAATTTACATACGTGCAAATAACACCGGTGCGCAGTGGTGCATTATACAGTGCACTTAGTGATGGATTTCCCCATCTGCGCATGTTTGGTGAATTAGGCGCACGCAGATTGCTCCATTTTTACCGGTGAACGAGGTGCAAAGACGACGCAAACCTTTAGTGAATAGGCCCCTAAGTTTTTAAAGTGTTACTTCAAACCATAACCCTCTAACCCTAACCGTGCCATTCTAAAGGAAGGATAAAATGCAGCATAAAAAGTGACAAAGTTAAAGTCACTGTCAAATCACACTTTTCCTTTACCTTGAAAAGTTAAAGTTCCATGTTAATTTTCCTAAACAAATACGAATTTTCTGGAGTTTAGCTCTCACTCCGGTGATTTGGAGTTTCATTAAAAAAAAAATAAATAAAAAAAATCAAATCAATAATTTCATTGCAATGTTTTGTATAATTTCACTCCCAAACCATCCTAACACTGAAACTCCCAGACGGACCTCACAGTCCAGTTCACAGTCCCCGTAAAAAGCTCTGAGTGTGAGCATAAAGTGAAAATGTTAAACAGTGTGACACTTGCCAAATGCCAGCGAACGAGAGGCAGACGTTATATCATCGGCCCGTCAGTCACTGACAGTTTAACTACTGTGAGCCACGTCTCTATATACTCCCTTTGCGTGGCTGATGTGTAGACTGCTGCGGCTGTAAATAAGGCAGGTCCAGTTGGGCTGACTGGAAGTATTTCTCCCCCTTTCTCCATGCAGTGATGGCTTCATTAAAGAGAAACTGCCTGCCAGTGCTAGCCTCCAGCTCCAAGGGCTAATCACGAGGCTGACCTTGGTTTGATCCTGGACAGTGGACAGCTTGCCACGCTTTGATATGCTGTGTACATTTGATATGGATATGAGAGTTGATCATAATCAGGCAAACACTTTGTATGAGTCGGGGGTCAAGAATATAAAATAGCAAAATATCAAATGCTAAGTGTAACACCAATGCTGCAAATGTTTCATTTTAGTTCTTGAAATATGATGAAGATGCTGAGCAGAGCAACATTTCAAATCCTCTCAGTTATTTGGGAATCTTTAGACAAAAATAACTTGGTTCAGTGAAACTGGTGACCTCAGATTTGTTTTGATTTCAACCAGTATTTAACATTGGTAAATAGTAGAAAACATAGCAACTCGAAATAATCCATTCTCGAGTCAACGCATTTACATCATTACATTTTTATTAACTGGACAAAGTGTAGCAGTATTGTCAACAAAATATGCCCACCACTGATATACACAGCTAAAGAATGAGATACCACAGATGAAGTGATTCTGTTTGCCTTATTACAAGCCAGTATATTGTCAAATTGTTGCTTTCATAATGAGCTTTGCATTCCATTTATTTATCTGGAGAAATAAGGAACTAGTGTGATTAGGAAGTTTTCTTCTTTCATCAAAATTGGAAAGAAATACATGGAAGAGCGAGTGAAGTATCTCAGCTCTGTCAGAATTATTCATCAAAAATGTTCATATCCTGATTAAATTAAATACATTAAAGTTTATTATCATTTTACATCTAAGTGTCTTTATGTGTCACGTTGATTAGGAGTGTGCTGGTGGAAAAGGTTATGTAAAGTTCTCGGTGGCTCAAGGGGAAAGTTCATGAACCCTTTCTTTTTTTTTTTTTCCTTAATCAATTATTCACAAATGACACAAGCAACATTGCATACTTTATGATGAGTTTCTGCCTTAGCATTTTACCACATCTTTTATTAGATTCAGTCTTCTATATCATATTATATACATTATTATTTTTACATGAACAATGAGCATATAATCAGTCAAACTGAGGAGAAGATGGTCTGGCTGACTTGAGTGCAACAAATATACATATAGTATAATAGCATAGATGATTTAAAAAAAAAAAAATGGATTGGCAACCAGTTCAGGGTGTACTCCACCTACTGCCTGAAGCCAGCTGGGATAGGCTCCAGCACCCCCACGACCCTTGTGAGGAGTAAGCAGTTAAGAAAATGCATGGATGGATGGATGGATGGATGGATGGATGGTTAAAAAAATATGTGGTCCAATGGCTGGCCAATTTAACCAACTGATTTTAGTTGATTTATTGTTCTATTTGTTTATTTATTTTACATATTAAGACGTGACCAAATGTGATTCAGATAATGACATTCAAACACCCAGATGGCAAAAAAAAAGCAGATTTTTGATGATTTTTCTCTGTTTTATCAACTGAAATAAATACTCCATTGTAAAATATTGAAAAACTGTCAAATATTCTGTTATTTATACCTTCATGGTTGTAATTGATAAGACACCAAAAAATAAGTTATAACTTTATTCATTATGGTTTTCTTTTTTAAATTAATGGGACAATTAGTCAGTTATTGATATTTTATTTTCCAAAATGTGTGTTTTTAACTGTGCCACACAGAATGTGTCTGTGAAAACACCTAAACAAAGTCTAACTTGCCCCTGCCTACGCAGAGTTAGACCATGCCTTGTGTCATAAATGCACTTACTAGTATGGAACCATATTTTATTGTTTAAGCCTGTACAGAAAATTGTATAAAATGGCTGCTTTCAGGAGAAAGGGTATAGTTTTCATTAATATCTTTAGTAAAAGTGTTTTTTCCTCCATGTAATCTGGCTTTTACAGCAGTACAGTTAATATTACAGTCAAAACTAACATTGGTCGAGATCAACCATGTAAAAAAAAATATATATATATATTTTCATTCAACACATACGGATACAGAGACCTGCACTTACACAGGTATGTTGCCAAATAGAGTTCAGGTCAAAGAGGAGCATGTGTAAGCACAGCACGCTAAAAGAGCGACACATGCGCAGCAGCCTCAAATGAATTGGTTCACTCTTCCCTCCTCCGCCGTCTTTCTCCTTCACTTGAAGTCAAGTGGCATTTCCATTTTAAAATTGCTTCCCGGCCCATTGTGAATAGAATCGAATTACACTGAAAAGCACTGATTGATTCTCTCAGAACACAATGGTTTTTATGGTGTAGACCTGCTGGCCTCTTTTCTCTCGGCTGCCTATTGAATTCAGTCAGCGTGCCCCATTAGAGTGGTTTCACACTGTCTGAATGGGACGAGTGTAAATATGTGTGTGCATGTGTGGAAGTAACTGTAAAACCACCTCACAGGCATTTTCTAGTATCTCATTTCGATAAATGTTTGAGGCTGTTTAAATGCAGGGGAGTGAATTTAGTAACGTATATTTTACATCTTCATGCATCATCCGTTTGATTTGTCCTACTTTCCCATGCATTTTCATCCAACTATAAATCAACTTCATCTTTGATTTGCACTAGTTCCAGGGGAATTGCTACCACATATGGATTTTCTGGTGTTTGCAAGCACTGTCACAACTTCTTCCACAAATATTTTAATATAGTTGGTAATTAAGTTCGTATTTTCAAGTCATCTAAGTAATTTATTTGATTTGTCAGGAAACCTGTAGGTTTTTTTTGTTTTTTTCCCAGCAAGTAGGGGTGGGTGCTATGGCTTAAAAATTATATCACAATATTTCAAATAAATTTGCCGTGACAATATTTTTGACGATATTGCTAATAATTACTGAACAATAGATTTGTGATTGACATTTCAGAATAATAGCACTTTTATTGCAGCAACAATATTTAAGCCACCATTTTTTGTCCCAGAATTGAAATGTAAACAAAGTGCAAATATACTAACTGTAATGGAATAAAATGGAAATAAAAACAGGCCATCGTGTTTACCCTGCAAATTATAACATAACTGCTTAAAGGACATTTACTTAGCAAATGCAATGAAAGCACAAACCTTCAGAAGTCAGTGGCAAATTGCATGATTCAAAAAAGTCCACTATTTTCTCCTGTGTAGTTGAGCCAACCGGCGGCAACCCTCCTCGAGCGTTATTTTGCCGTGAATGGCTCTGGTTGTTTAATTAGAGGAGCGAGAAAATGCCGCGTTACCTTGTAGATATTAGTAGCGGGTATGAATAACACAAATGTGCACTTTTAGGGCTCTAAACATGGTGGATTCCATAAGAAGGACTGGATTCCACTCTCTCATTAGGAAAAAAAAAGTATGATTATCCATTCTTAAGTAATAACCATTTAAAAAATGGGTAATTTGAGTGACACAAAGCTATAATGAAAAAAATAAGGAGACAAAAAACTTTTTGTGAAAAGATACATTTTGTGCAGAACAGTCAATATTTTTTGTTTAGTGACGCTCTGTGAATTAGATTTAATATGACAAATGCTTGGCTTTGTTCTTGTTTTAGTTACCTTATTCTTTACTGCACAACCAAATTCTGTTTCATGTACAGCACTTTTTATACAGCAATGCCTGTTTTTAAAGCGCTTTATAAATAAAGGTGAGTTGATTATTCGCGACATCTTTGAAAACGTATCTCCTAAGATCCGCGATGTTTTCATGTAATTTGATTCACAGGAGACCATTGAAAAGAGTTACAATGCTGCCATCTGCTGGCCATAGTTAGTGGGTGTTACTTTTTTTTAAACTCATTCATGAAACCAGAGCTGCACAAGACGTTGTGGTGCCCATTGGGGGGGGGGGGGGGGGAACAAAAGCAAAAACACAGTTGACGTCAATTAACATTATTGGCAGAACTCGTTGGGATTTCCGTTAACGTTAATTACCGTTCTTGGCAGGAAAAGAGTTAACCAACCACCGTCTGTTTTTTTTTTTTTGTTTTTTGTTTTTCCGCGTCCAAGTTGACGCGAAGACGTATAATGTTACGCATTATGTCATCACGTCAATTTCACGATATGTCAAATTTTTATCACCTAAAAAAACACACCGGTAATATTGCATATTTTTTGGAACATCCCTACCAGCAAGCTATATTTAGCACCAAGGCCAGAGCCTTACTTGTTAAGCTGTTAAAAAGCTTCCCTTAAACCAAACTTCACTTGATTAGATTAGCTCCTTAAGAGCCTTGCTCAAGGAAGCCTGTTGGCCCGCATGAAATCCACTTGGGATAATGAATGTTTGATTTGTGACACCAGCGTCATACCACTTAGAAATGGTAGAGTGTTTTCTCTTTAAACACACTAATTTGCCCATTTATTGAACAAATGAGTCCCTTTTTTACAAAAACTCACTGTCTCGCCTGTAATTTAGACATTTATCTGTTCATCCATTTCTACAGTGTCTGTTTTCATTATTCGTATCTCGTGTTACCAACACAACCGTCAAGGTTCTTGTCTCACACGCAAATTCCCAGCAGTTTATTACACACACACAAAAACTCGCAGACAGCATGACTTGCTCACATCTCACAAACACATCCTTCATACATGTGTAAGTCCGTCGATCACAGCAATATTGATTTTTTTTGCAACACGCACACACATACCGAAACACTGTGCCGTCCCCTGGCTTCCAAATATACGGTTTCAACACTTTAGTGTAGGTGCTGATCAATTTTACTGGAGATTTATAGAAGAGATAAATAAATAATCATCCATCTGTATAAAAGTGCCTTTGCTGACACAGAATGTATTGAAACATCCTGAAGGTTATTACCAGCAGGTAGGAGTGAAAACAAAAATGTAGTTCCATCATAAATGTTTGATGGGAAAAGTAGGCGAGTGTGTATATAGGTGCATGTGGAGGTGTATGTCAAGGAAACATACTGTGCATATGGAAAGGCTGCAATTGGTTAATTTGAATATGGATGGTGACTTTTCTGACATCTGTGTCCAAATCTGTCCAAAACACAGGAATTATATGATTTAGTAATTGTCTTGGAGAAGAATTTGATAATTGTTATTGTCCTTTATAAAAGTGTGATGTTATACTTAATATTTTGAGCAATAATGAGTAATTTCAAATTGAGTTAATTTCATACACCTGAGGCTGTATCTTCAATTTCGTGCCAGGACAAGTCTAGTTTGCCTCATTTGAGAATTTGGTAGACCACACTACGCCTCAATTGGCAATTTGGTGACCAAAAGTAGAATAGTCTACCTAAAAGCAGGTCTAAATTTTGGCTCAAATGAGTTCATTGATTCTATTTTTTTTCCAACGATTCATTCATTCGTTCATTATTTTTAAGTGTCCAGTGTTTTCATCGACCCACGCCTGTTACCTTGCTACCCCCAAAAAGTATCTTATTCATAATAAAGTGATACCATGACAACATTTTAAGTTTTTGTGCAACAAATGATTGACACCTCATAACTCAGGTTTTCTTCAGGTGCGGTGCTTTCTTGTATTTCAAATTAGAGTCACAAATTGGGGACAGATATGTCGGATTTTTTTCATATATTTATTTATTTATGTATTTATATATTTATTTTAGATCAGCTCATCATTTACTATCCCCCAGTCATAATAACTGTTTAAACTAGACAAAGTGAAATTTCTGCAGAAATTATGTGGGAATGCTGAAAGATGTATGCTAATAAAATATTTCCCAATCTTGTAGAAAATCATGGCTAATGGACTATTTATATGTAAAAGTGTTATCTGAAAGTACACATTTAGATGGAAAAATGTGACTGATATCCAATGGAAAAATGCAAATAAATAAAATAAACCTAGACATGCAGTACCTGCCATTCATTTAATTGGAAAAGTGGAACTAAGAGTTGGTATATGTGTAATCACTTAGCATAATTGCCATGGATACATTTGTAATGTACAGTCGGAGGTGGTATTCAAACTCGTGACCTCCTGTTTACTGGACAATGCATTTTACCAAGTGCACCACTGAGCTGTATCACAGAGCTGGTAATGATGAGAAGTTGCAAATATGGAAGTGGGCGTGGAAAGTGGGACTTAGAAAAAGTTCAATGTCAGTCCCATTGAAAATGAATGGGGAAAAAGTTGGTATTATTTAACATTAAATTGTGCAAATATTTTAAGTACTGTGAAATCAGATGATATATTCTCAAGATGGCGTTAATTTTTGAAGCGAGTTGAAATTTGAACGGTGTAAATTGGAAGTATGTGAGAGTTATTACACAGCAAAAAAGTGTGGAGAATAAAAAGCCGAATAACGTGGAAATGCTTTCAGCAATAAATATGGCAAAAACAATGTTTTTTTTTTTTTTTTTTATTGAAAATTCTCCCTTGAAATAGTGAAGTTATACCATAATGCACATATTTGGTACAGAATCTATATTTTAAAAACAATTCTTAATAATAATGATACTACATTTAATATGTAATGCATTTTATATTTCAAAGAAACTTTCTAAGTGCTACAGATGAAGGTTAAAACAAACTACAGTAAATAAAACAGTTAAAAACCATAGAATCTAGCAAAAAAAAAAAAACTAATAGGAATTACAGCATTCAATTTGCAATATAAATGGTCACTTTCAAAATCACTGCGGTGATAACGGACACATTTTTACAAGCGGCATATGGTGCTATTCATTTAATCTTATATCAAGAGTTTGCGTCCTGGAAAAAGCTTCAGCAATGTGTCGTTTGTGCATTTGAGTGTTTGATATATGTGTGTTTTTATATGCGTGTGTGGCATGCATGTCATGACACGGAAAGAAAAGGGATTGCTGCTTACTGGTGTTGTTGAAGTCCCCATAGATTAGTTTTGCTATTGGCGACTTTCTTGCACCACACCATTAATTCTCTCCATCCTTCAACCTCTTGGCCTTCTCAGCCACACAACATGGGTTAATGGTGTGAGGCCTGAAGTGTTTTAATTTGGCCTGCCATAGAAATAAAGTCCATTTTCCACATCAAGGAGTTTACAGGCTGTTTTTTGTTTTTTTTCTTAGATGGAGTGACAGCGGAAACTAACCAGGGTGGACCTTTACAATGTGTGTGCATGTGTGTGCATCATGGCCAATCGATACGTCAGCATTAAAGCATTATATATTTAACAATATATTTTATAAGAGGGCATGTGCGCACGCACACACATTATATATAACTGATATCCAATGGAAAAAAATAAAAATATATATATATAAGGGGTATGAATTGCCTGACGATTAATCCGTATCGCAATGCTTAGGTCACGATTCGATTCGATACCGATTCATTGAGATACAAATTTACAAGTCGATTGTTGCAATTTTTTACTCAAATTTAGAAAATACTCAACAGTAAACTTGTACTCTGTGATATTTGTATGAAAATGTATTATTTTTTTATCTGAAATGTCAGTCTTATAACTGTGAGCCACTGTATTTAATCTGTTTCATGTTTGCACAGCATTGAAATAAAATGTTCGGGCTTAATGTTCCATTAATATAACATTCTTCCTTGCTTACGGTGTGACCACTAAGCCTAAGTAAAACGTTTTGTGGATGTTTAAAAATCGATTCGGCCGCCTATTGAATCGATTCGAGAATTATCGTCGTATCGCGATATATTGCCGAATCGATTTTTTTTTAACGCCCCTAATATATATATATATATATATATATATATATATATATATATATATATATATATATATATATATATATATATATATATATATATTTAATTAATGGATACATTTGTGGAGACTGGGGTCAAGTTGTATTTTACAATTTTAAAAATGCAGAATTTGAAGTTACTTCATGTTAAAGATTAGATATCTCTTAATATGAAAAGAAAAATGCACTGAGCTGTCACCAATGTATTACAAATGGAATTATGCCATCTAGTGGCAGAAAAAAAGGACCTCAGCACAAATCAATATCACACTTGTTTTTACAGTGCAGTACATATTTTTCATTTCAACTAAATTTTATCAATTCTTATGAAATTATTGTATCAGTGACTAAAAGATGCAGCCATATGTCTATAATCTTTTTTTTTTCCACTTTTAAGTTTACAAGAGTATGAAAACATTTTATTGTACATTTAGAACAGATATAAAAATGTGCACTTAATTTTGAGTTAACTATTTGAACATCCATTTGCTAAACAGCAATAATCCCTGAAATCCATTTGGCCAGCTCGGTCAAATGAGTGCCTTGAACCTGGGGCTGTATTGATACTGAACAAGTGCTGATACATTTGGAAAAGAGCGCAAATGGAAAAATCCAGCCTTCTGAAATCGAAGCAGCCACAGGAGAGGGAGCAGCTAATAAGTCATTTAATTTAATACGTAGGAAGGAGGGAGATAAGTTGTGTCTGAGACTATGTATATATATATATATATATATATATATTAGTGATTAGTTCCCTCCAAGTTATTTAATGTTATAAAAGTCAGGCGAACCTGTTGTATGAGTGTGTGAATGCAGTGGGTGAATATAAGGAACTACCTTTCCTTCGAGTGAGGTGTAAGGTGATGAATTGGACATGAGGTAGTGTGGATGTAGAGAATTTTGTTAAGTAATAAGTGAAAAATGTTCACCACTGAATAATTGATCATCCCGCTGCCCCTCATTCTCCACAAACTCAACTCCCTCATTTGCACTCATACATGTTGATGAAGTGTCACGTCTCTGCTTAGCAATGGAGGAAAGCCCCCTCAATCTCTACCACACACACACACACACACACACACACACACACACACACAATGTACATTCACATGATAGGGCCCAGTGAAGCTCATTAAGATTTATGGTGAAGGAGTGGAGGAGGAAGAAGAGGAGGGGAAGAAGCGCACCTTCTGTGTGGAAATGGGAGCTCTGCACTTTTATTGAGGTTGATCACTTAACTAGTTTTATTTTCCTGTGATCCTGTTTAGACGAGAGCTTTTCTGCATGTTTTCATCAAAGCTCATAAAAAAAAACTCTAAAGTGTGCCACTTATGTCTGTTTTATTCATCATGTCTCCCCGCAACATGCCTCTTAAGTGCACAGCAGTTGCTTCTCCAGCCTTCTGCTTCTTTTTCCTGCGTGATTCCTTTTCAACATTTTTGTTATACATATTCCTGTCATGCACTGTTGTAGTGGTACACTTGCCTGACTTTAGAGCGACCAGTAAGGGTTTAGTTCTCGGGTTCACTGAGTTACCGTGCGGGTGTGCGTGTGAATTATTATGCCTCACAATACTTTACCTCGTGATTGACGTTAGATTAGATAGACAGCCATTTAGCTAGATAGCCAGCTGCTTATCAAATGCAGTGTAAACTTTAATTTTCTGTATTTTTGTCCAACCCCCCCCCCCCCCCCCCCCCTTGTCTACATTTTATTTCTGCTTTCCCCGTGAAGTCGCTTTTAATCTTCTTTTAATAAAATTGTCTTTCATTTGCTCCAGGTGTCATGTATTTTCACAGCCTGGTGCTTTTATTTAATCTCTTATACATGATAGTCATGTTGGCTACCTCTACTTGACGTGTCTTCGCAGTCCCTGTCAATTTGCAGCAAAGAGCACACACGTACAGTATATAATGAATGGTGCAATGAAGGGAAGAGTGAAAGGATGTAAAAGCGGCAACTCACTACCACTCCGTCTGTGTTGTTTATATATGCGATTATTAATTAGTGGAACATTTAGTTCCATCAAGTACTAAAAAACAAAAACAAAAAACCCTCGCATATTGACATTAGAAGTGGAAAACTAATTCTCCCGAACCATTCGAGTAGTACCTAGCTGTCCTAATACAATATACAGCACATGTGTTTTACTATAGTACACAACTATATATTTTTATTTCATATTTACCTGTGGTCATTGTTATACCTTGTTAGATTAGGGCTCTTGATGACTAGATAGATGACTTGAGCTAGGCCGTTATGTCTCTGTTATACGTCCTTGTTTGGCGCCCTGCTATGTGTCCTTGCGTGGCGCCTTTCTATCTGTCTGCATTCTGACATACGTATCGAGTAAAAACCAGTTAAGGCCATCAGGCCACACATTCTCACATGGGGAGGCTCAGCCGTGCGGCCATGTGGGCGGGCGGCCTAGACAGTATGAGCGCAGGGACGATTTTGAATAGGTAATTTCCTCTTCCGCATACTAATAGAAGAGGGCTCCGCAGCTGTGTACTCGATCTTTCTGGCATCCAGTAAACGGCTCAACTGAGAAAATGAAGAATCTCTTCACGGTAGACCATAAAATTCGATCATTCTGGCATTTATTACAATACACGCACTATCATGTTAATACATTTACTGCATTATTCCCAATCCTCGTCCTCAGGAATTTCAACAATGTACCCGAAAGGGGTAGGCAGAAATTTATCTATGAAAAAGAAGGTTCTCTGCTCACCTTGTTTGTGGGCCCAGTCGAATTGTTGAAATTCCTGTGAGGATGGTGTTGAAGAAAAAAGGTACAGCGAGCATAAGACCAAAAGGTTTCGGCACCAGCTGTAAGGTTCTGGGTGAGAACTTTTACTGGTTATTGTATCTTAATGCCCATATCCGTATCTAATCTAATCTAATCTAATCCTAATCTAACAACCTGAACAAGTTTAATGAATGACAATTCTAGATATGTTGGGTAAATGGGAACTGAATGTTGTCTATTTCTACCTGATGAACGTTTTTGTTAACGCGATCATTCTGGTGCATGTGAACATTTATTTTTTATGGCATTTCATTTTTTGTTATAGACTTCCAGGAGAAAACCCGGCTAATGTGTACAAATCTTTATATGTCAGGGGATATTATTATTATTATTATTATTATTATTATTATTATTATTATTGTTATCACATTCACTGCCAGCCCAGCAAAAATGCATCATTTGACGTCTTTTTTTCGTCAATGGCAGTGAATGAGATATTTGGCAACCGGTTCAGTGCGGCGCTGCTCAAGTTTACATTCGTCAATCGCGTCGCAGCTACCTGGGGTGCATTCAGGGTCACTCGGTAAATGAGAGTGCATGTGTTATTTGTGAAAATAGATTACTAGGAAAATTATTATTTCTATCAGGATGCTTTAGTTAATATGCTATATGATCACAATCATAATTTTGTTTTTGTTTTTTTAATTATAAATATAGATAATAAACAAGGCATTTAAAAAAAAAAATAGTCTGAGCTGCGAGGAATGCAGAGCGTTCAATATCACCATTGTTTCTGTCATACTTCGTTGCAGACTGTGCAACAATAAAAGAACAGTAATCCATCTGCGTGTCTGTGGTGTAGTGAAGCGACAGTGGTGTGGAGCTGCAATTCATGCAACTCATAGAACCACTAGAGCTGCCTCCACAAATGATACGGTATCCTCCTATTGTAGTTTTTAGGATCTGAATATTGCACTTTGAGGTAAATTGGTAGTTTCATATCAGTCTTATTTCTACCTCTGATTGATTTTGTGTTTACATATTCAGGACGACAGTTCTCTTGATGTTTTCATTCCTCATTGGGAAAAAAAAAAAGACCATGCAACTTTTTCCTCATGTTTTTGAGTTTGTATGTTGAAAGCCATGCTGAATGGGAGGCAACAATGTATGGGGGGAAGCAAATGTTTGGAAAGGTCAACTTGAATTATGGATTATGTACTGAACTACATTATAATTTCTAAACTGAACTTTCAACTATTTTGCTTAGAAATTAATCTTTCCCCGCACTGTGGATCGAAAACAATGTATTGAGATTCTCTCCTGCTGAAATCGAAAGATTGCACAGTGAATGGGGCGATCCAGTTTGAAAGAGCCTCAAAAAATATCCATTCAGTCATTCCTTATTTTCACTCATTCCTCTTCTGTGTGGCAATCTGGTTATTTCCTTTCAATAGAGCTTCAAAACCAAATAGAGGGTTGCAGTTTTACAGCAACTTTTTATTTTGTTTTCGATGGGCCACATCAGTGTGCGGCGGCCCCAGACTATTACAATGTTACTTAAAACACTGCCTGTACAATTAGTCTGTTCCAACATCTCTCATCTAACCCATATCTCTTTCAAAGTTCCACGTCATAACATTTTTAGATAACCAACGGTTCAGCATCATTTTTGGTAACTGTAACACAATAGGCAGGAAAAAAAAACATACATTGTAAATTCAAAATAATGATCCAATTTGTGATGAAATAAAAAGAAAAAACTTTTTTTCTTTTTCTTTTTTTATTGCAGCATCTGGCATTACATGCTTTTTGGTCAGCAGGAGCAGATTGCTATACGTTGGCCCCTGTTGACCCTGCCAGCAAGCAGTCCAGCTACGCAATAAATGGGCTCAAATGGCAATCACACCTACTTCACTTTTGTCACAAAAGCCCTCTGTTCATTTTTCTTTTAGGCCAAAGTAGATTTTCATTTGAGTGCTTTGAGGCAACGTTGACTGTTTCCACATTCGGATCACTCATTCAAATATTGCATTACAGTATTTCTTTCCTTTTTTTTTTTTTTTTTTTTTCTTTTGCTTGCTTGAAACACCCTATCTGCTCTTTTATTGCAAATACAAACCCCTTTTCTCACCCCCTATACAATCCTCGTGTCTGCCAGCTTGGGTTATTGTTGTTATCAGTCATTCTCTAAAGATCGCCGTGGTAACAGGAGTCGGGTCCCCACATCACCCCAAGCCAATAGGATAAGGTTAGTAGTGGGTTGGCGGTGAGGGACGACAGGGAAAATGGTAGAGGGAAAAGTTTAACAAAGCATAGTTTCCTTTTTCATGACTATCTCTGACCTTTAAGAATATTAGCATCTGACATGATGAATTGTGCTTTGGTGAGAGGAGAATAAGAGCAGAGAAAGATGCATGAAGGTTTGCTTCTTATTAGAAATGTGCGGTTTAGTTTCACACTGTATATGGCATACATAGTGGACACTGTATGGTTTGTGAGATATAGTGTGAATGAAAATGGAAAGTGTTCTGCACACATCAGCACTCTTGAGCCAGTGAAAGACAGGTACGCATTTCACCCCCTCAACACACACAATAGCGGGCAGAACACACTGCAACATGCACTCTCAATTAATGTCTGACCATTTAGGCCAGTGGAGGTAATGAATCCCTATGTGCATTCACCGAACCCTTCCTTATTGAAAAATAACATATGGATTTCAGTGTTGGGAATAACCGCATTTAAAATAACAGTGTTGGTAAGTCCCTCATTTCTTCATAAACAGAGTATCTAATTATTTTCCTCATATTTGACACGGGGCGGCACGATGGATGACTGTTTAGCACGTCCGCCTCCGAGTTCTGAGGACTCGGGTTCGAGTCCAGGCTCCGGTCTTCCTGGGTGGAGTTTGCATGTTCTCCCTGTGCCCGCGTGGGTCTTCTCTGGGTACTCCGGTCTCCTCCCACGTTCCAAAGACATGCATGGCAGGTTAATTGTGCTTGTGTGTGTGGAGGGGTGTTCTTCTCTGTGTGCCATGCGATTGGCTGGCACCCAGTCCAGGGTGTCCCCTGCCTCCTGCCTGAAGCCAGCTGGGATAGGCTACAGCGACCCTTGTGAGGAACAAGTGGTTAAGAAAATCGATGGATGGATTTATTTACTTATTGATTCATTCTGATTTCTGTAGTAATTGGCTTTGGTAGAGCATAGTATGATATCTGTTATGGAGTGGGACATTGGGACTGGATAATGCACGCATCATTTAATTTTTAAAAATATTAACCTAGTATTGTATTAATAATTAAATAAGTTTAAATGTATAATGTGTGAGGGGTAGGACTAGGTACATTTTTAACTTCTTCCTACACCCTTTTGAACATGTAAACTATGATGAGTTTTTTTTTTCTTTTCTTTTTTAACTTTTGTTTCTCTGCTGTTTGTTTGTATGTTTATATGTTCAATAAATCAATCAATCAACATTTGTGTAACATAAATATTCACAAAGATCAATGAAAACACCCTTTATAGCCTGGACATAATTTGAATTCCTTGTATAAAATAATAATAATAATTAATAATAATAATAATGTAAAATAAAACAAAATCTACATTATTTGATATAAACTTTTTTTAAAGTAATGTAAATAGTTTCTTTGCCTGGTAATTTTTATTATGAAGTAATTCAGTTACTTTTTTGAGCAAGTAATGAGTAACTATAACTAATTGCTTTTCTGAAGTAATGTCCAACACTGATGACATTTTTCAAATTCAAGACATAGGTTTTTTTGGTGAACAAAATCCTAATCATCATCCACTATCAACAAATTTAAAAAGTGTTGACTTCATCTATGCCCCATCTTAAGGAAGTGTTTCTTCAGTTTTGCTACTTGGCTAGGTTAAGAACCACTGATTTAGCCTCTTCGGGTCTGTGCTACGTCTGCATATCCACATGAGGGTTTGGTGTGTGTATGTATATCGGAAACGAATCGACTTGGTGTGTCCAACTAGAATCAAACAACTGAGCAATAAACAACTATTCTCATACCTTCTCTGTGTATTATAATGTTGTCTGTTTCGTATCTGCCTCTGATGTCTTCATTCAGACATGAAAAATCCATTATGGAAGGCGCCACGATGCTTGCTTAATCCCATTTGCTCACAAGCAGTAAGTGCTTAGGTGGATATTCATAATTCCATCCGCACAATTGACAGCAAATGCCTTGAAGAAATGGCTGAAAGACGCTCAAAAGAAAAGCTACCCCCCCCCCATACTCCAGCCCAATTCCTCTGATAAGAATTGACTGGGTGTTCGGGAGTACGAATAGAAAACACCCTCTGCCTCTGGTCTTGTTCAGCACTCGGTCTGATAATAGTCTCTCGAAATCACAAAGGCTACAGAGGATGGAGGAGAGATTTTAAGTATCGTTCGGAGACTAATCTCCGCTCTGTGGGTGGGGGAGCGCACAGATAAGGCCAGCTGGACTATTACAGAGCCACACTTGCTCGGGTAAAACAAAATACAGAAGGCTGACAAAATAGGAGGGTGCTTGAATAATAACACTAATAATTCACAGTAACAATTGACGCTGCACATTCAAAGATGAATGTTATGTCCCTGACAGCTCTTTCTAAGGCTCCATTCACTATACAGGCAAAAGTGGCCAACTTCTGATTTACCTGCCTCTATGTGAAAGTTTCATTTAGTTTAATTTTTCAGATGATCTGATGAGAAAAGCCGGTAGTGACTGACTGGCACTGGTGTAGTCAGCCTATTTTCTGAAGTCAGCTCAGATAGGCTTCAGCCCTGCGAGATCCTGAGCAGGATAACCGGTCTAGAAGATGGATGGATGACAGACTGACTAAAAGCAGGTTGTCTTGGCAATATGTCACTGACTGCCATGTCCACGCCATCTGTTTACAGTGTAGTCAAATTTGCAAATTATCTGTCTATGTCCTAACTCTGAAGCTACCTATTTCCCTTTTTTTTTTGTTTTTTTTTGTTTTACACTTCCATTATCCATATCCGAATGCACCAAATGGAAACACATTTTAAACCTCTCAATTGAGACACGTTAAAGTTCATCATGATGTTGGATTTTTGTACCTTACTAGGGGGTCATAAAAACTGCCAAAGAACGAAAAATCCAACAATACAAAAATATTTTGAAGATTGAATAATTTTGTATGCTTTTTGACCCTGCCTCTTTAACTGCTTAAATAATGCATATCTAGGCCTGTCTATTTGTAATCATAACAGTTGCATAACTCTTTTACTGCCACACTTTATCAAAAAAAATCTTTAATATAACGCTTTGATCATTTACATCATCCTTGAAAACGTGAAAACAATTTCATCAGATTTCATCATGTTTCATTGCAATTTCATACACAATGAGCCCATTTAAAAGATAGAATGTTGCCATCTGCTGGCAATATAGTGTTTTTGATTCCACAACTCAGTGACAGGCAGCGCGTGCTGCACTTAGACGGTGAACTGCCCATTGATAAAAAAAATAAAATAAAAACGTAGTTGACATCATTTAACGTTTATGGGGGCATACATCGTTATTTTACTAATTGTTATTAAACCTTTTTGGCGGTCAAAGAGTTAAAAGTGAAATAGACTTTACAAAAACAGGGAGAGCCCAAGAGTAGATTTTTTTTTTTTTTTTTTTTTTTTTTTTTTTTTAAATCAAAGATTCATTTTTTGTATCCAAACTATTTTTGACAAGCAAATGTGAGCTTCAGACAGTGCATGCATCAGAGGACACTCCTCAGGGACTCTCATCCCACAATCTTCAGCCTGAATAGTACATAGTCACTTAAATGTGTAGCCCTGAAATTGCCCTTTTTGGAACAAGGAAACGAGCTGTATTCGACACCTTCTGGCTCAAACATTTACATTATTCAAAGCATATTATGCAAGCTATTCAGCAGGTGGGACACCACCCCTACAACCTTGCCAAGAGGAATTCCTGAGGAGGCAAGCATCTTTAGACGTGTGGGTGTGTTGCTGAGTAAATACGCACTTTGTATATGAGTGTTGGAATGTCTAGGCTTCAAATACATAAGAGTACCCTAGGGCACTTTAGGGCACTCGGTGCCCCATTAGTCAGGGCAGACAGATAGGGACATGTCAGCAGAAGAGGTTCCGTACAAGACGACAGAAATAGAGGAGACAGACCAAGATGGATAGAGACCAAAAAGAGGTCTCTTGCTACTAAGGTGCCAATTAAATATTTGATATTTCATGTGTATTGAAATGCAACACATAGCGATCTAAGGTGCAAGTTGAAACTTGGAGTTTTGTTTGTTACACAGCCATTTATTAGGGTGGCACATTTGTCCAACACTGCTGGTCTCTCATTTATACCAGGTGTAATTCCACTTTATTTAACTCTTTGACCGCCAAAAACGTTTAATAACGATCAGTAAAATCCCGATGTATATTGCCATAAACGTTAAATAACGTCAACAATTTTTTTTTTTTTAATTCTCAGTGCAACGTCTAAGTGCAGCGCTGCCTGGTTAATGGGTTGTGGAATCTAAAACACTCTCAACTATGGCCAGCAGATGGAAGCATTGTATAATTTTTTCGTCAATGATCAAAGCCTCTGTCATATCAAAGTTTTGCTTTGATAATGTCTGGCAGTAAAAGAGTTAATTTATATTTAAACTTATTTAGTTTGAGAGTGTAAATATGAGGAAAAAAAGAACAAATCAATGTAGCGGCCCCTTGGATTTTCAAACGAAGATGAGAGTTTTGAACTGGTGTCGATAATCTAAACCTTATTTTTCTGCACCGTGAAAACTAGAGAATAAACAGAAAAAGTACAATATTTGCATTGTAGTCTCACAAATAAGTCATACATGAATTATGTTTACATAGTCATTTACCTAATACAAGTACGAATAAAGAAATATGACAAAAAATGTTTCAGAATATATTCTGCCAAACCCATACAAAGAAAATCTTTCTTCCATTCTAATAACATGGAGTTTTACTCATAAGCAAAAAAGAAAGACATTCATTTTTAAACATGTCATCAAAATAATAACAGACTTTGTATTTCCATACCTCATTCTGCTCTCCAAGGGCGCTAGTTAAAAGTTCCACCATTAGCATATCTTAGCTCCAAATTGAGACGTGTATACTAAGCTAAGAACAATACAAAGTCAATTCTATCCTAATAAAAAAGGAATAAAGCATGTTCTGTACATTTTGTGTACTTGCACAATATTTTACCGTTTCTCTGTCGACATACGACCACACGATCAGAAGAGAAGCAAACCGGAATTCCGATGTTACAAAATAGAAGACGAAGTGTGCACATTTCAACAAATGCAACGCCACTAGGTGGCACTGTAGGACAACGTATTGTCCATATAATAGACCATCAAATGCACTTTAAGGGGCATTTACAACTAGTAAGTACTGTACAGTATTTCAACACGGTATTTATATTTTTAAGAAAATTGTTCAATCTCATCTGCTGTAATCCTGATTTTTACGCCAACAGGAAGTGCTGGCTGTGGGTTTGTATTATTTGAAACATATTTAAAAAATCTTAAAAGAAATGAAGTTCTGTAAATGCTATAAAAAAAATGCCAGGGGAGTATTTAAATATGGTATTTCGATATTGTGGATTTCACTCATTATGGGGTGGTCTGGAACGTGTAATCTGTAAGGACTCAGCTGAGTCGATAAAGAATGAATCCCAAAACTGCAGGCTCAGAGGAGGAAAACAATCTCGATTTATTCTTTCTGAAAAACCGATTGCACAAAGCTTGCGCGCAGGCAAGACAACGAAATTTACAGCGGTGCCCTTGCACACAGGCGAGGGACACGGAAGTAACAAAAGACACTTGCAAAAGGCAAGGAGGAATTGGGAAACACAAAACTCCCGCAAAAGGCAGGGAACACGAATGTAACAAAAAGCGCTTGCAACTGCAAGGAAAACTAACATAACCAAAATCGCTTGCAAACGGCAAGGAGAACTAACGTAACAAAAAACACTTGCTAACAGCAAGGACTAGAAAAACATAAATCACTTGCAACCGGCAAGGACGACACGAAATGCACACGGAATCAATCAACGCGAGTATAACAACAAAAGGCGACGCGGAAACACACACGTGAATACAAGTAAACTAAAGACGACGGAAGATTCAAAAACTTTTACCAATGGGGAAACGCGGAGAACACTTGGACACGAGGATGAGCAAGTAATAATCCGACAGCTGGCTGTTGCTTGTCGGAGTCCTCTTATAGTCCTGATTGCCAACTCGATGCAGGTGCGGAGCTGGGGAACGCCCCCCTTGTCATTGACACTGAAAACACACACAAGAGCACAACAGGGCTGAGAACCGAACCATGACATAATCTCACTGTTGGCTGGTTCTACTATTGTTCAGAAATAATGTAAGTGAGATGTTTGCTAATTGCCGTTAGCAATATTAGCTCAGCCCGTCGACAAACAACGGCCCCAAAATATCACCTTGCGACTGCAACACGAGCCCAAAATCACACAGTACATATTCAACGATGGATTTATCAGCATAATGCAAGCCATCTACCATAACATTGAATTGTAATACTTTAATCATCGTTGACAATTAAGACAGAGCGCCATACGTGGCTTACTTCCACATATCGACAACGAGTGTCACCACGCAACACGCATGTTAACTCGCCATAAATGTTCAGGTTTAAATATAAGAAAAATCTATATCTACTGCAATCCTACTAACAGTGGTGCTTTTGGTGAAGTGTACTGTAACTTGGTACACTCGAAAATTCTGCACATTTCGCAAACACAATACTGGTTTTGACCAATTAGTAGATCATCTTCCAGTTTCCCGTGTGCGTGAGCAGTCAAGTTTGCGCCCGTTATTGTGCAGACCTTAATTAAATCAGGCGCAGTGTGTGTGCCTCTGTGACTGAGGCTTTGAGATACAAATAAGGAAACGGTGTGAAGATTGAACAGGGATCTCCCCTTTATTAGACCAAACCGTCAGCCATTCTGAAGAAAGCGACGACTGGGTATATGGAAGCAACACACGCGCGCATATTTGAGAATGTTTAAAATAATTACAGGCAGTTGACTGGGCGCTGAACAGAATGGAAGTGTCACTTTGGGAAATTGTATTTTTATTTACTGCGACGGGCCTCTGGCTGCATTTTCCACTTTATATGGAAGTGCAGTGTGTGCGTGTGCCCGTGCATCGTTGTATATTGTTTCCTCACTTGTACTGCATATGTGCTTTACTCTACAAATGGATTGATTTTGTTTAGAAAACATTAATATTATTATTATTGTTGTTATTGTTGTTATAGATACCGTATGTTGCACAAAGCACTGTATATTGTAAAATCCTTAGCCTCATTCTATTATCGGTCAACAAAAAAAAAAAGACATATTTGAAGCAATATGTGGCATGAGGCACAGGAAGCCAGCCAGGAAGGAAACAAATTTATACTCTAAATCATATAAAGGACTTTGTGAGGCCAAACAAAATGAAAACATGAATCATGTCAGGATGCAGAACGTACTGTATTTCAAGATGGAAACCAATAAAAGATTACAAACACAGCTTAAACTCAAGCACATCCAGACAAAATAAAACAAGTAGCATTGTTCCGGATTTCAATTGTACTATAAACAACAGCATTTTGTCCCTATCAAGTCACTCTAATAATGCTTAATACAGTCAAATACTCTAACAAACACCACACATTTGTGTTTGGCTTGTTGACTGCGATAAGGTTTGACATATCCACTTCAGGGGATGTTTTTGCGATGAAGAAGGTTAAGAATGAGGATGGAAGGATCGGAGGATTATAAAAAAAAAAAAAAAAGTGTTACTTAAAAATATATTCTGATGTATAATGGAGAAAAAAAAAGGTTTAAGCGCTTTCATGCTTTTAATTAGCAATATCCTTCGAATCTGTGATGCATGGCCTTAGGTAATGACAAAACTAAAACAAATTAAACAATTTATATATTGATCCGTTTTAGTCCCATGTTCCACTCCATCTCTCTTTGCACACAAATTGATAATTGATCAGTACATCCAATTGGCCTCAATGGGGTTGGTTCATTAAACAGACAAATTCCGGCTATACTATCATTCATAATTGTATACTGTGCACATTATACATTCACCGTTGTACATGTATAAATATTCCCATATTCCATCCATCCATCCATCCCTTTTCTGAACCGCTTGCTCCTCGCAAGGGTCGCGGGGGGTGCTGGAGCCTATCCCAGCTGGCTATGGGCACTAGGCGGGGTACACCCTGAACTGGTTGCCAGCCAATCGCAGGGCATACAGAGACGGACAACCATTGTTCCCATATTCTATTATGTTATTAACTCATTCACTCCCAGCCATTTTCACAGAAGCAATCCCGTTCGCTCCCGGCTGTTTTACTGGATTTTGACAGATTTTGCAAGGCCCAGAGAATATTGTGTTCTATTGCTATAAAAGCATCTATCAATCTATCAAAAGAAAGATTAAAGTCTCTTCTTTCATCAGGAAAAAAAAAAAGTATCTTTCTATCTGTTTCCGTTTTGCAGCAATTAGCATTAGAAGAGAGCTAAGTTTTATCGGTTTTGCAAAAATCAATTTAAAATTGTCAGTAATTTAGCTTTTTTTTCTAGATGGCCCTGGTTGATCTCCTTTGCTCTGCTGCCACCTGCTGGCCGTTTGTGTAATAACTACCATTTCTGCAACCGTTCTTTGCAGTTGAGAGGCTGCATCAAAGCCTTCTGTATGCTCTAGCATAAAAAAAATAAATAAATAAATAAATAAAAAATAAAAAACGTATAAATACGTCTTTGGGACACTTAAAACATAAAAAAACGTATTTACACGTTATTGGGAGCAAATGAGTTAACTATGTGACTTCTTCTTCGTCTTCTTCTTCGTTGACGTCGTAGTATTGTTGTTAAACTCAACAGAAATAAGGCACAAATCAGGAATGTTGTAGTTTTGTTATCAGAAGTGAGCTCGCGTAAACTGAAGCTGACTCGATTCAGTACAATATGTATGCGGTAAAGGTGTTTTTAAAAAGTTATGTGCAGTGAGTGATCATCTTCAAAAATCAAAAATGATCTCAGAATGTTTGAAATAAAATGAAATGAAAAGAAATGCTGGCTTTTTCCATAATAAATATAACATTGTAAAATGGACAGAGAGGTAAAAATGTCACCATAGAGCAGCTTTAACAAAAAACTACCGATAAGCATTAGGCTAGCATCTCGAAAATGTGATTATGGGACACAAATACAAAAAAAGTTCAATTATTAAAGTTAATATTTTTCAGTCCTGAGCCAACAATTATATATTTATATATATATATATATATATATATATATATATATATATATATATATATATATATATATATATATATATATATATATATATACTTGCCATTGCTTTGCCATGCCCTCATGCCATTTCCAAAAATGTGGATATACAGTACAGTAGGCATATATTCTTGCTTATATAATTCGTCCAAGTGACAGAACAGTACTCTTAGCTGGTGCCTTGATCCAAGTGAGCAAGTTTGTGCCCCGTTTTAAATGCCGCTTTTGCAAAAGAAAAAAAATACTGCATGTTCCTCCTCTGTTGATTGCGTCATTCTGTGTGATATTGATGCATTTGGATTCTTCATTTGGTAGAAGAAGTGGAATGTCGTCCCTGTCAATTTCTGAGCTCTTAGTCTTTCTAACTCTCTGTCATGTCCCTCTCCTCTCATGACCCATCTCTCCTGTCTGGTCTTTTGTCTTGATCGCTCTCTGCCCCAGAGTGCAGTGATACAGGGTCCTTATGAATTATGCAGTGTTGTTATCACTCTGCTCTGGTTCCTTTTACAATAAAACAGTCTTAAAGCATCAAACATTCAATAGGGCTTCACTCTCCATTAAAGGGGAAGCTCTGGTCAGTGGGAAGAGTTTACAGACCGAGTCGCATTTCTGTTGTGATAATTAGCAACAAAACTATAGCTGAATTTTTATCTAGGTAAAGCCCACTATGTCATATGTTAATTGTTTAATAAAATTAAGTCAGATGAAGTTAAAAAAAAACAAAAAAAAAAGTTTAAAGACAAACTTGTGTGTTGTTGCAGTGACCGCATGCGATCTGTGTTGTCGTGCAACACAGGATAATTAGCAATATTCATTCCATACTGATTGCATTTGGATCAAAGTGAGATGCGCATTGAGGCTAACTTGATACAACAGATGGATAGCATTTCGGAAACCATCTGGAATCGGTAGAAATGGGTTGGGACTGGGCAGGCAACTTTCAAAGAACTTGGAAAATGATCAGATGGACATTTGTCTGTCACATCCATTACAAGCCAATCAAACCAATAAAGCAATCAGACCAACACCGACATAATCTAAAGTGGCACTAAAATAAATTGCATACTGCTGGCTTGACAAGCAGCCAGCGTCCATCAGAAATGTTGCCTAAATGTAATAACATTTGCTACTATGCTATCCAAACATAAAATGTAGCCTGTGTCTTTTTAAAGGATGCTGATTGGTTCGCTCATTCTTAATAGCCTTTGATTGATTGTTTCTCCCATTTTTTGAGATTTATAATTGTGCTAGAGTTGTAAAAGTTTCCAGTTAAGCAAAAATGAATTGACTGTTTTAATGCAATTCCGAAATTAGACAGCAAAATCCGGCCGAACAAACGTATGATGGTACTGCAACATCCTTGCAGCAGTCACAGTTTCAAGTCTCAGACGCATCTTATCTCCCTCCTTCCTACGTATTAAATTAAATGACTTATTAGCTGCTCCCTCTCCTGTGGCTGCTTCGATTTCAGAAGGCTGGATTTTTCCATTTGCTCTCTTTTCCAAATGTATCAGCACTTGTTCAATATCAATACAACCCCAGGTTCAAGGCACTCATTTGACCGAGCTGGCCACTGTCTTAAGTCACTATTTAGTACAATGGATTTCAGGGACTATTGCGCTTTAGCAAATGTGTATATATATTAAGGATGCACGATAATATCTGTGGCCGATAATTATCGACAATTATCGGCCAATTTGATGTCAAACGGATAAAACAGATAATAGTGAAATCTGCCGATAATTATCGGCAATTTGATTTCATACAGATAAAGCAGATAATAAAGGAATCCAGCAATAATTATAGACATGCCACGTTGGTCGATCTGTTGTGGTTGTGGCTCATATCAATAAAATTCAGCTTCATTGTGCTTTCCATACATTGAAATATTGTGCAAAGTTTATACAATGTTTCAATGTACTTATAGTAGGGCTCCAAAGCACATTTGTATTCAAGTTAATTTTGCAAACAATGATCGGCTTACTTATCGGTTATCGATATCGGCACTTCTAAATTGGTTTATCGGTATCATTTGAAAACGCATTATCGTGCATCCCTTATATATATATATATATATATATATATATATATATAGATGCAATTAAAATTTTTAATCATAATCAATCACATGCCTTTGAAAGTTAACTCACGATTAATCGCAAATTTATTTTATATTTGTTGTAAATGTACAATAAAATATTATGTCCTAAGTTTCATATTCTTAACATAAAAGTGGAAAACTTTTAAACTAATAGCATCTTTTAGTCATTGATACAGTAACTTGATAATAATTCATAAAATTGAGTTAAAATTAAAAAGATGTACTGTAACGGAAAAAAAACAAGTGTGATATTGATTTGTGTTGAGGTCATTTTTCTGCCACTAGATGGCATAATTGCATTTGTAAGACATTGCCAGCTCTGCGCATTTTCTTTTCGTATTAAGAACTATCTACTTTTTAACATTGACTAACTTGTGAAATTTTGCACATTTTTTAAATTGTAAAATTCAACTTGACCCCAGTCTCCACAAATATGTGCATTATTGTTAAATTTATTAGTGCTAAATTTTGACGTGGACATGCCTGCTGTGTTGCAACTGGAATTCCCCTAGTACAAGCTAAAAAAAAAAAATTGTGGCGTTACAGGCACATTTTGACACCCCTATACTATTTTATTTTGACACCCCTATACTATTTTATATATATATATATATATATATATATATATATATATATATACATATATATATATATATATATATATATATATATATATATCACACCACACTGGAGGCGCACACACAGATATCATCCGTATGCAAACAAATCCCTAATCGTTTCAATTTGCCAGCGAGTGTGTGCAGGACATAGATCTAAACAGAATGAGGGCAGTCATTACAGAGATGAGATGGCTGGCTCAGAGAGGCTGATGATATCTCATGGAGTCCCAAAGGGAAGCTGCAAACTGCTAGTAGTTATCTACTTGCTGTTATCTCTGATCATGATACCCTTCGTGACTTGCAGCGGTTCCCTTTATTTCACACAGAGGGCAAAGACCGACACTGTTCATCTCTGTGCATGACTGTGTGGGTGCGGAGTCTTCTGATTGGAGAAGGGTTCTTCTATATTTTCTTCCTTGTTTGTAAATTATATAAAATCATTATTGTAAAAGTGGGAGTGTGAAAAAAATGAGGTGCAACAAAATAGTTATCCAAATATATTGTTGTGGTAATGTGTCATAGCCCCGCCCCTTTTCCCACACATTAAAAGCCCCAAAGTATTCTCCATCAAGTGGCACCAGCAATGTATTTGACTTTGTGTCTGGTTGTGATTGAGTGGGGCACACAAGCAGATTTACATGTTTGTCATTGTTACATGCGTTAGTGAATATCATGTTGAAAGGCCGAGGGGGAATTGGCAGCCAGCGGTCCTGCATCAAAATGAATTCTAAACAGTCTCTCCACACCACCAGCCTCATCGCTCTACTCCTTCATGAACATGATTTCTCTCTCGCCCATTCACTCTCTCACTTTCTCTCTCGCCGGCGTTCTTGTTCTGAAGCGATCATGACACACGCGCGCATACACACACAAACGGACATTTGCTTGTGGAGTGTCCCCGCTTGGCCGGTGAGGGACTGGGAGTGTCGTCCAATCTCTGTTCAGTCAAGTGTTAAATTAGATTCCGTTGCCTCTCTGTCGGAGTTGTGTGGGAGACACGCTCATACACAACTCACTCATTCATATACTCGCAGACTAAAGGTGGTAACTTTACGCGGGTGCTGATTATTATTTTGATGATTATCATGATGCAGAAAAAAAAGTGGTGTTTTGGTGAATATTAGAGTAAACCCAGGAAAACCATGAGCAATATTTTTTTTCCACCTATGTATTATTTATCCTCACTGCTTCTGTTTAAAAAAAAAAAAAGGCACTAATGTCTTAACTAATTACCACTTTTACAACAGTTCACCACGGGAATAATATGTGTTCAGGATGTTACTTTATTTGTGTCATAATCTGCTCTATAAAAGTATTACAAGTCCAATGTATATTCCTGATGTAATAAGCTTAATGTAAGTTATAATGTCACTTTAATAATGTATATTCTAATTTCATGGTAATTGTGAACATTTTGAAAGTGTCCCTGAAATTGTTGCCCTCATTACCATTTTGGGGTTATTACCCCTTTATATACTGTACATTCGGATGTTTTCAGTGTCATTACAAATGAGCATTTTGTGTTTCTTCAGGGGAGGCTGAAACTCTGTAAGCATGGAAATGCCAATGGGGAATAAATAATTTAGACAGAGCTACGTCGTTCGAACATACTTCAAAGTGGTTCAAACGTTTTGATAGTCATTCAAACGATTTAGTAAAGTCGTCCGAACATTTTGGCAAAGTTGTTTGAATGAACCGCAAAGTGTTTCTAATGTCTTAAGTTGTTCGAAAGCTTTGGTTCGAACCTACTGCAAATTTAGTGGTCCGAATATCTTGATGAAGTCGTTTCAATGTTTTGGTAAAGTTGTTTGAATATTTTCATAAAGCCGTTCGAACATTTTGGCAAAGTTTTTCAAGCGTACTTCAAAGTGGTGTGAACGTCTTGATAAATTCATTTGAATGTTTGCAGTACATTCGAAAGACTTTACCCAAATGTTCCTTAGCAAAAGTTGTTTGAAAGCTTTGGTAAAGTCATTCAAATATTTTAATAATGTCATTCAACCATACTGCAAATTTAGCGGTTCAAACGTCTTGATGAAGTTGTTTCAATGTTTTCGTAAAGTTGTGTGAACATTTTGATAGTCGTTCAAACATTTTGGGAAAGTTTTTCAAGCGTACTTCAAAGTGGTGTGAACATCTTGATAAAGTCGTTTGAATGTTTGCAATACGTTCGAACGACTTTACCTAAATGTTCGAACGACCTTAGCAAAAGTTGAATATATTGATAAAGTTGTTTGAAAGTTTTAGTGAAGTTGTTCAAACATGCTGCAAATTTAGCGGGCCGAACGTCTTGATGGAGTCGTTTCAACGTTTTGGTAAAGTTATTTGAACATTTTGATAAAGTCATTCAAACATATTGGCAAAGTCGTTCGAGAGTATTTCAAAGTGGTTTGAACGTTTTGATAAAGTCATTAAAACGTTTTGCTAAGGTCGTTCGAACATTTGTACGTAAAATCGTTTGAACGTACAGCAAAGTGGTTTGAATGTCTTGATAGAGTTGTTTAAAAGTTTCGTTAAAATCATTTGAACATTTTGGCAAAGTCGTTCGAACATGCAGCAAATTTAGTGGTCCAAACATCTGAATAAAGACTTTCAAAGGTTTTGGTAAAGTTGTTTGAATGTTTTGGTAAAGTCGTTAGAACATTTTGTTAAAGTAATTTGAACGTACTTCAAAGTGTTTCGAACGTCTTGATAAAGTTCTTAGGATGATTTGGTAATGTCGTTCAAATCTAGGCCTACTGCAACGTGGTTTGAATGTTTTGATAAAGTTGTTTGAACGTATTAGTAAATCATAGGCTAAATGTTAAAAACATTACATTTTTTTCCACATATTTCCACACAATGAAATTTAATTAAACATTGTTTATAGAAAATATGGTTTAATTAGTTGGTGAGCTTTGATCTGTCCACCTGTGAAGTGGCTGTAGCTCACAATTTTGCATGCGCAAGTCAATTGAATGATTTTAGCATTGACACTATATTTTAACAATACGTTCGAACAACTTCATCAAAACCTTCAAACGATTTTACCAAGACGTTCGAACCAATTTGCAGTGCATTCAAATGACATAACACAGTCAAAACTGTTTACATTTGTCATGTGCTGGAGGTTGGATTCCAAAGCGCAGACACAAATAAGGTTTTAACTATTTATTCACATAGAGAGGAATAGAACAAACTTAACTAGACGAGAAACAAAGAGAGTTGCACAGAGGGACAGAAAGCAATAATCCGGCAAACACACACAATTCTCAGACTGTACCTACAGACAGTGAATCGATCTGATTGGTTGTAGCAAGTAAAGGACTAAAGAACGACATCACATAGGTCCAGACATCACCCAAAGGATTAAAGATTGACATCACATAGCCTAAAACTAGTTGAAATTAGAAGATGGTTATATGATGGTTACATCAGTTCAAAACAGACCCTTGTTATATCAGTACAAAACAAACACTTGACCTCACAGTCGTGAACCCAATTTAACAGGTCATGAACTCAAACTTAACCCTGGCGTGACCCCAGACTTGACAACATTAGCAGTTTTGTCATTCTGTTCTGAAACAGTGGCTATTTTCAGAGAAGAGTTTCTCACTTTAGTTTAATAACTTTCATGGTGTTCACTGTGTAGATGGACACTATCTTACCTAACGTCTCCTCTGTCATGGTGAAATATCTTTGGAGTTCAAAGGTACAAGAAATTTGAGGTATATTTATTAAACAAAGCACAGAAAGCTTGCTAATGAAAGTGAATGCCCACCATGTGCTCGTAATATTCTAACATTAGCCAAAAATGTCCTCACTGTCATTTCCCACCCTGTCACCAAGCTCATGTTTTGCATACAAAATTCACATTGCCTACTTACAGTTAGTTCATAAGAAAGTCGGCACTGGAAAAATATAACTTGCCAATGACAACAGTTACTGGAAAATGTTAAGTTCAATCAGATTTTGGGGCATGAAATACAGTAGAAACATGTCAGAGGCACCTCATGCTGACACAAACTTTTCTTCTTAAATTCACATTTGCACTGTCACTGAGTAGGAACTGAACCCATGCTGCCTACACGGACGTCAAATGAGTGAACCACGTCACCATCAGTGACCTAACCCAATCAAATCATGAACTGTGGCAAGGCTTAATATAATTAATAAATATTAATTAATAATTAAAAATTAATTAATATTAATATAAAGTTGTATTTTTTATTTATTTATTTTTTTGACAGTCTGTGCCACTTTAATTTAACGCATTTCCTCGACTGACTTGTTTAACTTAGAATTGCTTGCATGTGAGCTATACAAATTATCTTGTGTAGGGTCATGGGGTTCTAGAACTTATCCAAGATGACTAAGAATGAGTGTCAACGACATTACTTGCTATTTATAATAACTTGAAATTGATGAAGGCGACTTTATTTATATAGCACATTTCAGACAAACCAAACGCACAACACCTAAAATCATTTACAAACAGAAAATCTGAAGACATTCTCAAGTAGATTATTAAAATTACAAAAAGACCATATAATGACCACATTTAAATACATTTGCAAACAAAAGATACCAATTTAATTAAATTTTTCTTCTCCTACTAGACATAACAGTTTTCTCTCTTCTGGGAAGACTTTCAACAAGATTTCATACTGATGCTAGATGAGAAGTGTCTGGCTATAAATCTCTGTTAAAGTTCATTCCAAAGGCATTTGATGGGGCTGAGGTAAGGGCTCTCAAGTTCTTCCACACAAAAGTCATTCAACCATGCCTTCATGGACCTTGCTTTTGTGCACTGGAAGCTGGGATAGAAAGTGCCAAACCGTTCCTCCAAAGTTTTTAATCTTGCTGAGTTTTTATTTACCTGGGTAAACAAAAGAATAGGAATAAAAGTCAGAATTGTCAAATACTTCTTAGCCAGAATAATTTACAAATCAACTCTTGATTGAGTCATGTGATTAATCCTTTCTCCTAAATAAATAAAAAATAAATATGACTGAGAAGATAAAAGACCCATTTGTCTCCGCTTTTTTTCTTTAAAGGTGATGTTCAGTGTCAGCCGGTTTATATCTCAGCATGCTTTTGAGACACGCAAGCTCACTTAAGTGAAAGCATCTAAGCCTCAATTACTTTTTGTCTACTGACAAAATGTCGACAGTATTTGGGCGTTACATCCTCCCTATCTTCAGCACCCCCCCACCCTGTTTTTTTTTTCTTTTTTTTTCGCCTCTGTCCTCTTTTCGGGCTCTCTGCAGTGCACATCAATATTAATCAACCCCTAAAGCGGCAAGTTTCTCGAGCTGCATACGGCAAAATACTGCAGTCTGCTTGAGCATACAGTGTGTGTGTGTGTGTGTGTGTGTGTGTGTGTGTGTGCTTCTGTATGTATATGTGTGTGTGTGTATATATATATATATATATATATATATATATATATATATATATATATATACACACACACACACACACACACATATATACCCACCCTGAAATGTAACCATTAATTTATATAATAATTTTAATTTTTGGTAAATAGTACATAAGACCGTACTTTTTATATTCTTGGGCGTGGTGAGGTTGTTGAGACTATTCAAATGATAGATTTACAACTCCACAATGTTGTTTACAGCTTGACATCGACAGGCCATAATCACTTGTTTTTTTTATTATTTTTTTATTGTCTTCAGTTTCTGAATGTGCTAAGTGAGGGGATAAAAGCACATTGTTTAAAAAAAAAAAAAAAGTTGGGTGAACTCATAATTTCAAGCCAACAAACGATAAATTTAAGTTGTGCAATTCAACAAGATATTTTAAATTTTGCTGTTAAAGAAATTAGTCCCCAAATGCCACCAAAATGTTTGAACAAATTTACCAAAAGAACCCCCCCAAATAAGATATAAGTAAAAACAACTCAGCAAATTGTTTTGGAGCCAACAACTATTTTTGTTGTGCTGTTGACATAAATGTCAATTAATTTTTCAGTCGTTTCAACTTACAAAAAATACAAGTTTGGTTTTTTACAGTGCACCGATAAAAGGCAAGCCACAATAGAATTTTCTATAAGTTTGCTGCCCGCAGTAATCTAAGTGGAAGGAAAGAAGGGAATTATTCCATCGCACACAATGAGGTCCGCAAACACCGCAAATTCCCCATCATGCACTGCACTATACCTACTGCTGAGGTGGACCCAGAATAAGGACAGGTTTCCCCGTTTGGCCATGTTATGCAAACATTACGGGCTGTCCTAGTGGCAAGCACAGCAAGTGAGATGATTTATTTATTTATTTATTTATTCCCCCCCTAGGATTTTTTTTTTTAATTATAGTTTTGTATAATGAAAAAATAACTGAATAACATCTAATTGACTTGCATCACATTAGTGTCAACTTTAAAGTAATGCAAAACCCGATGATGATTATTGCATTAAGAGCACATTGTAACAAGAGCATGTATATTCTTCTGTCCACATTTTTTATAATGATGTGTGTCTGTGATCCTGCCAATATATTAGATCCCAAAACACAAGGCCAGCCACATCATTTTGTGTGGCCCGCGAAAGAAAATCATGTGTCATCTTCCATGAATCAAACCAAATCAAACTTTATTTATATAGGACCTTTCATACAGTCAACTCAAAGTACTGAACAATTAAAATATCCATAATACAACAAAAATAAAAAGCCATCCCTCCCTCCATATCCCCATGATCATACCCACAGACACGCAAATCACAACATAGCGGGGCACAGAAGAACCCTGTGAGGAAAGGCAGCCAGGAGGAGTTCATCCACACTGAGAGGGATGACGGCCAACCACCACAGGGAAGAATGCCATCCCAGAGACCGCCGGCCCACAGTGACCCCTCCAAACAGACAGAAGCGAGCCACAGTTCCCCGGGGCCAAGGGGCCCCCGCGGGAGAAGAACACCCATCCCTCCCAGTGTGGAGGCTCCCCCATGAGAAAACATCGGAGCTAAAAACTTAGTAACTACCAAATAAAAATATTCAAACACTAAAACAAAACAGTTAAACACTATACAAATAAATGAATAAATGGACCCTTGCTATAATCTGTACCAGAATGTTCAATTGGCATGTGTAATAAATAATAACGTTGAGATTTTGCTATATTTTTTTGTTTCACTACTATTATCTTTGAGTTCTGATGTCAGAACTTGTTGTTTGGATGTATTAATACGATGAGACAATTAAACATTTACTTTTTTCCACCGTCATAACGGCCCATGAACAAAACCGTAACTGCAAAGTGGCCCTCAATAAAAATGATTCTGACACTCTTGCACTAGATATACCAAAGCACAAACCAACCAAAGAATACTAAAGAATACGAAGATCGTAACATCCACTTCTGATGAAAGCGCAATCACATGATCAGCCTCGCACACCTTCAAGCATCTTAACATTTAAACTGGCAAACAGTTTTGAGAGGACAGCAAATGTGACATATTGCGTGTCGGCATGAAGTACTTTGATAAAGAGTCTCAGACCTACGGTATGTGTTTATTTTTTGCACTCTTGACAATCTATCCCTTTTGGCAATGATGTCACATTCAAGCGCTTGGCTAATGTGGCTTCCTGGCTCTCAGCCCCAATCTTCATTAGTTTTCTCCGTCACCTAGGAACAATAAAGCTGTAGTGTTCTGACTGGCAAAGTGTCACACCAGCTTGCGTGATATTCCGCGGGATCTCTGCGTGCGTACTTGTATGTGTGCTTGACTGCGGCGAATATGGGTTTGATTTTGATACATCGCTTTCCAGCTCAGTATTGTTGCAACATTTCATTCAAAGACAGTGTATTACACCCTGCGCGCACTCGTGTAGCTTGGGGCTGAAGTCGGAGGGTGCGGGGAGAATGTGCTCGTGTGCGGAAGGTGCTCGGGGTGTTTTGCAGCATCTCTACCCAGCAGTGTGCTTGTTTAATGGTTAGTAGGGGTGGAGACAAGCCCCGGGCTATGATAGAAAATAGCTGAAGAGACGGTAATCGATATCAGACAACCCAACCTCCCCCTGCTGGGTGTATGGGTGGGAATTGTTTATTCATCCTGTAATTAGTTCACCTTTTTTTTTTCTTCATAATCAAAAGGTATACATTTCAAACTAAATATAAGCTACAAGTTTTACCTTTCAGTTCAGGCCTGATCAACCAGATGCTGAGGCATTTGCTTCATTCAATGCTGAACTCTTTTACTGCCACACATTCTTAAAAAAAAAAAAAAACAACCCCATATTGTGTGCTCTGTGAATTAGGTTTAATGTGACAAAGGCTTTGATCATTCATGTCATCCTTGAAAACATTTCATATCATATCTTTCATATCAGTCATGTTTCATTGTAATTTGCTACACATGAAAAGAGATACAATTCTGCCATCTGCTGGCCATAGTTAGTGGGTGTTTTTGATTTCACATCCCATTGACAAGGCAGCGCTGCACTTAGATGTTGCACTGCCCATTTATTGATTTAAAAAAAAAAAGAAAGAAAAAAATGTAGTTGACGTCATTTAACGTTTATGGCGGCATACATCGTGATTTTACTCATCGTTATTAAACGTTTTTGGCGGTCAAACAGTTAAAAAGAGCTGAGAATTGGGGGTGGTGTGGCTCAGTGGTAGAGCGGTCGTCTCGCAACCCTGAAATTGTGCGTTCAATCCCAGACTCGAGGGCAATTACTTCGAAGAATGATTAGTGATAATGATAAATTCAGAGATTAGATTTGAAATTCTGAGTATTATTCAGTCCTGGAAATTTTCTGACATATTTTATATTCACTTACCTTTCTTTCCTCGTAATGCTGAAGTTGGTTTCTGGATCATTTTAGGTGGGACATGGGGAACATTTTCTATGAGATAATTTGTTAATATTTTTTTTAAAATCAATTAATTATAGAAGTCATTTTCTGCATTCTTCTTTGTGTCTCTGTGGCTAAACCAGGAACCAGCAAAAGTACAGACAAATCTCACCTGTGATTTTCCTCACATACATTTAATTCAAGAAAATGAAAGTACAAGCAAAATGTCACCATTCATTGAGAGCTGTGCAAATTTACACACACATTTAGTTGGGCCTTGTGTGTAGAAATGGGGTCATTGTGATGAAAAATGACACCGATGACCATTACGGACTGCAACATGCTTCGCAGTGAAATCCCTTTATTGGACACGCACAGAAAAATGTACCCCAGGAACTGATTGTTTTATATAGTACTGTACTTAGGGTCATCTATAATATATTTAAATGTAATGAATAAAAAGTGTGATCCAAGCATCCATCATTTAGCACTTCACATCCATTTCAGTGCAGCTGGAATCTATTCAAACATAAATAGACAACAATTTGCTCTTACGCAATACTTGCTTATATTCGGGTTCTCAATCAATTTCTTCTTCTTCTTCTTCTTCTTCTTCTTATTATTATTATTATTATTATTATTATTATTATTAGTAGTATTAGTATTATTATTATTAGTATTATTATTAGTATTATTATTAGTAGTAGTATTATTATTAGTATTATTATTATTAGTATTATTGGCAACTATAGTGCCCTTAAAAAAAGAGCATATTATGCAAACTCCAGACCATCTGGACAGCTAATTGGAACATTTTCACAATACCAGTACCATTCTTTTCTGATTGGCTGGGAGAAAACATTGCCTTAATTTTATTGCCTTACTGTGGTATTTAACCATTTCAATTTCAATTCCACTTATGGTTATTTTACATTATGGTTCATATCTCTGTAAAAAAAAAAAAAAAAAAAAAAAAAGGGCTCCCGTTATATTCCATTGTCTTTCTCAACATGATCAAATGTGTTTTAATCCATCCACCCATTTACACATGCTAATTGGTGCATTTAGAAAGGAGGCTTCTCGAAAAAAACAACAACAAAAAACCCTTTCTGACTGACGCTTTGGAACTTGTAAGATAAACAGAAGTAGAATTGCTTCAAAAGTCTCACTCATCTCAAAATTTACTTTGCAGAGTAAATGACTAAATGCTGCAAGATATGAAGGACACACGGGACATTTCTGTTCTATTTTCCAGGCTTGATTACGATTCCACATAACGAGCAGGTGACAACCAGCAATAAACATTACAGAGTAGTTTTTGAAAGCAGGGTGAACTCAATGTAGCTGTGAGTTGAAAAACTAAGTGGCCTTGACAGCCTCAGTTAGCCTGCAAACATTTGGAATTGCATTTTATATATAGTTTATATGTATATTTACAGGCCTAGAGACTTACTTGACCAGGCTAAATCTTCCACCTTTTTCCCTTTTGTTGTTGTTTTGGCAGCGTGTTTTGATCATTATCTTGCCGCATGATGAAGGACCTCGCAATCAGTTTGTTTGCATATTTCTATAAATTGGCAGACAAAATATTTCTGTCGACTTCGGAGTTAATGTTGCTGCTGCCATCATGTGTTATATCAATGAAGATTAATGAGCCTGTTTCAGAAGAAGCCATGCAAACCCAAGCCATGACATTACCTCCACTATGTTTCACAGATTAGCCTTTCCATCACTTTGGTAAAGGTTAATCTTTGTCTCATCAGACCATAAAACTCGCCTCTGTGCTTTTTTTTTTTTGCAAATTCCAGTCTGGTCTTCTTAATGAGTGGTTTGCATTTTCTAGTGTAGCATAATTTGTTCATGTCATGACCTTCAAACTCGCCCTCTGGGTGTTGTTGTTGACATGACTAACAATTGTTTCATGGGCGAATGTTAGTGTTGTCAATGACTCTTCTGTCACCTTTAGTTTTGCTCGCTAGCTGGTTCTGACGCCATCACTCAACTCAACTCTGTATTTATAGAGCACTTGAAAACATCTGCGCTGTTTTCTTAAGATGTAACACGGGCAGCAGATACAATGAAAACAACAGAAGCCCCAGAATTGAACCTTGTGGAGCGCCATATGTTACATTAACTCATTTGCTCCCAAAAACGTATAAATATGTTCTATTTTAAATGTTTTGTATGTTTGTTTGTTTTTTTATGCTAGAGTATACAGAAGGCTTTGATGCAGCCTCTCAACTGCAGAGAACGGTTGAAGCAATGGTAGTAATTTAAAAAAATGATCTAAAGGTTGCAGCAGAGTATAAGAGATCAACCAGGGCCATGTTGAAAACAAGTTGATTCCTCACAATTCTAAACAGATTTGTGAATAATAATGAAATTTAGCTATATTCTAATGCTAATTACTGCAAAATGGAAATATAGAAATATCCTTTTTTTCCTGATGAAAGAAGAGACTCTAATCTTTCTTTTGGCATGTGCCATGTTTTTATAGAAAAAGAGCACAATATTCTGTGGGACTTGCAAAATCAGTCAAAATCCAGTAAAACAGCCGGGAGCGAATGGGGTTGCTTCAGTGAATGGATGGGAGCGAATGAGTTAATGTGCATAACAAACATAACAATAATTCAGGAGGGACTGTCTGTGTGTCGTGTATATATATTGTGCATTTTATTTTCTAAAAAAAACAACAACAAAAAAACACCTTTCTATTGAATTAATTAAATAACTACATATTGTTGAAGCTCAGCCATTATTCGTATAATAAATGCAGTGGGATAAACCGCTATCATCTCAAGGAGCCACTGAGTGATCTTGACTCTAAGTACTCCGACTTCCTCCCACAGTCAAGAACATGAATGTTAGATTTACTGAAGACCCCAATTTGGGCACAGGTCTGAATGTGAACGCTTGTCTGTCTCTATTTGCCAACCGTGTGTCCAGGGTGCACCCTACCTATCGTCCTAAATCAGCTGTAATAGACTCAAGTCTCCCAGGGACTGCACTGGATAAGTGGTATAGAAAATGGATGAATGGAGGGAGGACTGAGAAGAGTGTCACATTCTGAAAATTGTTGCGCAACTCGGTGTCTCCGGGCTGCTATGGTAGATGTGTATAAAAAGCAAATTGTTCAGATTTGTCCTTACTAAGATAATGGAGTGTATTTTTTTTCTGAAATAGCTGAAATTGTCTGCCATGTGCTGATGCTCACAGAAATTGTGCTGTATAGTATTTTCTGGCAAGTTTATGTAGCTATCAATTGTGACAATATATTATCTCCTTCCTCTTTATTAAATTGCAAGCATGGAAACGTTTCAGACTGAATTGATGGAATTAATAGACAGCATACACATTTTATGTCAAAAAAGCATGAAAGTGCTATTTGAAATTTACCGCCCCGCTTTGACTATTAGTTCCTGTTTTCATCCATGGTTGCTTCCATTGACATAAGCTTGACTGAAATATTGCTTTCTTATAAGCTATGCATGGCCGTACACGTGTGAGGGAAATCGACAGAGAGACATATGACATGCATGTCTCTAATGTGGCGCTCAAGTCCAACCAGATTTTGTGCGCGGCGCTCGACTGAGCTGAGGAGAAATCAAGTCGATGAGGGAAAAGGATGGAGAAAGGGGCTCGATGATGTGAACAGATAGATGGAAGGATGGACGGAGGGAATGAGGGAGAGGGAGAAGGGTGGATAGCATGATGGAGCTGATAGGAGAAATCATTTACCAGCACAATTTGTTGACAAGGATCTGCGAATGTCTCAATGTGTCAGCGTCTCAGTCACTTTGATGGATGGTGGAAGTTCAGCGTCTCTAACACTATCTCTCCCTCGCCCCGTCTCTTTTCTTACTGTGTCTGTTCTGCCTCAAGCGCCAGCTGAGCAAAACCGCTTCCCACGTAGTGCGCGCATCAGAAAGAAGCTTCACTTTTTAGATCTGGAAATACAGTTACTGTTTTGACTTTGTGTTAGCCGTAAATGAAAATATTGAGGTTTGTTGCACACTGCTGGCGACAGTGTTGTCCGGTTTCAATAAAATGATTACAATAGGAGCTAATAACCAACAAATGTTTAGGGTACCACCCAATGATTTAGTGGAGGGGCCACGTTTTAGTTGCAGGTTAGATGCTGTAAGGCAGAGATGTCCAAACTACAGCCCGGGGGCCATTTGCGGCCCGCCATCCATTTTTCAGTGGCCCGTGACATATGCTAAAAATGGCATTTGACTCAGTTACAATAAATTAAAAAAAACAAATGTTTGGAGATGATCAAAGTAATAAGGGAGGGTGTCAAAAAAACACAGGTTCCATTAAACGTTATTTTCGTAAACAAAAACTAATAAAATAAGCAGGATTGAGGTAGGCCACCAAGGCAACAGGTTTATTTCCGGTGAACAGCTGTCTCCTCTCAAACTGAGAGGAGAACGGGGAGTCAAAAAAGTGGAGAACAAAAGGCGCTCTACTAGGGAGGAAAAAACAGGCAAAAGGTACTGGGGACAACAAAAGGCGCTCCGCTAGGGAGTAGTGATGTGCTTCTCGGGTCGAATCCCTGAAGCGTGTGCCGAGTAATGTAGATGAGTGGTTCATGAACGGCGATTCAATGCGTGTGTCGATGACGTACGTGATGACGTTTGAAGCCCCGCGAAGCGGGTGTACCACGTGACTGATTCAGGAAATGATTCGCTAGGTTTGAGTGTAGTTCGAAATAAAAGCGGCAAAGAAACGCTATGGATTCCCCTTCACTTTTTGTGTTTTCGGGTCCCTTACTGCGGTACTTCTTTGCATTTTGCATTCGATTTGACCGACGACGACGAGCTTCTTTTTTTGCGATGGAGTTCAAGGAACCAGCAAGAAAGAGAAGAAAATATCCCCAGAGTTGAAAATCCCCTTCAGTACTGGGAATCACAGAAATATGCGCTTCCAAGTTTATACAAACTTGCTGTCTCATATCGATGCACCCCTGCTTCATCAGTACCATGTGAAATAGTTTTTTCAAAAGCAGGTGAAATTCTATGCACAAAAAGAAACCGCCTGAGTCCAAAAACTTTGGAAAAAATATTGTTTTTAAATAAAAATGAATAAGCACTTTATTTTACCTCATTTTTTCACATTTTCACTTGTTGCATAAGCACAAACATAGACAAAGTAACACAGAACAATTCATGTTAAAACACTCTTCAAATATATATTCTTTTGTATTTCGAGCATGATTTGCACCCCACCATTTTATTGCATGCACCAAGCATGTTATACATTTTCTGTCCACATGATGGCGTAGTCGAGGAAATGAATCATCTTGAAGCCCCTACGTGTGTGTGAAGCATTTCACTGCAGGGCTTCATTGCTTTACGGGGCTTCATTTTGCCATCACTACTAGGGAGGAAAAAGGGCTCAAGGCACAAGGGGTAACTAAAGGCGCTCCGCTGGGGAGGAAAAGGCACAAAAACAAGGCAAAAAGACAAGGCAACGTGAACAAGGTCATGAGGACTGTGGGCCGCTTCCATGCACTGAACTGTGACACTTCGGCACGGAGGGGAGAATGCAGATGGCTTTTATTGTGTGATTGGTGGCAGGTGGTGGTAATCATGGGCGGGGACCGGTAATTAGGGAGCGGCAGGAAGGGCAAGTGACCTGGGGTGAGAGGAGAGTTAGAATTTTCAAAATAAAACGGGAAACATGGACACAAAATAAAATTTTAAAAAAAATAACAAAATAAAAAAAACGAAAATGCTTTTTATAAAACAAAAACTAACAAACTACATTTTATGTTTATAAAACTAACTATAATTATATCAAATAGTTTTTGGTAATTAATTTAATGCATGAGCCTTTAGGGATGATTTCAAATGTGATTTTTAGTAGATTTATTTTGATAAAAACTGGATTAATGACGATTGAAAGTATGTCACACAGAAGTGACATCATCTAGCAGCAGCCAATAGAAAAGCACCTTCAGATGACATCGCTCCCATTGTGTTTTTTAAATATTACGCACAAGTAATACACATAAAAAAATAAAAATTAAAAAAAATAAAGAATAAATAAAACCTAAAACTAATACTGAAACTAACTAAACTAAAATTAAGCATTTACTCATAAAAACTAACAGAACCACCCTGAAAACTAATTAAAACTAACTAAATTTAAAAAACAAAACTCAAAACGAAATAAAAACAAAAATAAAAAATTCCAAAACTATAATAACCCTACTACCTACCATATTACAAAAAATAAATAAAATAAAAAAGTTTGGACACCCCAGCTGTAAGGTAAGAAAGCCTATTGATAGGGTTCCTTGTTTGAGTTAAGCTGACTTGCCTCAGGGCACAACTCCAACCCTGTATCGACTGCATAGAGATTAGCAAGGGAAGGGAAATCTAAGCAACGGCTGATAAAAGGGAACAAAGTGGAGAAGTTACGTTATCCTGCAAATTCCAAGATGAGCTTGAATTTTTTTGTGAGCATTAAGTTTTTTCTTCAGTCAAGATTAATATATACATTTTGACCTCATCAATAATTACATCATCATCCATTTCCTTTGACACATTCCGTGACAAATGCTATTCAAATAGCATTTGGCATGAACTTTTATTTCACAATCTCAGATGTTATCTGTTTTACACCTTTGAATAATTTAACATCAAATGTGCTTTTTGCTTATACGCCTGCTAATGCTTAACTGATGTATTCTGTTAGTACTAATGCGACTTAATGTGTTAATGGTGTGCCTTCTTCTATACATTAACTGCACATTAGCTAGATGTGTTTGTTTTTGATAGATAATGATAATATATCAGTAATTAACGATAAATAGGGTATCTAGAGAGTTTGAACTGACAATGAAGATTTTACGTGAACTTTTAGTGTCAGTGATAATCATTGCCATTATATGCGGAGAAAGATATAGGTCTGTTAGGTTCTCTGTAATTGGTTGAAATTGTGTTATTTATGTTTAGAAAAAATAGCAGCGGGTAGAAATACACGTTACAAAGCATTGCCTGCTTCACACACTGTGACAGACCCTGCAGAGGCTCAGCAGTATAGGAGATAATAGATGGACGCTTGCACCTAAATCTACCACATATAAGTGTCCAATTTGATTATCTTGCTGCTGGCCAGTTGTTGTTGTTGTTTTTTTTTTTTTGTTCTTCATTTGCACCAGCCAAAATAAACCCTAATTTGAGCATAATGCTTCTCTGTCCGCGGACTCAATGGGGAACTCTCAGCCAGATCTAGCAACGCAACAGTCTGCGAGCTATCGGCAAACTGCTTTGTTATGCTCGATGCCATCAATCTCTATGCATGAGAATGGCCAACTTCAATACTGCTATTGATTGTGGAAACCTTTGAAAACGGCTAAGGTCAAAGCCTCATCCTTCCTCAAAAAGTTGCTGAGATTGATTATTACATTTTTAAGCCATATTCCATTAAGGTTTGAAGCAGTGCGGAAGAATGGTGGCTTGCTCATATGTCAGATGGATTCATCATCATTGGTCGAAGGAAATTATTATCCGCCAGGCATGTAAATTAGAAGGAGAGCCTGGACAGGGGTGAAAGAGCATGATATTCATGAGAGACAGAATAAGAGGTCACATTGACTAAAGTAAGTGAAAAATATGACGATAAAATGGACCACAAGCAAATTTGTAATGGAAACATTTCAACCTTCAGACTTTTATCAAAATATGTATTGAATGTTCATTATTTCTGATCAAATGTGTTTTCCATTTATTCCAAGTTGACCAAACGTCCCCTTTTGCCCGGACATGTTTACTTATTTACATCCTGTCTGGGTGTCCGATGGGTGGGTTATAAATTCATGAAAATGTCTGGTTTTCATTGCGGGACTAATAGGAGGCGGAGTGAACCGTGTGGCCTCCGCGATTGGTAGAACGCGGACTGCTCCCAATTCGATCACGAGGGTTGTGGGAAGGGTGTCTGTATGGTTGCATTGTGCTTGTGTGTTACTATTGTCATATATAAAATAAGTATTGTTTTAAGCAAAAGGTTTGTCAGCTTTTTTACATACCTCAAATCAGTTCCTAAGCTGTGTCGGCGGCCCAAAATTTTCGCTCACGAGCAAAGCTTTGGGCTCGCAAATGGTACACATGGTCACGATCTGAAATAGTCCGCTCATTTAAAAAAAATAATAATAATAATAATAATAATAATTCTGCTCAGAACATTGTTATTCATTTGTCAAGTAAGACTTCAAAATGAAGTTATGTTATTTTGTTTTATTTTCTACCCTTACAGAAGATGTTAAAATAGTTACATTGCCATTATACGGCATCTAAGTAAACTTAAAGTGTCATTTACATATCTCGAGGTTGAGTGTCCCCCTTTTTTTTGGGAAATCAAAGTATGATCATGCAAAGTCATTCCATTTTATCTACAGTTTGTGTTTTTTGTCATTCTAATATATTTCTTTGAAAAGAGGTTTATGGTTGGGTAGTACAACACTCAAATTCCAAGTCTCAGTTTCATTAATAAATAAATGTTAAAAATCAAGGAGAGTTTTTACTAGTACATTTCTTCGGAAGAGTTTTCCAAGTTTCGTTTTTGTTAAGAAAAAGAACAATAGGGAAGAGTTGTTATCACAGATCCCCATGACAAATGAACATGCTACAAAGGAGTAAAATCAATACCAAGTAACTATTGCAGCCAGTCAGATAGCTACAGTTAGGGTGGCCATTTCCATAAGGTCAAAAAAGGAGGACACATTTAAAAAAATAATAATAATAATCGCTATAATGTGGTTCACTTTTCATGTCCTTGCTGTTTTGGAGATTTTTTTTAGTGCAATTTTGCATGCATTTTTCTTACGGTAATGTACCTGTTTTATAAAATGTATGAAGGTTTGAACATTGAGAATGTTTAAACAAGAGAATTATGAAAAAATGGAAATGCCTCGATGAGAAAAGTGTTTAAACTGTGGTGAGTGGTTGTAGAGCCTTAAAACATAAATAAATGTAAAACATAAAGCTAACTACGGATAAGCTAAGCGGATTTCATTTATTGTGGGTATTTTATTTAACCTTACTCTAACGGAAAACGAGCGAACACTGGACATCAGACTTGCGGTGTATTTTCATCAACAATAAATTTTACATGGATCATGTTTGTGTAACTAAATGGCAAAAATATCAATTAAAAAGTCAAACTTCTTTTTGACATTTTATTTAGTTTACAGTACGATGTTTTTAAACCACTAAGCAATGACGTGCTTCTGTAAAAGTGCAATGTGCCACAAAACTTCCCTTATTTTGAAAAATAAATAAGGACAAAATGTCTTCAATGATGGCGCACCTACTGCTCGCCTCTTGCTTTTATGCTTTTCCGTCCCCGCGTGACGTTCCATGACTGCTTTGCCCTGACTGCTCACGTCCACATCACACCGGCCAAGCGTACGGAAACCGTGAAACGAGTCTCGACTGCTTTTGGCCAGGAAATTGTGCTCTTTCGTCCATTCAATATTAAAAGATGTCCGGCGTTTTGGCATTTTTGCTAGTGTTGCCTTTTTGCTGCCTTTTCTCTGCTGTCAAAGAAGATGGCGAGGATATAACGTAGTCAGACAGCCACACGTGGCGCTCTGTTTACATTTATTGAAACAATGATATACAAGCTTTTTAACTGAAGCCACTCTTGGCCAATAACAGACAGTTGTGACAAACGTGAGGTGGGTCACAAACTCAACCGCAGCTCTTTTTTTTTTTTTTTTTTTTTTTAATTATTATTATTATTATTTTTTAAGGAGGACAAACCAGTGTCCTGCTTAAGGTTTTACAGAATTCAGAACACATCACTGAAAATTAGGACTGTCCTGCTTAAATCAGGACGTTTTCCTAGCTACAGTAGCTAGTTAGCGACTAGCGCTAGTAGCTAACGCTTGCCGTCAATCGCAGTCTTCAGCCTCACAATCTTCAGTATGCGTCACTCACCCTCGTTGCTACCTCGTTAGTCAACTTCTGGCTCAACCTTGCATCAGCTCTAGTTTGCATGGCACTGAAATACTCTGCACTGCGGGACACTTGTTATTCATTACATTAGGGTAGTTTGAAGTTTTCTTCTGTAGTGCTTTAGTTGTAGGCTAATACTTTTTGGTGGTCTGGAGTCTACTGTTTTGAATTTAAATTTAATACCGGCTGAACTGAGGTACACTTTACAGAACCCTTTGGTAGAATTCCAACTGTACAAACATTTGGACATTGAGGTACCACAGTCATTTGAACAATGTGAACCACTAAACTGCGCTAATACATTTATTCTCTTCTAATTTCCATCCTCCTTTCTCTTGCAGGGTAATCAAGAGGCCCCAGCTCCCCCTGAAGCAATGGCTCAACCCTTTCCTCCGGCCCAGTACCCTCCTCCACCACAGAATGGGATGCCCGCTGAGTATGCCACACCCCACACTCACCCACCAACTGACTTCACAGGACCAAATACGGTCGCCGAACACGCCCTGACGCTGTACACGCCGACACACACGCAGAGCGAACAGCCCGTGAATGACAGCAACGTTCCTGCACTCACGGCCAACACGGTAGCGGTGAGTCAACACTGCAAACCCTGACACAAGATTTTTACATTTGGAAAATTGTCATTCAATAAATGTTAGTAGCAGAAGTCTCTGTTTGACATCATCATCTTTCAGGATCGATTAAAATAGTGATATACCAGAGTTCAAAAACAAAATACTCTGAAGAAATAGATGAGAGTTTTTGTTGAATGGCAGCACTGTGGATTAGTGGCCTACATGTCTGCCTCACCGTTTTCAGATTTGGGATTTTATAGGCTCTGTCCATCCTGTGTTGTTTGGATTTTGGACTTTTGCTTGTATGTTTTTTTCTCACAATATTCAAGCTTCCTTACCCATTCAAAAAAGCATGCTAGGTTAATTGAAGATGCTAAATTGCCCTTTGGTGTGAATGGTTGTTTGTCTATGTCTAACACATGTTAAAGTTGCCACAACGGGCTTACATCACCTCCCAGTCGACAATCGACGAAAGCTTGGTGCTACTTGCACTACAACCAGTAAGCTAGCAAAAAGCTTTGATGGCTAGTAGTGTGGCTATTGCTAAGCACGAACTCGGACTCGCTCTTGAACCACAAATCAACAAATCCATGGCGGCAAATAAGCTACACATGTGGCAAGTATCGTTCTCACCAAAGGATGACAAGGAGAAATGGAGAAGCCATGCTAATTGCTAAGCTAACCTAAGACTGACAACACGTTTAACACCAAAATTAAGTGCTTGGGATGACCGATTCTATTTTTCACAGACATCTGATTGGAACGACATTAAAACGAAGAAGTTATGTGTTTGAATTCCAGAGACTAGATAAAGTCAAATTGCTAAATAGAACTGGAAACAGGAATCACTTAATGTTACATGAACCAGGAGTGGCCTTATAAGCTTAAAAAATATATCGGTGGCGTTGAGCCAAAAGCTCCGAAGTCACAATTTGGAAAATTTCTTATTTTTTCAAAAATCCATTCTTTTGGTCAGTCCATATGTGTAGGTGTTATTTTTCCAAATTATTGAGCAATCTAAAGTGTTACAAATGGCTTGCTCTATTTGATGATGTAATGTTAATGTTTGCACAAACATGCCATATTTGGGGTCTCCTGAAAAGTTACTCTTTTGTAGGTACAAGGTTTTGACCCAACACCAGCGACATATAATAAATGGCTCGGGAAATAAATGAATGAAAATATTTCTAATATCAGTACCGGTATCATTTGCAGAGGTGGTCGCACCAATGAATTTTGTGTCCGTCATGTCAGTTATCAACAGCTTTTGCATTGTAATTGTCAACCCATCATTAGTCATTCCTCAGCTAAATGTTTCCGTCATTCATCAGCAAAATGGGTATTCCTTCATTGAAAGACAGACAATTAGAATTGACAGATTGTTGATTACTTTGATGGACAAAAACAACTTCCTGCTTCGTCCGTCAATTCGTCCATTGTCAACAAAACGAGCATCATTGACAGGTAGATGGACCTTCCAGCAATACTGATCATTTGTTTTCACAGTCGTCTTGAGGTTTCATTTTGACTTTTGAGTTCTGCACAAAAAATGTTCTCAAATTGCATCACAGTCCAAAAGTCAGTTCGGATAGGCTCCAACTCACTTGTGATACAAATGCGAATATGTGGTATCGAAAATGGATGGCTGGTGATTTATACTGTCCGATCTTTTGTGCCCACTGCTGGCTATGATGTGTTTACAGTGCTAAAATGTTCTAAGTGAATTTCTCTATATACCAATGAAGTCGATGTTTGATTTACAAACGGACGACTTCCTGAACAATTGACTTGAGTGCCAATATCCACTTTGTAGTCCAAAATAGTGCATGGAAAGTCAAGTTGGGAAAGAGCTGATACAAACTGTTTGGAAAAGTGCAGGCACTCACACTTGCAGGGCAAGCAGATCAGCAAGTAAAGCAAAATACAATATCTCAAGTTGAGTGAAAACATCCGTTCCATCAAGATGAGCCTTCACATTCTCTCTATGTTCTTTTTTAAATAAAATATGTTGTTCGGTTCCTATAGAACAGCAAGCTGTGGCAGTAGGGTACGTACACAGACGTCTTATGGGGCTGCGGTTGTTTACAGGACTGCAGCATTGCTTTCGGCACATCCGAAAGCACACCTGTAGCTTTCAGCTCGCTTTCCTCAAAGAATACTAATTGGTCAGTCCGACACTTGTATACTGGAAGACCTTGCAAACTGAGATACACTGTTGGAGCTATTTGTGACTTTGAGTGCTTTAAATGTTTGCTCTAAGTCAGCATTTTTTTTTTAAATGTACTTCTTGTGATATGTGCAATGTCAGCAAGCAATCCTTGACCCAAATGGTTTGTTTTTCTTTCAGTTTTGCTTGCTTAAAGATGGTTTCTCAGGGGAAGCTGTGTGGAGAGAATGTTCTCCTCACCACAGTTACAAGGTAGACTATTGCTTGATTTGAATGCAATTTTTACAATCAAAAGATTTCATTCATGTGCGGCGTGCTGCTCACCTTTGAAGCCAGTCGGGTTTTAAGATAATTGATACGGCGAGTTGAGCTCAAATGCTTTTGTAGTGGTGGGTGGTACACTGCGAAGCCTGCAGGGAGTCAACGAAGCCTTTCTTGTTGACTCTAGGACTGACTTTCTGAAGTCTCTCTGAAAGCCAGCTTCACACAACATAAAACATAGAACTTAAAAAGTCGAAAGTACCCTATCCTGAGGGATCCTGCAAAATCTGGGATAATGCATGAAGTAAGAAAATAAATGACACGCAGAAGATATGCCCAAGAAATTGATTTTATTTTATATTATTTCCAGCTTATGAGAACTTTAACAAGTAAAAAAGTATTAAACAAAAAACACATGTGGTTTCCTGTATATAAACACAGATTTGCAAAGAAGCACAGCCATGGCTAAGCATGTCCATTCTGAACCACCACTCATCTAAAGTGACTGAAAACTGTCAGATCTATTGGCAGTAGTGCATGCTGGTGTATTTTCCCCAAAGAAATCTGTAGAACTGCGCGACCGCCGGAGCATTTAACTTTAGAAGTTTCACTTGAAAAGTGAAAATTGTAACACACTCTTTCTTTGTTTTTGCACTATTGTGCTGAGTCGCCGTGTGATCATTACCTGCCACTGTAGTTCACGGATGCCCTGCTGAGCTCGCATCCGCTCTCACCTGCTCATTGGAAACACTGTAAATACACAGCTGGGATCTAATTGGCTTTATAGGCAGGCGGAGTTGTTTCGGGCCGTTTGGGATCCGTGGGGGATTACGTGTGTGCATGCATATGACCGTGTGTGGAATTCCAAGGCTTAAGTTCATCGAAAAGCTTTGCTTGTGTCTTAATGTATCCCACCACCACCACCACACACACACACCCTCACACATAAACACAACATTCAACTCAGTGGCACCGTTTCCCCGGTGACAGCCAAGGAAGTTTGGTCTGCTTGTGTATGATAATGTTAATGTAATTATTGCCTCATCCTCCCTGGCTGCTCACACAGCATGGATGGCGGAGGCAACTCAACACAACCAAAGAGCAACAAGGAGAAAACAGATAGTTGTTAGCTCTATGACAGTGGCCGAGCAGAGTTAAGCTTAAAACTCGATCACACATGCAGACCAACACAGTCTATATGGAAAATTCCATATGAATAAGTACATACAGAGGGTTTGATGTAATTGATGTTGAATTGATGAATGAAACGATGACATGACACGTCACTGGAGTGTGGAATCTGTCTGCATGTGCCTGGATCAAATCCACCAAAAGTGCATTACACTACCCGCGCCACAACTTAGACCTGGTTTCACATGGTCTAAAGTCAAGTCTAATAGAAAACATCTTTGGTCCGCCGGAACACATGGTGAGGTGCAGCACAGCCTGCCAATTTCCAAAACATGGTGAACTGGGCAAAATAAAGATGTGCCAGTTTTTACTCTAAGCACCCTTCAATAAACAGTGTCCTAAGTAAATGGAAATGATGTGTCAACAGGTAGCAATGTTTTGTGTTTTTGTTTTTTTACCCTGGTCAAGCTACATGCTTCAACTGTTTTCTTAGTTTGATTTGATTAAGTGTAACTGACAATGTTTCGTCCATCACCTAAATCTAATAACTGAATAACTGACGGTCAGCATTCATGACAACGCAAAGCATGTATATTGTTTTCGCACTGTTTTGACGTTTTCCTGAATAACTTCATGCAGGCATATTGTTTCTTTAAAATTTTAAATGCTGGAGGGGGCCACAATTTTTCATCAGTACTACAGGGGGGCCCACATGCAGTAGGCGCCATTTTAGATATGGACAAATTATGAGCATTTGTGCGAACAATGTCCTCTTAGTATTTTTTGTTTTTTTTAAGAATACATTTCGCAGTGTATAAAAGATCTACAATCCTAACCCAACAACAAAAGTTTTGAAGCAAAAAAATAACTTTTTTTTTTTTTTTTTTTTTTTTTTTTTGCGCAATGCAAAGGGCTTTCATGCATAAAAAATAGTAAGAATGGCACATAACCTGTTGAACAAGAAAGTAACATTAATTGCAAGAACTCATTTTATGTATTTTGCCCACAAATCAACTTATTAAATTAAAAAAAAATATTATTCAGGTACCAACTCATAGAGTAGTGGTAGTATCTGCCCTGAGACTGGGAGGTCGTGGCTTCAATCTCCCTGCTTGACACTCAGAATTATGGGTTGGAATTGGTGAGTTAGATCACCAAATGATCCCTGAACGCAAGCCCCTGCTGCTGCTCACCACTCCCTCAATGGATGGGTCAAATGCAGCAAAGAAATTTCACCCCACTTGGATGTGTGACAATCAGTGGGACTAAAAAAACTATTTGTTCTCTATATCATTCCAAATCCACAAAAAAATAGGCCTTCTCATGTTGTGATGTAGGCCAATATAAGACATTCTTGGATTAGCATATTCCTGGTTTAAAAAAATAATAATCAATTTTCACATTTTGGATTTTTTGCAGTTTTTTTTATTTTTTCTTCTTCGTGAAAAACATAATGTATGTTCATCAGCATTTTTCAGAACATTTTCTGAGGTTGTAAAAATGAACATTAATTGTATTTTTTTTCTTTGATTTTTTTTCTTTCTATTTCTATTTTTTTCTATTTTTATTTTAATGCATTTATTTCTTTCACTGTATGTTTTCTTTTTTTTCCCTGTCATTCTTCTGCACTGCACAGTTGACCTCACTGTCTTTACGAAATATGTCTTAAATGTCTGAAACTGTCTGAAATGTGCCCACAAAGTAGGCAGTCAGGATGAGACCCACACAGCAGATTATTGCTGCATTAAAGTTCCGTACCTATTCAGCTTTTGTGTCTCTCTCTGTGTGCACTTGCATATGCGTGTGTGTACGTGTGAGAGTGATGTAATGCCATTATCCTCACTTCCCTTTCTTTCCATTTTTACCATTCTCTCTTCAGTCAGCACTTACGCCATCTTTCGTCTTGCATCTCCGAATACTTCCTCCACAGCCAATCATCGTGCGCTAATTCTCTCCCTTCATTCTTTAGCTTTTTCTGTCTCCAACTCTATAGTTCTCTCTTCCCCATATCGCTGGCTCTTGCTACAAATGCTGCTACCTTCAGCACTTCTCTCTCATTGATTGGAGGCCGGATAAGCTGACATCATCTCTCCATCTCAGGGTTTTGCCCTTATTCTTTCGCTCTTTCTTTTTCCCTCATCCTCATGTTGGTTGGATTTTGTTGCATCCTCACAGTAAACAGTTTGGAGCGGGCAAAGAGGGAAGCAACAAAGATAAACCAACGCATGAGCGGAAATCCTTTTTTTTTTTTTTACGTTCTCTCCTAGTGAGTGTCACAGTATCACGTAAGGGGAAAGTGACAAAAGTAATATTTTTGTTTATAATAACAGTCCAGCTGTCCTCTGCTGTTCTCTGGTGAGCAGATTGTGTATGAATCTATCTAACCATCATGTTGCCACACAAATAGAATGCCAACCAAAAAGATGACAGTAAAAATGTAATGAATAAATAAATAAATAAACAAAATAATAATAATAATAATAATAATAATAATAATCATCATCATCATCATCAGCGATTGGCTGGCAACCAGTCCAGGGTGTACTCTGCCTATTGCCCTGAGCCAGCTGAGATAGGCTCCAGCACCCCCCGCGACCCTTGTGAGGAATAAGCGGTCAAGAAAACGGATGGATGGATGGATAATAAAAATGGTTATTATTCGTGATGGACAAATGAAGCTTCTTGAAACACCTGTTACAGAGAAAATTTAATAATTTTCCGTTGTACTGGCGGGCCTTCATATTTAATTCAAGAGCCATCGAGAGGAGTAAAAAAAGATATTGCAAGTGATTCATGAAGCTTCATGAAGCGTCATTTTCCCATCACTACACATCAATAATTCTGATCCCTACTGTATATTTTAACATATAAATTGATTACATCCAGCTTACCCATCATCCATAATGTTTGATCCTCTTGTTGAAAGACAACATTAATTAAAGACTTGTTGCTGAGAAACCTAAAAAGACTTCCATTGTTAAAATTTAATTCCCACAGTCCGATCCAACGCAAAATAAAGCACCTTAAAAAAGCAGTTAATCGAACAAACGTAAACACGGAGAACAACACCTTTTTCATACGCTTAATAATGTCTACAGAGGTAAGAAACATATTAATCTTCAAGTTACTTTGTATGTAAAAGTCATTTTGAGTGACAAAAGCTTACGTAATTACAACCTTCCAAACGTAAATAGTGCGTCCCATGAATCCGATGACATTGAGGGTAGCGCGTTGCTAATATCATATATGCCCAAGTGCGGAGACATTAGTAAGCGACCGTGTGGTAGTTTTATTCTGCACTGCTAATCATAAAGAGACCCTATCGTATTTTCGTTATGAAGTCTTACCTTTTTAATAAAAAGTCAGCAAGCTGTGGGTTCCGTTTCATCCCCAGAATAGCTCTTAGCTCACTCCACCTGACGAACGCTGCTCCTATATTTATCCGTGTCCTCCCGTGACGCTGGTCTGAAAGTTTTTTTTACTTCTCTTTGTCTTCCGTGGATTGAGACGTATCGGGTGCAGGTCTCTTTAAATCCAGTTTGAATTAGCTGTCCTTCTCCGTGAAGTTGCGCGAGAGCTAACAGGGACAATAGCGTGCACGTGCATGACGTCATGCTCAGAGCAAAACCTTGAGTTTCCGGCCCGAATCCTCCAACATTTTTTCCTTTTACAAAAAAATAGGAGCAACAGTCATTGTGCCACACTCGTGCCTCCTGTCCATTATACAACTCTTAAAACATGCGCGGGTGAAAAATATGGTTATTTTAACACTCAAATTTGAGTCTAATCTTGCATCATGCACCTTTAAATCAGCACATGCACTGTACTAAATGGTTGAATGTGTTTGCTGTAAGTCTCACTGAGGATGGATATCATTTACAGTACCTCAAGCTCAGGATGTCAACGCACCGACATGCAAAAACCACTCGGCAACAGCGCAACGGTCATGATAGTATAATAGACTATTGCTAATCAGGGTTATGAAGCCAGGAGCTTGTGTTTCAGAGAAAAATACTAAGGATTTTTTTTGTAACCACAACACAGTATCTTACAATAATTCACTGCAGCTGCCAGGCGGACTGAATGCATTGCATGTTCTCACTTCTGTGCCTTGCCTTGTGAAGTGGTCTCTGATGGAGCCAAAATGTTCAGACAAATACAGGCTGTTTGTCGTATATCACTGGAATAGTTGCACCAGTGCATGTTATGTCGGAAAATTAGGATAGATTTGGTACTGCGCCTTTTGCACATTCAGTTTATTGCCACCAGTAATTGACCTTTGGCATTCTCTGTGCTTCTTCGCAGCAGGTAGATGACGTTGCACAGACGGAGGGTTCCCAGCATCTTCACCTGCAGCCAAGCGACTCATCGGAGAAACAGCAGCCCAAAAGATTACACGTCTCCAACATACCTTTCCGTTTCCGGGATCCTGACCTGCGGCAAATGTTTGGGGTAAGCATCATGGATGTATGATTTTTCTGGACTTTATTTCAAGAATTGAGAAACACTGTATTCAAATTTTTAAGCATTTTCTTTATTTGTGTCTTGATTTACTTTTGATGTTACGACTCAATTGACTCATCTATCAAATTAATATTTCCCATTGAAATGAATTGAAATGTAATTAATTTTCCAGTCTAAAAGATTTGATTCACTTCAATCAAATATCAATTAATTATGGAACATCATTTCTTTTTAAATATCAAGGATATGCTAAAAACTCCACAAATTTTAAATTCCAAAGTTAATTTTAACATATTATTGCTTAGTACCCTTGTGAGGAGCAAGCGGTTCAGAAAATGGATGGATGGATAATTGCTTAAGTGTTACACAAGCATTGACATCTGCAAGGATGAGATGAAACTATTTTCATAATTCTAATTCAATAATTGTAAATATCATTTAAAAGATTCTGAATTGTCTAAGTGCAATAAACCAGGTCTTTCATAAATGTAAGAAAATATTTTTGAATTCATGTGAACAGTAATCAAGAAAACTAAGATAATAAAAAATATGGCCTTTAAAATGATACTTTCTTTAAAATTTATGGAGAAAAAGATTTATTAAAATAATCAATTCATGGGCTTATTAATCGATATCGGGCTTCAAAAGGAAAATCGATTCGATATCAATTATTAAATTTTCTAAAACCAGCCCTAAAATAATCACTCATTTCTTACTACATGTTTAAGAAAATAAAAATATAAACATAAACAACGTTGAGAACCAGATATACACTGGTTTCATAAAATGTAATCACTGTACGCTAGTCACAAAAACAACTGCACATGCAAGAGTTATATCCCTTTAAGGAGGTGTGGCCTAATCTGTGAGTTCTGAATGCGAGTTTCGGTCTTTTTTTTTTTTTTTTTAGCTGCTTATTAGTTTTCTTTTATTTTGTATTTATGGGTTTGATTGATTGTACTGTTCAACACTACCTGGTGGTCTGTGTCAATTAAAGCTTAAAAGTGAAACGCAAAAACCAACATACGTCCTTTGAACTAGTTTTCAAGCCTTTCGTAATAAAACTAAATAATTCACACCCTTACCTTTGTATGCCCCTTAACCCAAATTAGGCTCGGTTTATTAAAGTTTTATCTCGCATGTCTGTCCTTAAGTGGTCCTCTGAAAGTCAGAGTGGTAGGTAGCAAGCCTATTGTATGCTTCACTTGTCTTTACACATGCAAAAGAAACATTTTGTGAAGACTTACTGTAGAAAGGACAGACATTTTGCGTCTCGCCAACTTGGACATTATTTTTGTCCTTTCTTTTCTAGAAGTCATCAATGGGTATGAAAGCTCATGTGACACGACAGGACATTTCTGATTGCCTGGCACATTTATGATGTTTCAATGTCATTTATGGGTGATAATTAGTGCCCGACAGAAAAAAAAAACAGCTGCCGAACTCCACACACAACTCAATCACTTTCGGCCATGTCACCCAATCAGTGTGTGGTATTAATGCATATATGTAAACGCTCATCTTTTTATGGGGCTGCCCTGAATATAGCACACAAGTCTTTGTTTTCTGCATCCATATAACACAAACACGCATATTATTGTATCAACCAAACCCAGCATGAGTATGAATATTTAATAGGAGGTCGGAGTTATGCGTCTCTTAGTCCCACACCCACCTTCCTGTTACACAAATGGACTGAAACATCTGCTCCTGTGGGTTCCACCAGCACTTCCCAGGCCTCAGAGCTCTTGATGTTAGGAGAAGGCACGGGAATGGAAGGGCCCGTCAGTAGAGACGCAATTAATGGGATTCTTCAGCGAGGTTAAAAGGGAGTTTATCCTCATTAGGTGTATACAGGGTGACAGCACCAGCTAGGGGTGCTGGAGTGAGTGTCTGTGTGCGTTTGGATTTGTGTATTCCTGAGCAGTGCCGGGACTCTATATTTTCTCCCAGCAGTCTCCAGTCACTTAGCGGATTCTCCGAGGCACCGAACACTGCACCACAATTAACCAATGATGGCATCAGACTGGGCGAAAGGAACGGTAGAATGGTAAAGGAGAATAAAAAGTGACAGACAGTCTCAGACAGTCCTGCTGAATACAGGATCACAAACACGCAGGGTAGGGAAGGATTCCAAATTACCGGTAAAATCTGTGCAGGGAGGCAATTTGCCACTAAACAATAGAACACTTTTCTTCAAGGAAACATTGTTGAACAATAAAGCAGAACATCAAATGAATACATTTTAAAAGTGCTATGTTTTCATCAAACTGATCTTTATGTAAAAGGGTGGGATGGATGGATGGATATGGAGAACTGAAAATGCCATAAATAAATAAATGTATTTTTTTATTAAAAAAAATATCATTCAAAAATTAAATCTAAAAAAGTAAATATAAATGGAAATAAGAATAAATAAATAAATCGAGAAAATGAAAAAACGAGATTTCTAAATAAAAATAAATCTGAAAATAAATACAAAAATAAATATATAAATAGAATTATATGTCAATCAATAAATAAAAACATTCTCCTCTTATATCTATTTATTTATTTCATGCAGCAGACAAATATTTAATACAGGTTAAAATGAGGAAGTGGCCCTAAGTGTTTTTTGGATTTAATTTTTGAATTATATTTTTTATATCTGTTTTATTATTATTATTGTTATTGTTATTGTTATTGTTGTTATTATTATTATTATTATTATTATTATTATTATTATTATTATTATTATTATTATTATTATTATTATTTTGGAATTTTTTGTCCTCCATTTATCAAGGGCTCTGTAATGTAAATGGTGCTTGAGCATAACCTCTGGCACATCTTGAATTTTGTGCCAGTCCAAGCCTCATTTTGCCTGCTTTGGGAATTTGGCAGACCTCTCTGCGCCATGGTTGGCGTTCTAGTGCACTGAAGGTGTTTTCTTTGACATGCGCCCAGCACACCCGATAATTTGATAGCTGGAAGCCTGCTTAACTTTACGTCTCCAGGAACCATGTCTAACTATTGGCGCAGGTAGTGTAACTGTTCAGAAAACTCCAGAAATTCTCAATGTCCAATCCACCCCTGGTAACAACCTTACCAGTGTTCATTCTGATAAGCGACACGTTCTCAAGTGTTTGACAGAGTTGTATTTCAGAGGGTTTTAACTCATTCACTGCCATTGACGGCTACAGACGTCAAAAATCAATTTATACTGGGCTGGCAGTGATTGAGTTAAAGGGTTCAAATCTCGGACGATGGCCTTGCCTTCTATTGGAATTGACTTTCCACTGATATTTTAACAGTTCCTGAAAGTCTCAGGTTCATATCTTTTTCCAAAGGTTGCTATGGACATTTGAAAGATGCAAGTACCAAAACTTTAAATGTATTTTTCTCAAAACTAGAGATTTCTATCTTCCAACATTAAAATTGCTGGCACTGTGTCAGTTTTTGAGGTATGTCCGTGTATTATATATCATTTTAAAAGGAATTAAGTGCAGAATTTTAATATAATATATAATCTCAATTTTGATTATTCTTTTTTTTTTGCACATGACATGAGGACCCTTTTTGCCAGAGCCAGTTAACAGTCAAATATAGTCAAAGCTATTTTTTTTTTATTTTGAGTCTCTGGGCAAACATAAGCCATCCACATAATACGTAGAATGACAACAAACTTTGTTTTTAAGGTTAAGCAAAGCCACTTCTGCTACTGTACTTTGGTACCAATTGGTCTGTACACAGAAACAACAAATTTATGAATTTCTTCCATCCTGCACACAGCAGTCCATTTCTGTGTAGTTTGCTAGAAAACAGTTTCAACAAAGGTGGGCGTGTAATTGTGTACCTCATTTTTGTGACAATATGCTGACTATTAAGAATTTGTTTTTGCCTTGTTTGCCTACAATTTTTGTTTCATTTGTAGAAAAATGAACCTGACGTTAAAAAAAAAAAATTGAAGTCCTCCCTCGTTGGGGATCGTTCAAATGCACAAAATCAGCCCTCGGCCCACCGCCTAAATTGTACATCTGTTCTAAATGTACAGTTGAGCCGAGCCAAGACAAGTCAGTACTGTGCAGTGGAAAACCGGCCATTGAATTGTTCCTGAATGTGTTATTTTTCCTGAGCTGAAGGCAGAAGCAATTACTGTAAAATGTGTCTGGGTTTACCTCTCACGACCATAGATTTCAGAAGAACTGAGGTACTCCCTTTCACTTAAATTGGGATGTGTGAGCAGCAGACACAAATCTATTACAGTTCCACTACACTACCACCACGATGCAAACAAAGGCAATAACTGGGCATTACGGCAAATGGAATTCTGAGTCATCTAAGCCAAAGTTGTAATAGAAAAGCATTATGAGAGCATTAAACTAAGCCATATAAAGAAGTTCAATCAAAGGCGAATCCCAAGACCTGTATGTATCGTGGACAATAAAGTAAACATAACCTCTGAAAGCAGATAAACTCAGAAAAATATAAAGACATTATTTTGCACAAAAATACAGCATCACCAGAAATTGAACCTTATCATTAACTCATTTGCTCCCAATAACGTGTAAATACGTTTTTTTTAATGTTCTAAGTGTCCCAAAGACGTATTTATGTTTTTTTTTGGTTTTTTTTTTATGCTAGAGCATACAGAAGGCTTTGATGCAGCCTCTCAACTGCAAAGAACGGTTGCAGAAATGGTTATTACACAAACGGCCAGCAGGTGGCAGCAGAGCAAAGGAGATCAACCAGGGCCATGTAGAAAAAAAGCTCAATTATTTACAATTTTAAATAGATTTGTGAAAACTGATGAAACCTAGCTCTCTTCTAATGCTAATTGCTGCAAAACGGAAACAGATAGAAACATACTTTTTTTCCTGATGAAAGAAGAGACTTTAATCTTTCTTTTGCTTTTATAGCAATAGAACACAATATTCTGTGGGCCTTGCAAAATCGGTCAAAATCCAGTAAAACAGCGAACGGGATTGCTTCTGGGAGTGAATGAGCTAACCAACCTTAATTCATAATTACATAAAAACAAGTGAGAGGCTATTATAGGGTCAGCGAAGATGATCTTAATTGCAGACTGATTATTAGCATTACTCCATTAATTCTACTTTTCACCACATCATCAATTGTGGCAATTCTTAAGTTGGAGTGATTTCCAGTACCCGTGCTGGGCTGCTGTGCATTTTGCCTTACACAGGGTGAAACCTGACAAGTTGAGTCTGCTGTCCCTGGAGTATTGGCTGTGTTTAATTAATAAACAGGCACTTAGTGAGCCAACCGCAAGAGGGTCCTTACTGTCACACTCCCAGAGGTAGGGGTCCTAAATGAGTCATTAGATACTCAACACACATTCACTGCCTATATACCGTGTGTGCGTGTGCGCGCGCATGGGGGTCGGGTACCGTGGTAATAGCGTTTTAATGATACCTACACCTGCCTAATCACCTGTTCAGGAGCCTTCCAGCATTCCAGGTAACCCAGTATTCTCAGCACGGGAATTATTTTTAATGCGTCCTGTTCAAAGCTCCCCTCTCATTTGGCTTCCCAATTATTCCACAAGGCTCCATTCTCGCCTTCTCTGCATCTGAGGAAGCGAGGTGTAATTATATTCCAAAATTGGCTAATTTACATCAACATATCATTGGAGTCATGCAAAATAGCTTTGGCAATGATTGAAGACGTTGAGGCCCGTAGCCCCAAGTGCAAACTGTGTGAGTCGATTTGGAATTGTTGCGCGGTTAGTGATAGATATTATTGCTTTATGTATCATCAAATCAATGCAGGTGAAACTTTATGAGCGTCAGTAACTTGTTGCAGACATTAATTTAGAATATTTTGTTTTTATTCGCATAATCAAGGAGGAATTTGTGCAGTAAAAAAGACCTACTAAAAAGTAATGATACAACACTAGGGGTTGGAAACATAAGTCGATGAGTCAGCTTGCCATACACGGATGCAATTTCTTCCTTTTTCCTTGCAACCATCGCCTCGTGCACGGGTGTCCAAACTTTTCCTTCAAGGGTCACATACAGAAAAATCAAATGAATCAAGAGCCGCTTTGACATTTTTTGGCTTCATTAAGAATCCAATAAGCCAAGGAATTATTTAAAATAGATATTTTAACATTTTTATTTATTTTTTTTAACCACAAACAGTATGGGATTTTTCATGATTTTGGTGACTGAGTTTGCAAGGCCCACAGAATATTGTGTACTATTACTGTAAACACATGGAACCTACCAAAAGAAAAATTTGAGTCTCTTCTTTCTTCAGAAAAAAAGTATATTTCTATCTGTGTCTGTTTTGCAGCAATTAGCAGAGAATAGAGATAAGTTTCATCATCTGTTTTAAACTGTGAGGAAAACAGCTTGTTTGCAACATGACCATGGTTGATATCTTATACTCTGCTGCCACCTGCTGGCCGTTTTTTGTAATAACTACAATTACTTCAATTGTTCTATGGCATTCAGAGACTGCATCAAAGAGTTATGTATGGTCTATCATAAAAAAAAAACACATAAAAAAAAACATAAATACGTCTTTGGGACACTGGTAATATTTCAATAGAACGTATTTATACGTTTTTGGGAGCGCCTGAGTTGAGTACAGTCTGCATTTTCGGCGGTCAGGAACCCATGATGCCCATTCCAAGACTTTAATGTTAGCCTGCTGGGTGTCAAATTACAACCGTGTTTTCTAACTGATGGTTTCAGTTGGCGATGAATTCCAAGGTACCTTTTTACTGTGCTATTCACATTGATGTAGAACAATATACTGTAGCTGCTCCAGCAAAAGAGCCCAGCAGAATTACGCTAGCACCACACCAAACAGTTTGCACTGGTTTTTGTGGCCAAGAGCACAATCGTTTCTTATCCGACCATAAAACTTTCCTTCAGAAAACTTTGCAAACTCCAGCAAAGCTTGAAGGTCTTTGTGTTGGAGCAGTAACAGCCTCTCCGTTCATAGCGATGTGAAACTATCCTGACTGTAAACAGTGACACTGATGTTGCATCAGCTTTCAGTTCTTGGTTATTTCTGACCTACCAGTGTCATAAAAGCTTGGAACCTCATCCCTTAGGGGGCTAGCTAGCCCAACTCTGTGCTGGTCCCAAGCCCGGATAAATAGGAGAAGTTGGAGTCAGGAAGGGCATCCATCTGTAAAGTCGATGCCAAAATGTATTTGGAAGTGAGCGCTAAACAAAAGGAGAAATAATGAAGTTGAAAAAAGAAGTGCTCAGAGGAGGACTATTTAGAGAAGACTTCTGCAAAACAGCAACAACAAATACAGAAAATAGAAGTTTTGATTTTATTTCAGTTTTCAGGGCAAAAAACGGTTAGGCGACATGTCCTAAAAACATCCAGTAAATGGGTCCAAGGGTCATTGCAAAACTACTGTTCGGAGAAGGGGACTTCAAAGTGGCACTGTGTGTTGTCAGCTTGTTACAACAGCTCCGCTAACTTTCTCCTTTATTTGTACTTTTGCTCATGTTTTTACCATTTAGCATTTGTTTACTGAATGGTTTGCACAGTTGCAGAAATTCTTGACAGCATCATATTGCCTTAACATTTATGCAAATGCAAATATATATAAACCATTACTGCTTCATATTTTGTTTCCTTCAATGTGACACAGTTGCCTGAAGACCCTAATGCCCTGATTAGGGTACACTCTGGACTGATAACAGCCAATCACAGGGAAGATATAAACAAAACACAACTATGGACAATGGGCCTTATGTGGAATGCAGTGCTTCTCAGTTGTTTGTTTTGTTTTGCAAGTATACCCAAGAGAAATAATGAAAATTAATATTTGAATCTAATGGAAGATATATGATTTTCAAAATGGAAGGAAAGGTCGTACTAAAAACAAAAGCAGACAGCTTTAAGATCCAGATAAATGCCTTCTAATTGTGTTGCAGTGCTTCAGTAACTCCATCTGGCACCCACGTCTAAGCAACAATAACTTGAGGACATTGATGGAGAAGTATAGCTCAACAATGCAGCATTGCACTTAAATGTGGTTGACATATATATAAATTACAATTGGGGAAACCTGCTGTTCAGCTGACAAACTCAAGATGATGTTCACTCAAGTGTCATACACCGCTACTGAGATTATTTTTTCAAATAGCAGACATTCTTTTGTTGACTGCAACTAAAAGTACTTGAATTTGAGTATTTTACCCACTTTAATCTATAATATAAAGAATAGGAATATAGGCTCTATAAACATTAAAATATCAATGTCATCTGACTCCCTGGAAAAAAAGGTTTAAGCCAATTGTGCCAAAATGATGATATGCCATGTAAGCTAAATTTGCAGTATTATTTTTATTAGACACGAAACATTGTCACTTTATGTTTAAAAAAAAAAAAAGAAAAAAGAAAAAAAAAAGAAAAAAGAAAAAAAAAAGAAAAAAGAAAAAAAAAAGAAAAAATTGAATGCGATAATCATAGTCTGGAAATATTAGAATGGAACTCGCAACATTTTTTTATCATATTCGAAAGTGTTGTGTATTATTATTATTATTATTATTATTATGAACATGTGGCAGCACTTCCATCTGAACTATTATCCAGGTTATTGCCAGCTTCATTCTAATATTTATTTTTTTACTATGATTAACATATGTCTGCACATGCACTCATAAATTTTAGGGACAATCAGTGACGGTTTTCATTCATCTTGCCATTGTTAAGGACTGGTTGCACATAAGTGTCGCTCTCCGCTCCAGTCACTTCTACAAATGCCCCCCCTTTTGTTCTCCAAAGAAAAATGTGAAAAACCCGACTGAGTTATATCTAAATTATGGCAATATACGTGATGACAGCATACTCATTTTTATGGCACAAAATTAGACCAGGAAAAAAGTCCAAAATGAACAGGGGTTGCTTGCACGCAAAAGCGTCACGGCGATGACTGACTGGACAATAAATGTCCAATAATTATATTTTCTCATAAAAAGAAAGCAAAAAAATAATTTTAATCTGTTGTGTGGGTCAATTTGACTCAAATTTTAGGTTAATTTGCAGGTTGGGTCCAAGTTCAGTGGGACGGGGGGCTTAAGTTAAGTCAGCAATCGTCGCCTCATTTACATTCCAGTTCCATTTTATTGCGATTTCCTTTACAAAAAAAAAAAAAAATTCCAAGGGCACATATAGTAACCCCAAATGATTCACAAACTGTTGGAATGTGGCAGCTTCTATTTTACACTAAATTAAGCAACATGAATCACCAAGGTTGTTCAACACATGTCCACACTCCAAATGCAAGCTTCCGCTGGGAGGAAGTAAAGCCAAGCTTGTGCGAGCAAAGAAAAAAACATTGCTAGCTGAACAAAATTGCTTGTTCAGTGGTCTGGAGATAGGCCTCTCACTGGGGCTAGTCCCAGACAAATATCAGAATGTGTGCCACACACATACACAACACTACAACTGAATGAATGTTTCCAAATATTGTTTCATGGCAGTGTAAGTGTATGTTTGACTAGAATGAATCAAATGAACATATGACGTAAAACAGCATTTTCTATATATAAATGTTACATATGAAATAGTTGGTATGCGCCCTAATTTTCAGGGCTGGTTCTGTGACCTTGCCTTTGCTCTGTTGTCTGCACCATCTTTATTTATTTATTGAAATAAACCGTGATTCAAGGTCTCGTTATGCAGAATGCAAGGCTGAGTATTAACATACTGCCTGGCAAGGTTAGTGATCAACATCAATAGGTTACTCTGTGGATACTCTATGACTCTCTTTCCATTAGGAGCAGTTTTGTAACAAATTTCTTCTGTCATTTTTGTAATCTTCCCGGGTCTGGGTTGTTAGCATGCAGCTAACGTCTTTTGGTTTCTTTTGTTCTGTTTTAGCAGTGCAGAGGCTAATTCTCATGTCAGAATTGTTTTTTTGAGTGGATACATTGTATTGAGTCAATGTTAGGAGCTATTGCCTCCATAAAGCTGGAGGCATATACAGTACATCTGATAGGCAATTAGAAGAAAATGTCTCCCCACCTACAATTTTTTTTTTCCAGAGAGGTGTGCAGGATGACGCTTCAACTCAGTGAGTGGTGACTGTGCACGTGTGCATGGCTGCTTCATTCTTTATTATACCGTCCACAGTCACGGTTTCGTGAATTAAAATGCACACACAAGCCAGAGTCTTGCTCAAAATACTAATAATATAAGCAGGATTAAGTCAACGTGAAAACATGAAAAGCAACGTTTTGCTGAGCTTTTGTGTACTATCACCAGTGATGGTTAGTTATAGTTACTAATTACTCAAAAGTAACTGAGTTAGTAATTGAATTACTTCATGTTGAAAGTAACTTGTTACCACTCAAAGTAATTATTTTCACTACGCTAAAAAAAGTTTCAATCATATAATATATATATATATATATATATATATATATATATATATATATGTATGTATGTATGTATATATATATATATATATATATATATATATATATATATATATATATATATATATATATATATATATATATATATATATATATATATATACATATATATACTTTTTTTTCCTATACCACTATCTACTGTAATTATGATTTCACTACAGCATTAGTGTAAGCCCATGCAGGATGATTCCAACAGAAATCGTTTTCTTCTCTAAGTGAAAATTTCAGACACTTGTACTCTAATTGTGTTTTATCGAGGAAAAAAAAACATAAGATGATGGGCATCATTAAGATCAGTGGTGTGTGCCAATACATTGCACAGCTATAGCATCTGCCTTGGTAATGTTCATTAACAGCATATAGCCTTTCGCGCCAATACACACACATGCCCATATACACCCGTCTTTATCACCACAACAGAGCAAACACAGCATTAAATGGCTTTGAGCGTAAATGGCTGTTTTAATAATCTAATTGTCAGGTCAAGAGGAGTTTGATAATTTAGAAAATTGAATACTTGACTTGCATACGAGACAATTTAATGAAGAAAAGTTTCAGAATAGAGCTACGCAGGGTTTTTAGATTCCATTTTGTATTTTGTTTGCAGGATTGCTGCTCGCATTCTAATGATCTCTTCCTGTTTCCTCCACCTTGTCTCTTGTCTTCAACAGCAATTCGGCAAGATTTTGGATGTGGAGATTATCTTTAACGAGCGAGGCTCCAAGGTAAATAAACATAAAGGTGGTCAGTATACAATATATTTTTTGTATTTCCTCTCACCTGTCTTCGTTTACTCTCACACAATTCTTCCTCAGTCTTCGCAGCCTTTTCTTTCACTCTGTCTCAAGGGTAATTAGAAACTTATCAGTCCCAATTGCCTTCAGGCAGCTTTTACACCTTTCCTGCCTGCCATACATTGAGACCTACCATCTCGTCTTATCTTAATGCTGACATCAGGCTGCTCACAGTATGCAAACACACTCTCTTGCCTAGTTAGCTTCCCGACCTATAGCAGCGGGAGATAACCGCCAATTGTGGGTAAAGATGGAGCCTATCAAATAAACAAATTCAGCCTCACCAGCTGTCAACGTCATGGATATATATATATATATATATATATATATATATATATATATATATATATATATATATATATATATATATATATATATCAATAAGGATTGTAACAAAAAGTTGAGAGTGCATTGAATCGAACCGAATTGCTCCTCATCCCATCTCGAATTGAGCTGTACCATATTGAATTGAATTGTAATCCCACTGAGTTGAACTGAATGGAATCTTTCCACTTTAAAATGAACCGTCCTTGAACCGTATATTGCTGGCGTATGGAGCATCCCTTTTCAGGAGACCCCTTTTTTTTTTTCAGCCATTATCATTGCATCAACAACGAGAACAAGCCATTTCCAACACATTAGATTAGTCAATAATTTGGTAAAATGACACCCACACGTGTGGACTGACCAAAAGTGTGTGTGTGTATATGTATGTATATATATATATATATATAATTTATTTATTTTTCATGTAAAATTTTATAGCACTTTTCTGGATACTCAAAGGCAGTTCACAATGGATGCATTATTCAAGCACTCACACATTCACACTCTATTGGCTGTAAACTATAAGCCATAGCTTCCCTGGGACAGACTGACTAAAGCTTGGCTCCCAAGTGTGCGCCTACGACCCCTCCGACCACCACCAAACATTCACGCTGTCTGTAGTGATTGGTACTGGAGGCAATTGTGTGAAGTGTTTTGCCCAAGGACACAATAACACATATACCTTGGAGAGAGTGGGAATCAAACAGCCAACCTTCCGGTTATCAGGCAACCAGCTCTACCTCCTACGCCACGGCCGCCAAAACCTGTGTGCTGACTAATAATAATAAAGCCAATTTATTCAGAATTACTCCTATAGTTTATTGGCATGTCACAAATGTATGACCAAAAGTACTTCAAACTGTAGATTTTTAATTAATATTAAATCATAACCTTAATTAATCAGGAAATTTCCTTCTGGGACAGTTAGTTTTCTTTTCTATGTTTGCATTTCAATTAACATTTCATTTGGCCTCATCTTGAGATTGTAAATTCAAATGAATAACATTGATTTGGGTCACATGGCCTCTGATTGGTTGGGAGCTTCATAAAGCATAAATGTTTTTGTGTGCCCAAGGTTCTCGCCATGGTTATTATAGTTAGCGAAAGCTAATAATTATATCTAAAATTGAAAAGAAGGAAAACATTTTCATTCATGAAATATAAAAACAAGAGTGGTTTAAAAAAGTATAATAGCTGAAACTACATGTTATGCTCATGAAACTAATTAAAACGAAGTATACATATTGTTTTCATCTTTTTGTTCATTTCATACTTAAGCTTTCTGGGTTTATTTTATATTTATTTTGGTGTTGGTGTTCAATCATACAGAGGAGGAAGGTTGAATAGTTATTAATAATTATACTCACACAATGCTCATTGTGATAATAATGTAATAACCTTATTTATTGATTGATTTAATTATTTTTTTATTTTATTATATGTTCTCATTGCTGCTGGACATGTAAATTTCCCAGAGGGAGCCATCCCAAAGGGATCAATAAAGTCAAGTCTAAGTCTAACTCTAATATTCCATCCATAAATAAAAAAAACTAAAACTAATTCTGAAACTAATCAAAGCTAAATTAAAACAAAGCATTTTCGAATAAAAAAAAAACTAATAAAAACTAACCGACATGATTTAAATAAAAATAAATAAACTGGCTGAATTTAAAAAAAAAAAAAAAAAAAAAAAAAAAAAAAAGAGAAAAGTAACTATAGTGAAAAATCCTGTGTTTCCCGTTATGAAAATGAATGAATGACCCTGAAGTTGGAGGAGAAAATCAATTGGAGAGAAATGGGAATTTACACACATAATTAGGAATGGACGAGTACCGATACCAGGTATCTGTATCGGGCCGATACCAGCCTTTTCTCAAGTACTCGAGTACTCGTGACGCAGACGAGTACAAGTGACCAATAGCAGAGGGGGAAGACGTTAAGTGAGTCCTCCTTGCCTGTAACTGGTGCTAGCTTGCAGCAGTTTTTCACCAAAACTTCACCGGTTTGGAAATACTTCAAAATTGTGAATCTTAAACTAAAAGAGCATTTTTGTGTTTTATTTTGAGCGTTAAGATTATTGAAGAGTGACTGTGCTGTTTTTGTGTTTGTTTTTTTGTCAAAAGTAAAGGAGTATATTTGTTTAAAAATATCTTTTAGTGATTTTTTTTTATTTGTCAAAATGTACGACTGGTATCGGCAGTTGGTATCGGTATCGGTGAGTACTGAGGGTCTGAGTATCGGTATCGGTCTTAAAAAAAAGTGGTATCGAACATCCCTACACATAATATTGTTGCTCGACAATCCCGATCTAGTACAATAGCTTCCTTTAGTCTAAATAAGGAAAAAAACAGAATAGAACATATTAATCTTGTTCATTTCTGCAGGCATATTAAATGACCAACAAGTGTATTTCTATTCCAATTGAACTTATGCACAGTGTCTTCTTCACTTCTGCTCCCAGTTTGAAACACTTTTGGGTCTCGTGAGTTAGCTGCACCCTGAGGCGGAGTCACTCACTGTTTTGCCGAGTGTGGTTGCGAGTGTAATTGTATGACATAAATCTGCTTCTGTGACCATCGAAGAGCGTGCACGGGACTGCACGCACGCAATCATCCACATATGCCAACCTATACTGCTCTTTTGTTTTATTCGTCCGGGTCTAATGTTTTCTGTAAATATATTTGCAGTGAGGGATGAAGTGTGAATGTAAACTGTCACATATGAAGTGCTGTTTATTTTAGTACGGTAGTATCATAGATGTATGTGTAATGTCCCTCTTTCCCCGATGTCCTTGCCTCCAGTTCCATTTCCTAACCTCCAGGCCTCTCATCTCTTCTTTGTCTTTTTCCTCTCTTCTTTTCCTTTTTTCCTCACATCCGTCCATCTCATTTTTGAACCTCACTTCCTGGCAACTGCAGGGCTTTGGGTTTGTAACATTTGAAACGACCGCAGATGCTGATCGCGCACGGGAGAAACTAAATGGTACAATCGTAGAGGGACGCAAAATAGAGGTGCCTGTCTTTTTTTTCCTCTCTGTTTTTGCCCTCTGCCCCCCCCGGCCCCTCTTCTCCCTGTCCGTTCTTGTACCCTCCTCCTCCCACCCCTGACTTCTGTCTTTCCTTTTTCCTTCTGCCTGAAGTTTCCTGCAATACCTTCCCTCTCTTCCATTCATCTCGTGTCTTCCACCTGCCTGCTGCACCTTGAACGCTGCATGCTGAAGCCTGATCTGATCTGTAAGTGTTTGTGACAAAGACGGAAGAAAGAGCGATCCGGCGACGTTTGAGTGTTTTCCCCATGTTTTGACACAAACAATGAATTACTACTTTGCTCATGACGGATTGTGGCATGTGTGTTCGTGTGTGCATGCGCACGCAGTAACATCAGTTTCTTTTTTGGGAGTTTGAAAGAAAGGAATCTCTTTTAAATCAACGAACCGTAGTTAGATATCAGGCAAATTTCAGCATATTATTTTGTGTCAGTTGTGTGCAATATAAAGCAACACATTTTTAGTTTGTGTTCATTTAATCGTCTTTTAGCTCTCTTATTCCACGAATCACTGGAAAAGTGTATATAGAGCTATTTGTAACCAGTGTTGCTAAAAAAAAACTTGCTTTCCAAAGTAACTAGTAGTCTAACGCGTTAGACTTTATTCTAAAAAGTAGTCTGATTAAAGTTACTGTCCAGAGATTCAATGCGTTACTCCACATTTTCATGAAGAAGGCAAAAAATCTCACTGTTGTAACAGTCACAAACAACTGCCGCTAACTACGAAGATGAGGCGGGAGTCATTGATCACCACACTGAATTCAGCCATGGTCTGGTCGTGATTGGTTTGCACATTCAAATCAAAAGTGATGATATTTTTACTCCTAGTTTTATTAACCAATAGGCAAACAACACAACAAAAAAAGTGTACATTATGGACCATAAAAGTGGTAAAAAAATAATTTATTTCCATCCTCAACTGGTCCGTGAAGCATTATGGCCCTCTCGCAAGGGGGAGTGACGTCAGACAAGTTTTCAGCATACACGAGTCGACTCAAGTGTAGACACTGGAATAGCGGAACAAACAATAGAGGAATTAAGGGGATTTTCATTTTCAACCTGGATAGATTTTTTTTTTTTTTTTTTTTTTTTTTATAAAAAGTATTTATGTGACAAGAAGTCAAGAGAGACTGCCTATTTTGTTTTTCATTAAAAAAAAACACCTTTATTTTCATGTTAAAAATGCACTTTCAATAAAGTATTTGAAACTCAGTTTCTACCGCATTATTTTTATGTTGAGATGGTGTTATCGGGAGCTGCTGAAAGTAACTAAAAAAGTAACTTTTAATCTAACTTAGTTACTTTTAAAATCAAGTAATCAGTAACGCAATTTAGTTACTTTTAAAACCAAGTAATCGGTAAAGTAACTAAGTTACTTTTTCAAGGTAACTGTGGCAACAGTTTGTAACATAGTTGAAGTTAAGGAACCCAAACCAGTGTGAAATCACAAACAACACTTGTGATATTACATGATGTCCACTATAACGCAAACTATTCAAAATGTAATAGATACAGGGAGCGTTGATTGATCTGTCAATATTGCAGTTACACATTTACAGTGTAAGTGGTGGAGACTTCTGTTTAAAAGAAGGTTTTGCACTTTAGGGCGTGCTCAAGTTTTAGCCTTGACCTACCTAGTGCAAAATAAAGTTTGAAGTGAAGGAATTGGAAGTGTTAGTGGGAGAGGCAAAAAGCATTACTGTTACAGAAAAGTAATCTATTGCATTTTAGGTCTGACAGCTGTTTTTAACTAAATGTTGGGAGCAGAATCCAAAACTGATCTCAGTTTTTCTCTATCATGTTGAGTTTTTTATGCTATAGGATCCCGCTTTCTTAAAAGATATGCGATAATTGTATAGGTATGCAAATAAAACTCTAGTATGGAATAGTCACGAACCCCCCCAACCCCTAAAAAAAATAGCATAAAATGCACAGTAAATTCTGTCGAGTAAATTTGACTCTATTTAGAGTGGGACCAAATAGACTAAACTTTAGAAGTAATATTTACACTTGAAAGAGAGTAAAATAAAGAATTGGAAAAAATAAAAGTCACTCAAGGGTTAAGGAACGAACGTCCAAAAAGTATGGTTTTGGTCTCCTCATGGATGTAAGCAAACAGTAGTAGCAGGCATAGCTCAGGTCGTAGTGTGGCACTCTCCCAAGCTGAAGGTTGTGAGATCATCAACCCTTGAGTGACTTTTATTTGTATTTTTTTTCACTTATTTTACTCTCTTCTAAGTGTAAATATTACTTTAAAACTGATTCTATTTGGTCCCACTCTAGAATCAAATTTACTCTACAGAATTTACTGTGTACAACAGTAACAGTATTTTTCAAGAGGAAGGTCTAATAATAATAATACTCTTAATTCCTACTATGCTATCTTTGTTTTGATATATTAATAGTACTGACCTATAGAGAGCTGCCCACACCTCTCACTGTACTGGCTCAATTGCGACTGCACAAACAAGCCACATAGCAACAGATGAGTCCAATCATAAGCTCTTTTTACTACAGTCTTTCTACAGCTAAGCAGAGAAATTTCGCTTATCTGGAGGGCAAGCAGTTGAGAAAAAACTTGACGTGCTAGAAAAAAAACTACAATTTTGGAATCAGCATGCCATTGCATAGATTTAATCAGCATACAAATACAATTCAACAGATTTTTTTTTCCCCCAGATTGTGCTCCAGTGTAATTTTTTGGAAAACCAGAAGCCATATAAAAGCTACATGGGTTGTTTTTTGTTTTGTTTTTTAAATGTATATAACGTATTTAACTACCAACCTCAGACAGCACGCCTGATAAACTGCTGTGGAAGAGGCTACCACCAATTGCTTGTTGAAAAGAATTTTGTTATAAGGGAAATAACATGACTCCTTCTTGTGACTGGCTCTAAGTCCGCTCTGAAATCATTCAGAATCTAAGAAATTGTATCCCTAACTGGATGATATGCTGTGAGGATTATTGTTTCTGGCATTTCAAGCTTGACAAATGGTCCGTTCGTACCATCGCCTCTCATTTTCTCATTTTATGCCTATTGAAGCCACAAAATAACACAATAGTTACACATAGCAGTACTGCTTTATACCAGTGTTTCCAATATCGTATTGAAAGATGTAATATTAGCCCCACAATTCACTTTTCAGCTTTGAATGTCACAATGTGCATGGTAAACTAATCTCTAACCGCGTTGCAAGATTTCCTGTTTGGAAGATGCAATTCGTGGTGCGCTTGGTTAACATTTCCTATCTGCTTGTGTGAACAATCCTGATTTTCCCAGTTTAATACTTTAGCCAATCAGGCCAACACTCAAGAATTTATGCTTGGCATTCGCAAATTCATCTAGTTGCTGATTTCATTTTGGGAACCTATCCTCAGTTATAAAAACTCACCTATTTCCTGTTTTCAAGCCAAAGCTACTATCTAATATCAAAATATCGCATTGTCACCATTTTTATGGCACTTTGGGGCCTTTGTTGAAATGAGGGGAGGGCATCATTTGGTCAGGCTTGTCAAATAAGATACGAAATGATAGGTGGCCGTCTTTTGGCATTGATAAGCAATTCAGAATCAGATTTATTGGACAAGCAACAGAGTGAGACAGAATGGGAAGCCTGGAGGTTCGCTAATTAGCGCCCTGGGTTTTTGTGATACTGTATGTTTGATGAAAGACGAACATGTATATTGTGTGTTCGGGTCAGAGTTTCTCAAGAGTGTGGCTTGTGAATCTGTTGATTTGACTGCATGTAGCCTGACTTTGAAAATACAGCATGGAGTGGGGTCATGGTGGGGTTACATACCGTGTCCAGCTTTGCCTAACGCTAACTTCTGCCTGCCTGCCCACTGACAGGTCAATAATGCCACAGCAAGAGTAATGACCAACAAAAAAGTGGCAAACCCTTACGCAAACGGTAAGACGCCACCTTTATTTGTATCTTTCTGTGTTTGCTCATTTGTTTTTTGAATTAGTGCCAGGTGATGTTTAATGGTTGCAATCGCAAAGCAACAGTCCTCTTGGTTATTCATCAAAAGGGGAGGGAGACCCAAGTCTGCTGAGTAAATTCACTTTTGGAATAGAAAGGAAACAAAAGCTGAACATGCATCATCCTTTTACTTGAAACCAATGAAATGCATATTTGTCATAGAGGATGCTAAATCCATATTTGTCATAGAGAATGTAGTTTGAAATATCACACAAATAGTAAAGTGCATGCAGAAGTTAATGGCAAATGGAAAGATGAAAAACTGCCAGAAAAAGCCATACCATACTACAATGACAGTCCAGTCCAATAAGGAATATAAGAAAATAATTTTAATAATCATGAAGCGCCTTACTTGTGATTGTTTATCCAACTGTTTGCTAATTTGCAGGTTACTTTCTGTTTCATACATTTTGCTCATTCTGGACACATATCTGCACCGTCAATCTGGATCATCCTTTGGGATAGTCATAATAACCAATTAAGTAATTGATTAATCACATCTGGAAGCAGTTGATTAATCGTGCCTTAAAGCAAATGAGGCAACGTGGAGTATACTCCAGGCTGGGATGGTCGAGTGATCATCGCTCCCTGTCTGTAGATTGTGGATTTGAAAACACGCTCCCTCGTGACCACGTTGGCTCGTTTACCTGCCGATTGAGTAGACACACCTGGGGCAGGGTTTTTGCTTTCCACCTCTGATGATGTCACCAGTAGTGAACAAACCCTTTTATGTCACAAGGTCAGAGTGATTGAGAATATACAGGGCTTAAATCTAAAATTATAATTTCTTCTTCTTCCTCCCTAACATCATAAGTTGAACGTGTGAAGTTTCACTCAAAAATAAGAGAGTTATGCGAGGTAAATTGCTTTGCCGGTTGTAATTTACATTTCCTCAGATGAAGTGATTCAGATATACATGTGGTGGAAATTCAGGCATATCCTGACCTGATCACTGACTGGCTAATTAATTGACATTTCTGTTTGGATTAATGGCAGATGTGATCTTTTGACACTCAAATGAATAAGCAGGCCAAACATTTTTGGGTTAGTGTTAACCCCTTCTTGTCTGTACAACTATTTACAATATTCACTAAATGTATCTTCATCACTCCGCTGATTAATTTAAGAAATCAAAGCAAACCTAATCCTTTTAGGGTGCAACCCCAAACATAACATCGCAAGTCAGCCGCTTATCCCGGAAGTAGGGAAGTCACGATAAGGGCAATATCGTGATAACGTGATATTAAAACTGCTACAATATCGTCGTTGTATACATCTGTTCTAGTACCCTCTAGTGGCTAGTTTATTAGTGCAATTTAATTTTCATTAGGGATGTTTTGGCCTTCTATGTTTAAAATCTATGCTAATTGTCAGATGAGGGGAACCTAATTTGCCTGTGACGTGATCAATGTGTGCCTCAATATTGTTATTAGCGATTGTAGGTGGTTTATATGCATTGCTGTTATGTGCAAAAGCACAATATTGTGTTGGTTTTTTTTTGTTTTGGTTTTTTTTGGGTTTTTTTTTTAAGTATGAGCTCTCTTTATTACAACATTCTGATCTTTTTTAAATATCGCCAACGCCCCCACAATATTGTGATCATTATCGTATTGTGAACTTCATATCGTACTTGATATCGTATCGTGATGTTTGGATATCGTTACATCCCTACCCGAAAGCGCCGTATTATGGTACTTTTTTGTTTTTTGCAAGTATGCAGTGGTATCTACCGCATATTTTGTGACTAGATGAACGAGGTTACGGTGTTAAAGTACTTTGAGTACAATGAGCACTCTGTAATATTAACTATACATTTAATCTTCAAAAAAAAAAAAAAAAAAAAAAAAAGCAAGACGAATCAAGACTCAGATGTGCACTGATCCATTAAATCTATCCTTCATCCATTTTCTAGTCGAATAAGTTTGAAATATCAAATGTTGTTTTCTTTGTCATTATTATTATTATTGATGCAGTGCTTTGTATTTTGCATTTTAACAACCATATACAGTATATTTGATTTATAAATGTCTGGTTTTGTATTATTATTGTGGGAATGCTGGAAGCTCAGAACAAATATTCTCTGTATTTATGTATGTGTGTTTTTTGCAGGTTGGAAGCTAAATCCAGTAGTTGGCGCTGTCTATGGTCCTGAATTTTATGCAGGTAAGAAAAATTAACTTAATTTACAATCATAAAGAACGTTTTTTTATATAAATATATATATATACTTTATGTACTTTGATCTGTATCTGTGTTGCATGAAGGACATGTCTACTATATGCACTGGACTTGGACTGACTGTAAAATGCAGATGAGTGATTTCCATAGAGGTGCATGAGTGGCTGCACCGACTTATTTGTGTGAGTGCAGTTTGAAATAGCGGCTTGGTTTCATGCGCTGAGACTGTTCGCTCGCCATAACTGTACTCCTTTTTGCTCATTAGTCTCAAATCTGTTCATTTCTAGACAGGTTTACAGCACCCCTCTAAATAACTGTTCTGACAGAGAGGGGCCATCCATCTTTTTTATTTCTCCCCCACTCCCTCCCTTCTGCCTACTTTTCTGCCCCTGTCCCAGTAGTGTACATCTATCCCTTAATCCACCAACCCAAACAAGCAACAGAGCATGACGAGATGACCTCCTCCCAATACAAACAGGGTAATCTTTCATTTAGTCACCTAATTCCACGCAAATGACAAGCATATTGTGGAACAATCTGTTGTTCAAGTACTACATAACATATAACATATAAAGTCAATATGTAAATAAATAAATAACATAAATTTGGTACATGCAGACTTGCCAAGGCATAGCAGGCCAATTGCCAGGTAAGAGATTCGACTATAGTAGATGTTTCCATGGTTAGACAAGGATTGTATTGCAATAATGATCCTTTTTTTATTTTTATGACATCAACAATGCATGATTTCCTATAATGAGGACATCCCCAGAAGAATTACAATCATATAAGATCCAGGTTGGTGAATTAGATATGTAAGCAGGAAGTCCCAATTAGTGGAAGCATGTTTTTTTTTTGTTTTTTTTTTGTTTGTTTTTTATTGTGACATAATAAACCAACAAAATCTTAAGTCTGGCCCAGGGGTCATATGTAGCACACTGGACATTTTGTTAATGCCTGCCACCATTACAGGATTGTCTCAGGAAATTTGAATATTGTGATAAAGTCCATTATTTTCTGTAATGCAATTAAAACAAAAAGTCATACATTCTGGATTCATTACAAATCAACTGAAATATTGCAAGCCTTTTATTATTTTAATATTGCTGATTATGGCTTACAGCTTAAGAAAACTCAAGTATCCTATCTCAAAATATTAGAATATTTCCTCAGACCAAGTAAAAAAAAAAAAAAAAGCCATAATCAGCAATATTAAAACAATAAAAGGCTTGCAATATTTCAGTCGATTTGTAATAAATCCAGAATGTATGTCATTGTTGCTTATTTAATTGTATTACAGAAAATAAAGGACTTTATCACAATATTCAGATTTTCTTAGACAGTCCTGTATTATATTATTATTATTATTATTATTAATTTATTTATTTATTTTAGGGATAAGGTCGATACCTGGTCTCATTTCAAGGTATCGGTACTTGTGATGACGACCAATACCAGTAGTTTTTGTCCATTTTCCGATCAGGAAGTAGAAATTTAAAAAAAAGAAAAAAGAAAATTGCCATTATTTTCATGCAATTTAATCATTCACTCCCAGCCATTTTCCCAGAAACAATCTGCTTCACTCCCTGTTTTACTGGATTTTGACTGATTTTGCAAGGCCCACAGAATATTGCTATAAAAGCAGGGAACCTACCAAAAGAAAGATTAAAGTCTCTTCTTTCATCAGGAAAAAAAGAAGTATATTTCTATCTGTTTCCGATTTGCAGCAATTAGCATTAGAATATAGCTAAGTTTCATCATTATTCACAAATCTATTTAGAATTGTAATTGATCTTCTTTTTTTTTAACATGGCCCTGGTTGATCTCCTTTGCTCTGCTGCCACCTGCTGGCCCTTTGTGTAATAACTACCATTTCTCCAACCGTTCTTTGCAGTTGAGAGTCTGCATCAAAGCCTTCTGTATGCCCTAGCATAAAAAAAAATACATTAAAACGTATGAATACGTCTTTGGGACACGTAAAACTTAGAATGTATTTATAAGTTTTTGGTAGCAAATGAGTTAGGCCATATTGGGATACATAAGTCTTTCTTTAAGATTGTATGACATTGTTTTCTGGTGGTGGACTTTTAAGTATGGCGATGTTGTGTTTAAGGTTGCGCAGCCAGATACACCCGAAAAAGGATTTGGCTTGCTATGATTTCCTTTAAAAAAAAAAAAAAATAATGTAAATTAATCAGTGGAACATGTGAGCGAGGTCTGGAAAAAAAAGTGGTATTGAACATCTCTAATTATTACTTTTAGTAAAAATGATTAGCCTTGAAGTTGTACGGTTTAAAAAATGCCTAAAAGGAAACTAACTTTCAACGTTTCACAATACTTTCTAAGTAGTGAGTCTTTCATTTTTCCAATACAATGTTTACTTGTATTTATTTGTTTGTTCTTAATTCAAGTAAATAAAACAAGAAGGCTAAGTGTGCGTAACGTCCATCAGTGCCACATATTAGCTACTCTTATTGCGGGGAGGCTTTGGAACACGTAACCAGCGAAAAGTGAGGGAACACTTTCATTAATTTATTGGCTATAGCAATTTTGGTTTCAAATCTGTATCATTTAGACATCAAACAGAGTTGTTTGACTTTGGAGGTTGAACTGTATATAAAGTGGAAACAGGCTAATGTGATAATGTTATGTGGCTCTTGACTTGGCTCTCGTTGCATTTTATGGAGATGAGACTTGACTTTTCCAGCTCTGGTAAAATAGCAGTGGCCTTGAAGAAGGGGCAGTGGCTGGCTCAGGGGGTGTTAAAAATGAAACGGTCTCTAAATGGAGTGTTCTATGGATTCATGTATCCGACTCATACACATATCCAGTCTGGCTTGCTAATTTATATGATGCTAATGTGCCGAGTGGTCTTAAATGCACCACTAAAGTTCGCCAAGCCTAAATGACACCATATGCTTCCTTCCCTCCCAGGACAAATGCAAAATGAATAGACGGAATTTTAGGAGGGAAGACGACATACCAGAAAAGGAGAAACCCAGTCATGCCTTTGTCTGTCTGCCCTCTTCAATTTCCTTTTTTTTTTTTTTTATACCTCCTTCCATTCATCAATCAAACCCACCAAGCCTTTTATACTGATATTATCAGTCAATATGAGTTTAACTGCAGATGGATTTGTATCTATATTTACAACTTCCAATAAATGACAATTAAAACGGGAAGAGAGGCGGGAGATAAATCCGTCCACCATGTTATGAGCTGAGTCAATATATTCCAAAATTTCTCTGAGCTTATCACAGTTATCAGCTGACTTCAGCAGTGGAGGTGATGATGAATGGCATCTACTGTAGGTAGACAGAGTTAAATATATTTCAGTTGAAATAAAGTACTTAATAATCCTTAACTTTCTTTCTTACAGTAAAAATGGCGCTCATTTTCTTATGTGTCAAGATATAATTGCCTCATGTGGATTTGGTAAAGAGCAGGTATACCTAATATATAATTAAGGACTTTCAATACCACTTTTTTTTTCAGATCAGTACCAGTATATAATATTCAACTATTGAGAAGTTATCAATACTGATACCAAGTAGCAATACTACGAGTACTTTTGGTACATTGGTTTCCCTAAGAATATAAAAACTAATAATTTTGAAGAAAATTGACAATATTCTATTCCTCTAATTTCCAATTCCTGACAGGTAAAACAGACACAAATTACTGTTATCGGCTGCCATTGCGAGTACTAAAAAAAGGCCAGGTATCATCCCGAGCCCAAGTACCGATACTCGCCAATCCTTAATATATAATATCTGGAGTCTTGAGGCATATCTCTTAATGAATCAAGTTTATTCCAACTGTTTGCTGTTCCATCCTGACTGCATCCTGGGGCATAAAGCAAGGACTGTCTGAATTATTTTGGTGTGGAAGAACCTGACTGCACTGCACAGAAATTTGACCTTAGGCTATTTAGACTACAACTCAAAAAAGTAAAAATACTCTTAAGACAAACTTCAAAATGTAGAAAATAATCTTAAAACAGTGGAAGATGTTCACAGATGGGTGTTACGGTGTGGGTTGAGGGAAAACAGGGCGTGGAGGCAGAGCTGCAGTCAAAAAAGATTTAATTAAACAAAAACGGGGATATGGCTAACAATGAATATGTCCAACAAAAACAGTGATGCAAAACATGGAGAAGACTCCTAGGCAAAAAGGGGGGCATGACGAGAGGAAAACACAATGAATCGACACGGACAGCAGGGAGACAAGAAACTAAATACACATACACTAATTGACAATTAGACACAGCTGGGCAAGACATAAGTGGCAGAGGATGCTGATTGGTTGACACATGCTGATGAGGAAGGGCAGGCAAACACAGGTGGACATGACAATTGACAGGACTAGGGAGGCACACAATAGGCGCTTTTCCACCAACAAGCCCAGGAACATTGAGTTCTGGGTAACTCAACTCAACTCAACTTTATTTATATAGCGCTTTCAAACAGCCTTAACTGTCACAAAGCGCTTTACAGAAAGACAAAAAAACAAACAGAACATAAAACATTAAAACATAACATAAAACACCAATTAACCATTTAACAAAGAATTCTTCTGTTTCAGTCTAAATCTAAACATGAACGTAATACTTTGTTGAGAATGTGAGTTTTGTGAAAATGTTACCTTAACTTGCTGCCCATCGTTACAAGTTACATAGAAGCATCCTTTCACCGTTGGAGGCCAATTTTACATTTACAAATTCAGTATGTTTCATTTGCAGATAATACATATTTACAAACATAATGATAAAGGTTGATGCTATTACTTTATTGTTTAATGACATAATTTCATAAAAGAGCATTGAAACCTTTCAGGTTTCTGTTGTATTTTTATTTGCCTAATTAAAATTGTGCATATGAGTTTGCACTTTGAAACATGTTCAACAGTGTACGGCACCCGAGGAGTGAAATAATTATGAGTCACGACATACTGCTGCAAGATATACACTACAGTTAATTCACATTTAATTTTGATAAAGCAATGTGTTTAATGTTAAAAGAAAACTCAAAGAAAAAACAAGTGACAAGTTGAACCAGTTTTACATTTAAAAAGAAGAAAAAAAAGAAAAAAGAAAATTAGACTCAAAGATCATCCACATAGAAGTAAAAGTACGTGCGATCAGGACGTTTTCTGGAATAATTATGACTGCATTTCATCTAGTTTGGGGTGGGATGTAAAGCAGGATGTAAGGACGATTAATCACCCTTTATCAGACGGCTTTTCCCAGCACCCATCAGCTGAATCGGCCTCCATAAATCCTAGCCAGCTGACAGTGCACTCCATCTCCATTGCTAGGCTTGGCTACAGGTTTATTGTGCGCAAATCCCATTCAGAAGAATGACAGATGACCTCCACGTGCACGCAGGCACACATTCTCACATAGCACTGAATGTATCGCTTCAGCATACACATAGAATCCAAAACATCTAGGGAGCCAGGACGTGTTGCATTTGATAAATATATGATTGCTAAAAGGAAAAAAAAAAAAAAAAAGTCTGCTTTTTTTTTCCAGTTCGATCATGTTGAAGTTAAAATAATGGGCCCTATATTTATGCCAAGTGCAAGTCTAGCACAAATCGCAGTTCAGCCATGTCAATGATTGTGCGCCTCTTTAATTGGCAGCAAATCAAGTCATAAAACATTTTTAACTGTTTGTGTCTGTAAAAATACATAAACCTAGTTTGGCCTGCCCCTGCGCAGAATTTGACCACGCCTCGTGCCAGACTTGGTCTGGCCATGAATATAGAGCTCATTATCTCAGGTTATGAGTGGAAATTTGAATGCATATGAGTGTGTGTTTGGGAAGGAAATTACCGTACACTACATAGGCAGAAGGAAAATGACAATAAGATGATTGGCTGTTTCTTATAGATTGTTGTTTGATTTGTGTTTGTGTATGGCAGTTGCTTGGCAGTATTGCTCTCCTTAACATAACAAATCAATTAAAATGCAAAATGAATAAAATAACAAGCCTCTTAAGGCTTTTAATACAGGCTGGAAAATGTGCAAGTTGGAATGCACACTTGATGCCTTTTATGTTGTATCTTCATTGGTCCATTCAGTTTGGAATGATGTCATGTGTTCATTCATTCACTGAAAGGGAACATTTTTGGTGTTTGACGTTCTGTTTCCAGCTTTGTTTTGTTTTGTTTTTACTAGGGGTGTCAAAATTAGTGCGGTAATTTTAAGTTAACTACTTTTTTTTTTTCTATAACGCACAATTAATGACTTGGAAAGCCTGTACTGGGGGAATACCAGTCGCAACACATGCAGTAGACAAGGTCCACATCAAAATTGAGCAGTAATAAATGTACTAATAATGCATGTACTTGTGGAAATTGGGGTCAGGTTGTAGTTTACCATTTTTTAAATTTACTTAATGTTATAAATTAGACAGCTCTTAATATGAAAAGCGCCAATGTCTTACAAATGCAATTATGCCATCTAGTGGCAAAAGAATGACCTCAGCACAAATCAATATCACACTTGTTTTTTTTTTTTTTTTTTTTTTTTGGGGGGGGGGGGGCGGGTTTACAGTACAGTACATCTTTTTAATTTTAACTCAGTTTTATGAATTATGAAATTACTGTGTCAATGACTAAAAGACGCAGCCATATTTCTATTAGTTTCAAATTTTTTCCACTTTTATGTTAACAAAAGAATGAAAACTTAGGAAAAAATATTTTATTGTACATTTAGAACAGATATAAAATTTGTGATTTGTCGTGAGTTAACGACTGAAATCATGCAATTAATTACAATTAAAAAATTTAATCGCCTGACAAATTTGGCCGAGGATCTTATGGAGGAGCATAGCCCAATGGGTGTAACGTTACAAAGTGAGAACCTTTCTGCAAAGTCACATCCTCACCAAGCAATGCAGTTCAGTTTGGTTAAATTCAGGACAGTAAACAAACACATTATATGAATATCAATACAACTGATCCGTGTCGTTCCGCAAATTGCAGGCGGATGGTACCTGAAGGATCGAGCTTGAGTTACAATATTTATAATCTTAAAACCATTTTATCTCATTCTGAACTACAAATCATCATTATTGCTCTTGTATGGTCTGCTGACTCTCACAAGACAACTAAACGTGATGGATCTTCGCAGTGTTGCTCACAAATGCACTTTGGAAGAAAAGCTGCCATTTCTGTAGATGTTTTGAAAAAGCAGTACCACTTTCATAAGTTACCCCGGGTTTACACCGGTTGCGGTTGCGTTGCGGTGCGGTTGCGGTGCGTTCCGGCGACGCAAGCAATTAGATTCCATTCATTCGAATGGTGCAGTTTACACCGCTTGCGGGTGCGTTGCGTGTCGACTGCGTCTCAGCTGCGGCGTGCCGCAGCCCTTCCGCAAGGATAGCCTATTTTCTATTTTTGCCGGACGCCGCAGCGGTAGGCAAATGGCAAGGTAGCACAAAACACATCGAGCGGGACAGGAAGACCGACGCAGTTTCGAAATAAATTTCCGGTTACCTTTCAAGATAAAACACTCGCCAGCTCCTATTTCGCAAGCATGCTAGCAAAACGTGATGTGGGTGTAGACGGGCCTGGAGTTAACGTGCGAGGTGCTCATTCACGGTTTAGACACCAGCGAACATGGACGAGGAGAGGTTTATATTGGAGGTAGAAAGCCACAAAATAAAAAAAGTCCACCTGCTTCTTTCTGCTTCTCTGTTGAGCACAGACTTTCTGTGTGTTTGTCGTTGTTTTTAATGCCACATGACCGCGCGGTCACGCGAGACACGGCGGGAAGTGGTCGGCGACGGAGCTGCCGGACCGCAGCTGTGCGGAGCCGGTGTGGATTGGCCAAAAAATTGACCCGTCCGGAGCACGCAGTCAAGACGCACCGCACCGCAGCCGCACCGCAACCGCAACCGGTGTAAACCCGGGGTTAGAGTTCATGGCTCTCGACCAGACAATTAGAATTCAATCTTTGAATATGAAAGTAGTTAATTAATTAATTAGTTAACATGCAATTGCTCCCACAAAAGGTAACGTCAATTTACATTTCAAAAAGATAATATATCCACCCTTTTCCCTTATTATTTTCTAACAAATTTTCTGTCAATTAGTTTGGCACACGGTCATAAAACGAATAAAAACACCAAAGCACAGTCAACTTCAGAATATACATTACAAAATATGTTTTACTATTTTTATGTTTTTTATAGTCTCAAACTATACCAATTGTTCTCAATTCATATGTATATGCTTGTTTTCCGCATTTTTTATTTTATGGGCCTGTTGGATGACATGCAAGAGCCCTGCAATGATTCATGGGTTGTTACAGCGCCACTGTAGCATGCGCAAGCCATAGCTCATCGTCATATTCTGGCACATGCACATACACACAAAGTAGAATTAATATAGGACGTCCACTATTAAGAGAGCGGGGTAAAGAAGGTGGAGGGAGGAAATTGATCTTTATCGCCAACAGAGTGTTTGCTGGCTGCGTGACATATTAATGCTCTCGTTAGAATAGGCCCAGGCAGAAACAGCAGATTGTTGTGGTTCTCCATCACTCTACTGAGAGAGTAAGAGACAGATGGATGAAGGGGAGAGAGAGAGAGAGTGCATTTTGTATATGACCACATGTAGTGAAGCGGGTTACATTGTTGTAGTTAGTATGCAACAGCAGGCCGTACCTGCTTGCTTTTAACCCGAGCTGTCACAAAATATGACCACATCCATAAATATGTTGGAAAAAAAAGTATATAGTATGATTAATATAACAGGTTTTTAAAGCTGACCTGTCTTGACTGGCAAACAGTTGATAGTGTGACCAATGGGTGTGAACATGGATGGATGGCTTAACAACTGGCAAAAGAAGATAGCTCCTGAAAGAAAGTTTTATGACCATATGAGACAAACGCTCTTGAGCATGGCAGTACAGTGGTACCTCTACTTACGAAAGTAATTGGTTCTGGAAGAACGTTATTAAGTAGAAAATTTTGTAAGTGGAGACGCATTTTCCATGTAAATGCCCTAATCCGTTCCTAGCCTCCCAAAATTCAGACATAAATGTTTTATAAAGCATAAATATGCATCAAAACATGTAACAAATATATGTGACAATAAGATTATTGCACAATAAATGAGAGTTGTGCATTATGTAAAAATCGAAGAATAGAGTAAAGAATGAAAATTAGGCTCATTTAACTTTTTAACTGCTGTCCTCTTTGTTTTTTGCCCTCTTTGATTCATGTTCTCTGTGTGTTTTTGCCTGGTGTTTTGTAAAGAACTGATCCAATGATCTTTTTTTTTTTTAACAATCTTGTTTTTTTGTTGTTGTTTTTTTTATTATTTTTTTTATCACTCACTCACGCTTACATCATGTAAGCCGCACATCATCACCCAAAGGCAAGTGACGGTTCCACTCCTCCACCTGGAGCCCTTGTTTTTTTAACAATCCTTCGAAAATGTCCAAGGCAAACCTCATCATAGTGAACGATCGCCCGAATGGTGAACACTTTTTCTGGGTGATTCTTTTCAATAAATTCCGAAACTTGATGGAAACTTCAGGTACGACGGCGAGGCATCTTTTTCCAAAAAAGGCCCGTCTCGTCGCAATAAAAAAAGCCTTCATCAATCACCAATTGTTTGAATTTTTGAACAAATTCGTCGGCTGTTAGTTAATATTTATGTAAAACTAAACACCTCATGGCCCGAGGGGCGAATGACGAGGACGCTACATAGACACATTCTATTCTGTATCTATGGTCACATACGGTACAGGTCCCTCTTAGCCAATGGGATGCCAGGAAGATGCCAGTAATAGCCAATGGCAGAGCAGCTGTAAGTATGTTGCATTCAGTAAACTTTGGGAGCTGCGAGTAGCGGCCCATACTGTAGTTTTACCTTTCGTATCCTGAAACATCTTTCGTAATAAGAGGCAATGTTTTCCTGTTGAGGAGTTTCGTAACCTGAAAATTTCGTATGAAGGGACGTTCGTAAGTAGAGGTACCACTGTAGTAGCAGCATGCTCCGGGGCCATTTTGCTACCAATGGAAAAAAAAAACTTCACATATAGCGGGTGGTTGTTGAAAAAGGAGTAGCACCTTTGAATTCCTCAGTATGACCTTAGACAACATAACTTGGACCTATCATCATTTTGTGGATTAACTGCCGTTTGTATTTGCACCCTGGTTGATCACTGTTTATTAACTAATTCCAACTCAAAAAAACGTGTAAATACGTTTTTGGGAGCAAAGGACAAGTATTAAAAACGTATTTACACGTTTTTGGGTTGGAATGAGTTAAAATATGTGTGCCACAAATTCCACAAAATAGTTTTTGTCTATGCTTTTGTCTCAGTCACAGGGTTTCCATATCACACCACAGGAGCAGCAGTTGCCTATAGAGGGGCCCATTTGAGAGGGAGGGGTCGAGCTGTGTACAACACGTTCCGCGCCGCACCACCCCCTCCGCCCATACCAGCCTACGGAGCGTGAGTGACGTGCATACGTTGTCGTAATTCAAACGTGCAAACAAACACATGCACGCACACGCGTTCACACTGCACACATGCAGTAATGGGAGAACGGTGAGTGGAAAACAAAAAGGCCACTTTCTAATAGAGCGGAAAATTGCTCTTTGATTCCAGAATGGCCAAATTTGTCTCTTTTTTTTCTAATGTGTCACTCTTTATTCAGCTGTGAATGAACTGCTATGACCTGCCCGGCACACTCCAATGGGCCCAGCTCAGTCAGAGCGAGATCTAGTGGGGGTGTGCACGTGTGTGTTTCACCTCAACACTAATCAATATCACACTCGTTTTGCACAGTACAGTACATCTTTTTAATTTTAAGTCAATTTTATGAATTATGAAATTACTAGATCAATGACTAAAAAGCCATATTTATATTAATTTAACATTTCTTCCACTTTAATGTTAAGAAGAGTTTGAAACTGAGAAAAAAATATTTTATTGTTTTTTTTGTTTGTTTTTTACATTAAGAACAAATATAAAATTTGTGAATATTTTTTATTTTTTTTCTGGCCAGACACCAGCAATATACATAAGTATAGTTTTCCAATTAATGTCCATTTACACGTGCAGAAAAAAAGGACTGAGTTGGGTTCATTTAAAAGTGACTTTATAGAAAACTCTTAATTTCATATCCTCCTTTTTACGTCATCATTATCAGCTTTGCAAAGTCATTACCTTATCAAGTCTGGCCAATTCAGCCAAGCTCAACAGTTCTTCAAGGTGTCGTTAACTGAGTTTTTTTTATGCCTCTCGAAAAAGAATTAAGAGTGATTCGATAGCGGAATTCCCTGCACTGCTAAAATGGAAAACCAAGTAGCATGCAATATATTTTCCCGAAATCACATTTGAAATTAAAAGCCTTGTTTGTTTGTTTTTTTGTTGTTGTTGTTTTTTTTTTGTTTTTTTTTGTTAGCAGTGTGGTCTACCAGGATGGATTTTATGGGGCAGAAATATATGTAAGTATATCTGTAATATATTTTTTAAATATAATCTTAAATAAAGATGTCTAAAAGTATCTTACATATTGAATCGAATCACTGAAATCACTTTTTGTATCTTATCCATAAATTTGTGATGGTTTAATGACACTGTCTCTTTGTTCAGGGCGGTTATGCAGCTTACAGATATGCCCAGCCAACTGCTACTGCTGCAGCTGCATATAGTGACAGGTATGTCATTCTCCGTTTTTCCTGTATGGTCCTGTAGAATGCTGCATTCTTAATGGTTCACATTGAATTAGTATTATATACACCATCTACAAAAATGAATACACAATCAAAATCTAATAACATGGAATGAGATCAGATATTCTGTTTTCTTCATCAGTGTTTTTTCTTTACACATAATTCTAACTGCTGGTCAGTAAGATACAATAAGACCCAATTTGACCAAATCTTATTGCAAAACTAGACTAAGTGCAATTTCTTGGGAAATTGCGTGGGAATGCTGAAAGCTGAATGCCAATAGCTGAATGCTTATGAAGAAAATTGTAAGGTAAATTATGTGAAAATTATAAAATTTTGTTTGCAGTTGAAAGATAAATGAATAAAAAGAACTGAGTAGTATCACAGAGCTGTAATGATGATCAGTTGTATGTATGGAAGTGGGCGTGGAAAGTGGGACTTAGAAAAGGTTCAATGTCATTGAAAATGAATGGGAAAAGTTGATTTTTAACATCAAATTGTGCGAGTACTGTATGTAACGTGTAATCAGATGATATATACCCCGAAATGCGTGAATTTTTGAAGCAAGTTGAAATTTGAATGGTGTAAATTGTAAGTATTATGTGGGAGTTGTTTTTCGGCAAAAAAAAAAAAAAAAAAAAAAGGAGTAAATAAAGATCCGAATAACATATGTGGGATGCTTTCAGCATTCCAACAACTAAGGAATTACTATTATAAAGTAACATGTTGCTATTTACCAGTCTTGGGCAAGCTACTTAGAAAATAAAGTTAGCTAAGCTCCAAGTTATTCTTCATTAACTCATTTGCTCCCAATAACGTGTAAATACGTTTTTTGTTTTGGGGTGGGGGAGGGGGGGTTATGTTTTAGGCGTCCCAAAGACGTATTTATATGTTTTATTATGCTAGAGCATACAGAAGGCTTTGATGCAGCCTCTCAACTGCAAAGAACGGTTGCAGAAATGGTAGTTATTACACAAACAGCTAGCAGGTGGCAGCAGAGCAAAGGATAACAACCGGGGCCATCTAGAAAAAAAGCTAAATTACTTACAATTTTAAATAGATTTGTGAAAACTGTTGAAACCTAGCTCTCTTCTAATGCTAATTGCTGCAGAACGGAAACGGATAGAAACATACTTTTTTTTTCCTGATGAAAAAAATCTTTCTTTTGATAGGTTCCATGCTTTTATAGCAATTGAACACAATATTCTGTGGGCCTTGCAAAATCAGTCAAAATTCAGTCAAACAGTCGGGAGCGAACGGGATTGCTTCTGTGAAAATGGCTGGCAGTGAATGAGTTAAATGTAGCTTCACTACACTAGAGAAGTATAGCGAGCTAAACTACAGTAGAATTCTATTGTAGTTTAAAGTAGCGAAACTGCATTTGTCAAGCCATAAATATGTTGCTAGCTAGTGCTATGCTAGCTGTTGATGTTTTCTGACTGATTTGTGATCACTAACTTAGCTGGTGCTTATTGTGTTAATTTCTGGGTATACCTGGCCTTAATTTTTTTGTTAGAAATATTGGATGATGACAGAATGTATTAATGTTCATTGAGGACTTAATAAGTAACATGAATTTGTTTTTAAAAATGACAAAGATGATGACAGGTTGTCCTCAATTTAGGAGCATGATGCATTCTGAGAGGCAGTCGAGAACACATTACATTTATTTTTAAAATTCCATCCATTGTTCATAAAATTAAAAAATATTAAATACATTAAATAAATTTGTATTATATACATTATATTGTTCATTTTGTTGTTGCTAACCAATGTTATTTAGTATTAAAGAAGACTGTTGACAATCTTGATTGGACATAAGAATAATTCCTCAGACGTTATCTGTTGGAGTCAGGGTGTAGGTTGTGAGGTGATTAGCCAGATACGAATATAAAAAGGAGTTTTACACTCATAAAATAGCTTTGAGATATGTGAAAACTTGTGTTATACCAACAGATAGTTGCTTTTGTGTGTGTGCGGGGGGGGCGTGCAGGTGTGTGTGTTAAGTGTGCTCTGTGAACTATCCTCGAGAGATAGCGCATGTCAGGCCAGATAAGAAATGTTCACAGTAGGAGGCTGTAGACCTCTGATAATGTAAGATACAATAGAGGTGAGAAGTGAGTGGCGGTCTCCAAAGATTTATAGTACAAAGAAAGTGAAGGAGAAGTATACTGCTGGCGAGAGGGCACATCTCCCTCCACAGGACTAATTTGCTTTCCTTTCATTTTCTCCACTTACATATTTCCTCTTTGTCATTCCCAGATTGTTTATTCTCCATGACGCTTGTGTATCGCCCCTCTCTTTTCTCTTGTATTCTATTTTCACGGGCTCTTGATTTACAGGAAAGTCTACGCACTGAGGTGGAATTGCGAGGAGATGGGTCAGAGGGTGGGAGGCAGTTTTATTTATTGTCAGATAAGAGGGCTCTTAAATAGACTCGATGGGATGGGCTGGGAGACTTTCTTTTGTACTTTCCCTCTCCAGATTGTGCGCAAACCAACGTCCGACTTTATATTTGAAGCTGACCCTCAAATTATTTTTGTCTCATTCTAACAAGTAAATAAAATGTAAATGCTCACATACTTTAAGCAATATATGAATTTAGCATTATTAGCACTCAAATGATGTGCAAAAACACTGCTAATAGTACACGGTGTTCCAAAATGGTTGACCCCATTCTAAATGCCCACATCTCGGAAACTACTTGATGGATCTTAATGAAACTAAATACACTTTATGTTGAAGGTCATAAGTTTTATTGGTTAAATTTGTGAAGAAGTCTTCGGTGACTGAGTCCGAGCATACGCTAACACGCAAAATGCCTTATCTTTTAAAGTGAACGGCATTTCTTAACCTGAAAAGATAGAAATGCCAAACGTTACACACAAAAACTTGAAACGTTTCTACACAAGCTGTGAAAATTTGAGGTCATTCCAACGAAAATTGTCAAAATTATTGGCCTACGAAATGGGCTCAAAACATTTTGGAACACCCTGTAGAAGGCAAGCAGTTTTGTATTCAATTTTTAATGCTTTGATTTGACCCTGGCTGGGCATACTCAACTACCACCCCCGAAAACCATTTCAACTTACCGTTTGCTCAAGGGCACCTCAAAAGCAGCCAGCAAGCTGACAATCATTTCTCCGACACGTAGTTGCCATTTATAACTTACAACAACTTGCAGATGAGCTGCCGAAGTGGATGTTTTCTTTGATTTATGAGCAGATTTATTGGCGTTGCATATTTGGCGACATTCGCCCTATTTCATCAGACGGGGCGAAACATTGATTCTATGTGTGAGTTATGACTGACATGAAAGACTGCTCACGAATGGTTTAAAGCAGCATCGAGGTTTTCAAAAACGCATTTCAATTGATTAAAACAACCATTACTTGCAAACACTCTCTCTGCTACCTCCCCTTTACGCTTTCTTTTTGTTTGTAGGTGTCTCACTTAAGCACCAAGTTTAACAAAACGTAGTTCACCCACGCAACCTCTTATCTTTGTCCTCCAGACATATTTTAGCCTCCTTTTTAAATTTAGTAAACAAGACAGAAAAAGAGGCAAAGAGGAATCCAAATAAAGCAGTCTAGCAGCATCAGAGAAAAGGGGATGGAATGAGAAAAGAGATGGGCTTTGGGGTTGGGGATTAGTTCCAAGCCAGTGCTGGTGAATAGACTGGAAATAAATCCCGGGAGACAGACGAAGAGGAGCACTTGGAGTTGGCAACTTGGGGGAACCTAGAGGAGGTGAAGAAGAAGTAGCCACCAGAAAAATGAATCACTCTCTCTGAACTTGTGTCGTTTGTTCTGCATGGTGGAGTGGGAATCCCAAAGTAACTCATCATACAATATTATTGATTGATATCATCCGACATGATTGGGGTGATGGGGTAATGTATGCTTGTATATGAAGACTTGAGAATATGGAAGGAGCAAGAAAAACTTTACACAATGCTTAAGAGTTTAAACAAAGCAACACTTTTAATACTTTCCATTGACATGAAAGAAATTCACTAGTTTAATGGCGACTTTACTCACCTGATTTTCCGACCCAGCACAGTAATAATTTTTAACTTCATTAAGCTTAGCTTAAAAATCTAGGTTCATTATCAAAGTTTGCCGGAACTTCTAAGACAAGGAAACTCTTAAGGGCTCTATTGTTGACAGTCTTCATCCATTTTCATCCCTTCGGCCATTCCTTAGCGTGAGTGAGACGGGTAAATGGTTATAGATCTCTCCTTTGCACCACAGTTAAAATCGACGAGCCATAATGCCGCGCATCCCGTGCTTATTGTCATTAGCAGACGCGTCCCTATCCATTATCTTACTCGACCTAATCAAAGTTAACATCCACAAGTTCACAGTTTGTAGTTAGAGATGGAGGAAGAGGGAAACAATTAACGTTCTCCCAGCTGATAAAATTGTCGCTTTGATTTGTGCCATTCCAAAGATCTCATACAGTTTTATGTTTGGTGAACAAGTCATAATGTCAGAATGTACTGCCTTCTTAGCAAAAACCTCCATCAAGCCATTAGTATCCAGCAGGGAGTATGTTCACAGTATGGTGACTCTAAATCTGAAAGCAATATCTTTCCAAATGTTTATTCGTTGTTTAGCATTAAAAATCAGTCTGCCCACTTTGGGCCGAATCCACTGAAGGTTTGTGTGGCTTTTGCGTGGTGTTAACGCATAAACAAAATGGTGCAAACAGCATCTAATTCACAAAGCAGGTGAAATGTGGCACTAACTGAAATGCCAAGCAGAATGTGATTTGGTACCAGCCAGAGTCTCTCCACTGTGTCCTGGGTTGTCCCCAGAGCCTCCTCCTGGTAGAATGTGTAGGGATGGGTACCTTTCACATTTGAACCGGTACTGTTCCAATACTCGGTACCTGGGAATCGATACCGGTCCCAAAAACAAAGTGTGAATCAAAGTTATTTACAATGATCAACAGTAAATATATACATTAATAATAATTGATGTTATCTTTATTTTTTGTGCAGTTGTTTTTAAAGAACGTAAAGCCTGCTGTGCGATGAGCTCGAAGTATTAACCCACGTTGGACTCAAATATTTAAACAAAATAACAGTTGGAAGAGGATGTGACATAACAAAGCGAATAATTGGGTTCAAATTAATCATTTGAATGTACCCTACGTGGTCTGTAATGCTCACTACATTTTGGCCACAGTCTTTTGCTATTTTAAATATGGTGCTCTGAAGTAACCTTGCTCTCGCGAGATGAATTCTCGCTGTATTTGTGAGTTCACAAACTCCGGAGAATACATCTTGTACTGCTCCTGTTCATTTCCACTGATCCGAACGACCAATCACAGAGCGACATTGTGTTTGGGGGCGTGAAATGCAACTGTGACGAAACCAGGAAGCCAGCACTGACGCCGGGGCTAACAAACAAACCTAACATGGACGAATGGACGCTCGAATTAATTGTATTCTTGCAGAATTACTCACCGTTTCCTTGTTGAATGTTGAACAGCAAGGGGGCTTCGTGCATTTCTAGCTGGTAAGATGTTCGTGCTTTTTTTCCCCCCTTCGACAAGAACGAAGACAATATTTTCACCCGTGGCCGTGATTGGTTAAAACAAACGTGTAGAATGACGCATCGTCCAATCAGCTTGAATTATTGTACAGAATGCCCTGCCTTTCCCGAGCAAATTATCTTGGCAAGGTACCAGATGGATATTGCGGAGAACTCCCTTGAGTTTAGCTCAATATCAATCTGACTATTGCCAGGTTGGTTCGGAAGTCCCGACCCAAAATCGGTCAATGCCACAAAAAGTACCATCTTCGGTACCCATCCCTCGGAATGTGTCTGGAAAACCTCATCAGGGAGGTGTCCAGGAGCCATTGTACAAGAAATCTGACCCCAACCACATCTGACTCCTCTTGAGGCAGAGGAGCAGCAAACTCTGGGCCGCTCCTGGATGACCGAGCCACATGGCTTAGCTCTAATGCTGTATTCACACTAAAAGCAGGAGGAGGCATTTCAGCGGCGCGTTTGCATTGTAGTCAAGTATTTTGCGGTAAATGTAGACTTACTGTCGGCACTGCGGACCAAACTATGACTCCCATTTACAAGAATGAAACAGCCCATATTAAGGAGTCAAGTATCCCATGCTCACAGGAGCTCCTCCCAAAAGACATCCCAAGGAAAAGGCTAGAATTCCCTTGAAGCCATCCAGAAGTTGTTCCCCATATATACACCAAACTCCACCCACATCCATGTTTTTGTCTTAGTTTCGGCAAAGGATCCATTCTGCTTGGCCTGCCGGTACCCAACAGCTACTCCCGGAGTTCCACAAACCACAAAGACCAAATATGACTCCTTCTTTAGCTTTACGCCACTGCTCACTGCGTGTTAACCAGTGGGTTCAATGAATACAGCAACATTTGGCCATCTCAACAATGAAGGCTTGGAACATGGCCCACTCTAACTCAATATCCACCGTCTCACCTGTGTTGAAACTCCTTCTAACCATGGACTCCGCCAGACGTTCCCAGCAGACCTTAATATGTTTGAGTCTTTCAGGATGAACCGTCATCAGCGCCAGATGACGGTTCACCAGATCCACCCATTTTTTTTTTTTCAAATCCGTTGACTAATTGAACTGCGGCCTGGGTTGTCCTGGTGCACATATGAACACCTTGAGAACGTTGATGCACACAAAAATTGTACTTTGTAATTCTTATGACTTTGTTTTCATAGCACTTGTCTTACTGTCATAGTCTTACTGTCACATTGCCTCACACCTAATCTTTTTTTCAAGTGTTTAATTAAATTACCACAAACTAAGTAATTGGCATGCCGCAAACCAGGGGCAATACTCCATCATGGGAATACCTGATGCTCTGGGCCAAGTATAATAACCCTGCCATATGGAGTTAGCTTCTCAAGGGAATATACAGTAGACTGTAGGTGACAGACAAAAACACATATCAAAGACAGAAGGATTGTTGAGCTCAAATTTTCCCCAGCGCACCTTTGGGAGTTGGAATAGGCAAATAAAGGGAAGAGAGTGCAAGGACTAACAAACAAGCTACTGTTTACATTGCCTGTTTTCTCCCTTACAGTTATGGCAGAGTCTATGCAACAGCAGACCCATATCACCATACGATCGGTCCTGCAGCCACATATACCGTGGGCACTATGGTGAGTGTGTTTCCTCTTACTCGGTCCGGCTGTCTGAATATTGTCATAAAGCGTTAGTTTATACTGCTGTTTTGAAATAACACGACACTCCACCTGAATACATGGATGTAAATGTTTATATACGCATATGTTTGATTAATCGTCAAGGAATATAACATAAGCCCTTAGGCTGCTGCTAAATTGTCATGCCTGCGAAATGTTTTCCCTCTATGTGACCGAATTTTAATGTTGAATGTGAATCATTGCCACTTCAGTAAATGAAAAAGGGAAGCTGCTGTATTCTCCAACTCCCCAATCGCATATATTGGCCTGAAGCTTTTTTGCTTGAAATTTAGCTGAGACTGGGAATTCCTCCACACATGATCATTTTTGCAAGGGGAGTGAAACGTTAATGTTTGTTTTTAGCTAGCTTTGCAGCTAACATCAAAGATGAAAATTATTTTTTGATTAAAACTATAAAGAATATCTCAGAGGACGGAGGAAAACCACAAGTACTGCTTTTTATTGTTCCTTTTTCTACATGGGTCTAGGTAAAGCCTTCTTCCAGTGTGTTACAGCCATCTACTTGATGCATATGCTGTGAGATTTAAAGACAAAAAAAGATAGAAGAAGGAAGCATAGAAGCAAAGGTACAGTCAACCTTTTATAGGACACTCATTAAACTTTGATATATTTTAACCCTAATGAGATTTTTGTGCTACTTAAGTACATTTAATTATAATAATTTCTCTATTTATATTTTTTTATCTTTGTTAATTTCCTTGTTATATTGAAATATAAATTTTCAATATATTATCTTTGCTGATTGGCTGGAAGAAATCAGTGGGTTCTACAATCACATTGTGATGTCTAGCACCACTTTTTGACTCAATTTTACATTACCAAATGACTCCTTGCCCTAATTCAGGGACACTTCTTGGTACCCGTATTGACTGCAGCATTGCTGCTTGATGCAGCATTTTGGGTTCTACAAAAAAAAGCCCATGCAGATTAATGCTGCAGTGCTGACATGTGTGTGGTGATGGCAATCACGATCCCGCCACACCTCCCCCATGTGTCCCCCATGCACACCTCCCTTCCTCCCCTATAGTGCAGCTGCTAGCTAAAAGCCTTCATTAATTACAACCATTATTTCCTCTTCATTTACTTAATTAAAACAGTGGCCTGTGTTTTCCTCCTTATTACTTTAAACTTTCTTCTCTTTTTTTTCTTCAAATCACTCCTCCCTTTTGCCCCATCCTCCCACGTAAGTGGTTTTAAGTGGAAAAATATATCACATATGGTAATATTCTAATTTTCTAAAGTAACTGAGTCTCCCAAAGTCAATCACAATGTTCAATTAAAATTTGAAATATAAGCTCGGAAATAATGATACAATATTAATAATTTATTATGGTAAGATGCTGTTGGTAATTAATCAAATCTGATTTATTGGCCTAAATTATGTAAGAACACACAAGAGCACAAAAAAAAAAAAAAAAAAAAAAAAAAAAGGCCAACAGAGGGAGACAGAACAGGAAGCCTGGCGGTTCGCTAGTTAGCACCCCACATTTTTAAAATAATAATGGCTGATTCCTGTCACAAATAGTAAAGAAAAAAACATGTTGTTCACACATTTCTAATTCAATAGGAATTTGTTAGCTCCTGCCAAGATGACTGGGGAATGGAGATATTGGGTGCAAGTTTGAGCTCTAATTTTAATATATACAAGTCGCATCTGAGGATAAGTTAGGATCGGTCAAACTGTGAAAAAAATGTGTCTTATCGTTTAAATAATTATTTCATCAAAACTTTAATAATCAGTATAAAAAGTAATGTGAGAAAATGAACTGGTGGATTTAAATACTAAAATACATGAACGGTACCTACAGTTTTGTTTTTTTTTCAAGGAGGCAATGCGGAAAGAAAAAGGGAAGATTGATTTGTTTGCACAAAAGAGAGAAGTTAACATGTATAATATAACAATTCAAAGGTGGACATTGGATACTGATTGGAGCTTTTTTTTTTTTCATCTTTGATGTTGCAGGCTAGCCTTTACAGAGGAGGGTGCAGTCGCTTCACTCCCTACTAGAAAAGAGGGAGTCACGCCCCCTTTCCCTCCCCAGCAAAAAAAAACAACAAAAAAACAAAAAAACAAAAAAAACAAAAAAACATAGAAGCAACAGCAAACAAAATCTATAATTATACTGTAGGAAGAAACATGATATATGTCCAGGTGGAAATGCAGTAGTTTATGGATTAAATGTATTTAATTCGGGAACTTATATTTCATTGGTGGGGATAGGGTAGGGGGCAGTTGTCAACATGGCAAATCTTTATTTCCAATCTTTCTGTGTTCTCTCCGTTAGTCTGTAACTTGGCTCCTATGGGATGGCTTAATGTTCCCCAACTTTATTGTTGCGATTAGTCATTTTCCCTCATATACATTAAGCGCAGCAGCGTTCAGCAAATTCCATTTTGAGCACAAACTTACAGATGGAATTTATGACATAAATGGCAGAACCATTTGGCCCTAGGAGACCTGGTTCCAAGCTGACTTCGTGGGCCTTAAAACCGTTAAGTCCAAATAAGGGGAAACTGAAAAAAAAAAAAAAAAAATGCTGAGCATTAAGTGATGCATAACGGAAGGCAGGCTAAGAGTGAGGACACAGACTGATCTATTACTGAATGTGAATGCAGCAGGAAGTGATGTATAGTGGGTGTGTGGAGAAAGAGCTATGGCAGCCATTGCAAAATGGGCGTTGGAGCCAATTGATTGTTGGCTAGCTGCCAGAGGCAGGAGGTATCCCATTACTTCTGAATTGCTTTACAGGGGGCGAAAACACATTATTTTCACTCAATATGTATCGTTTCCTGTCTGTTCACATCATGCACATACTAAGCAATGATGCCATATTGAGAAATATTTATTCAATGTAATAAACAAATGGAAGAGTGTTACAAAAAAAACATCTATGTTAAAGGTGCATCAGTCACCCCGGAAGGCTTTCATTTAAACTTGCTGCACCAATCGCAGAATTAAATGGTTTGGCTTTCTAATGCATTTTTAAATGCGGCGAGCAAATCGTCGAATTGGCATTTTGTGAGTTAGCGACCTCTTGATGAATGTCTACTCATCCCTGACATATTATTTATGATGATCGGTTCCACAGGAAACTTAGTGGAACCCAATCTGCTGCTTTTCTGCAGACGTTGTCAATAAACTTCAAACAACTCCCAAGATTGATGAATAAGGAATATACTGTAAATGTAACATAATTCACAAATAAAATTAATAATTAGTATTCCGTCAAATTATTTATGGTTTAGTGTTCATATTCGTATTTGTTAGCAAGTTTAGGAGCAAACTTTTGTCACGTGAGTTAGGACCCAAATGCAGACTAGACACGGGAGTCGGGGAACAGACGGTCATTTAATACAAAAATACAAAGTAACAACAGAGAGCCTCGGAAAAACACAGACAGAGAAACCTTGACTGAGAAACCTCAATTGAGAGAACAGGGCTGTCAATGTACTGACAAAGTGTAATTCAGTAACTTTCACTTGAGTAATGCACAATTCTATATGATAGAATGCAGGCCTATATGACAATATAAGATTGAACTAGACAGAGTGGCAAATACAGGACCTTAGCAACTGCATAGCAACTGACAACATCAACAGAAGCAAAGCAATTGCACAGTGGCTTCAAAATAGGAGTGACTAAACTATATGACAGAGTGACTAGACAAATTAAGAGTGTTAGAAACTGCATAGCAACTGATGACATCATCATAAGGGATATAGAAACTGTATAGCAGCTACAAAATAAGGTAAACTAGACAAAATCAGGGTGACAAATATAACATCACCAGAAGGGACACCAATGTGATTATTGCACAAAATAAAATCATATTTCTGTTGGTGAAACATAATTTTAATGCGTCTGACCAATGTCCATGCTTTTTCAGTATATGTGACGGTGTTTTGGGTTGGTTCATTGGGGTCATTATGTTGTTGTGAATTTGATGTCAATTGCTATGCAGATGCTCTGTCCATTGTGGTGGTGGTGATGATGATGATGATGATGATGATGATGATGATGATGATGATGATGGATTTGTCACCCTTATTTTTTTCTAGTCACTAGTTAGTCTAGTCTAGTTACTATGCACTTGCCATGTGTTTGTCAACCAAATTGTGTCATGTCACTCTTATTCTGTAGTTGCTATGCAGTCGCTGTGTCCCTTGTGATGATGTATTTGCCACCCTTATTTTGACTAAGCACTCTTTGGGGCATATTCACTATGAATGCGCTGCGTCCGGTAATAGCGCGAAATATTGCATCACAACTGCACCCGTAGTCTGCACCCAGTTACCCACCTATTCACTAAGGATATTGCACTAATCATATACCGGCGCAAACACGCCCACAAAACTGACAGCTTGGAGCAAATTTGCACCTGATTTACCACACATGGCAATGGATTTGCGCCGAGAACATGGTTGTTATAGTAACAGTTGCGAGAAAGACGACATTATCAGAAAGCGAGGTTGGACCGAGAGTAAGCGTTTATAGCGCCATTAAGCTGTACAGAGCAGAGAGTACGACAACGACATCATTCATTCATTCATGAAGTACAAATTAATTGGTGCGATCGTTTTTTAAAAATAGATTGTCAGAGGTTGGCGTGGGCATACAGTATGCATCTGGCACGTAAAAATGTTCGTAAAATGCCTCCCCGCCATTGTCGATCAGCCCGGGTTACGTTATGTGTCCAAACCAACATAGAAAAGTCTCTCTCTCTCGCTCTCTCTCCTCTCTGCTGTGCATGTTGTGCCGCAAATGGCATGCAATGCTGTCATGATCCCGGGATCGAGGTTGCGGCAGGTTTATACATGCCTTCCATAAACGTTATTTGCGTCACGCAAACAAGGTGTGGCTATTTGCGCTGGCGTTAGTGAATTAGAAGCTGTATATCAATTCTCTCATTTGCATTGGGATGGGCATATTTTGCGTCAAATGTATGCAAATTACCTAATTTACATACGCGCAAATAACCCCGGCGCACCGGGGCTCAATCTGGTTGGCAGCGTACTTAGTGATTTCCCCATCTGGGCGTGTTTAGTGAATTAGGCGCTCCCGGACTGCTCCATTTTTACCAGTTAGCACCGTGCAAAGCCGACGCAAAAAAAGACGCATTTTTTTGCTGGTTTGGCAATGAATGTGCAAAGTGAATATGCCCTTTAGTGTGTTGTTGCTATGCCGTTAGCTATGTCCCTCATGATGATGTTTATCACCCAAATTTTGTCTTGTCACTCTTATTTTGTAGTTGCTATGCAGTTGCTATGGCCCTTATGTTTGTCGCCTAAATTTGTCTAGTTTCTCTTATTTTGTAGTCCCTATGTAGTTGCCATGTCCCTTATGATGATAATGTTGTCAGTTGCTATGCAATTGCTAGGGTCCTCTATTAGCCACTCTTAGTTTGTTTCGTCACTGGTGGCAGGTCACAAACTGGCACAGACCCAATACATTCACTTTTGAAAGGAAACTTCATCATTAATGTCAATGAATGTAGAAAGAGTAAATGTTGATATCTGAAAACAAAGCAAGTCAATTGTTGATTTTGTTAGTTTCATGATAGAGAATTTATTGAAAAAGGTTGAAGAACACGCCATTGGTGTTTGAGGTGCAAAAGACTGAATTGTTCCCCTTAGACACCAAAGCATGAGGATGAATGAAAATAGTTGATGACACTGACCAATTTATTGTGATGTGGGTACTTTATTGGACTTTGCTCTCGGTGTATTAACTAGAAACGAGCCAAAAGTCACATGGCCACAGCAGGCAGTTGTCCCTTACCAACTCACAAAATTGTACACACAAAAACACACACATATAGGAGCTCCCTCACCAGTAAAGCATCTGTGCCGGCTGTGTCTGATGGGATCGTAAAGACGGGAGTCAGTAGCGCAGCAAGGGAAGGGAGTGTGAAGAGCAGCAGTAACCGAAGCAATATACGCCGCAGATTAGAGATAAGAGAGTTCAGTCAATAGGCACTGATCTCATTTGAAGATAGAGCAGACGGACTCAACTCACACAAACACGCACAAATTCACACTTGCCCCTCGAGCTGTCAGCGTCGGTCGTCTTTTCTCTTGTTTCTAGTGCTGTTGGCAAAAATCTGGATTGAACAAAAACCTCAGTTTTACCGCGCGCAGGCATAATATGTGGCTTGAATCCGAGAAGCACCACGTCGTAACTCGTAACATGCACCGCGTGTTCACCCTGCAAGCACCTCTTAATAGTTTTTATCTTTCTTAGAGGACTTGCAGGGAGGACTTACTGACATTCAGTGGTAAAGTAGCAGATTGTGCTGATACGTAGGAATGCCAGACACATACAGACTGTAGAGCATGTTATCGGGTAAAATGTTCACTACTATTACTACTAATAACTGGGGATGTAACGATATCCAAATATCACGGTACGATATTATCATGATATTGTGGGGAGGGTGGTGATATTTAAAAAAAGGTCACAATATTGTTAAAAAAAAAAATTGCTCATACAAAAAAAAGAGCACAATATTGTACTTTTGTACATAACAGCAATACATATAAACTACCTTCAGTCTCTAATAAGACTTAATATTGAGGCACTTACTCGCTAATGCAAGCCCACATTGAGTTCCTCCACGTATTGAGTCGCTTCACAAGCATATTACAATCATCTTCAACTGACAATTAGTGAATTTTAAGGGCCAAAACATCCCTAATGAAAATTAAACTGCACTACAAAACAAGCCACCAGAGGGTGCTCTAACTGCACAAATGGAAATCAACCTGACTTTTTTTTTTTAACGGATGTGTAGCTTTTAAATATCGTGAACATGACGACGACGATATTGTGGCAGTTTTAATATCACGATATTGCCGGTATTGTTACATCCCTACTAATAACACTCATAACTAAAAACATCACTTTTTTCAGACCAAGACCAGTATGAGTATCAACATTGACACCGATACCAAGTAACCGATACCAACTAGTACTAGTACCAGTGACACATAACTTTAAAGAAAGACTTTTTGTTTACTTCTGACAAAAAGCCAGAACATTCACACTGCAATAAAGAAAAAACAGCTAACTCCACATTTTGAATTCAACAGAAGTGTAAAATAAACCTGACTACTTGTATTATAGTCTCTGTTCAAAATAAATTAAAGTGCAAAATACTACAGGTTCAGGTAGCATGACACTATGAAATTGGCAATACGTGAGTACAGTGGTACCTCGGAGTTTGAGATTGACTCGTTCCTGTGAAGTTTTCAAAGTCCGATTTATTCAAATTCCAAAACATTTTTTCCCATCGGAAATAATATAAATGCAATTAATCCGTTTCCAAAATCCCAAAACATAAATTTTCTATTTTAATTTACTTCTAATTTAATGTAATTTCTATTATTATACCGCCCAAATTGACTTAAATAAATGATAAATGTTGGTGTCAAAATTAGTGAGTTAATTTTGAGTTAATTTAAAGTTCCTTTAATGCCACTAATTTTTTTAACACGCAATTAATGGACTTGGAAAGCCTGTACTGGGGAATTCCAGTCGCAACACAGCAGCCATGTCCACATCACAATTTAGCAGTAATAAATTTAATAATAATGCACGTATTTGTGAAGACTGGGGTCAAGTTGTATTTTACAATTTTACCTCTTTTACTGCCACACGTTATAAAAAAAACAACCCCCAATGCCAGCGGATTTCGAGCATTTTAACTCATTTTTCGAAGCAAACAAAATATTGTTATAAAAAGTATGTTTCTACTTTACTCCGTTCTTTAGGAGTCAAGATTTGAAAATAGGTCATTTGAGTGACATTGAGCGAAAATTGACAAGAAAAGATACATTTTCTCCACAACAGTGACTTTGATACTAATATTTTTTGTTTAGTGACGCTCCGTCAAATTAGGTTTAATGTTACAAAGGCGTTGATCATTCACGTCAGCCTTGAAAACGTTCTATTTCATCAGATTGTGTCATGTTTCATTGTAATTCGCAGCTCTAGTTAGGGCCCAAGCAGTTTGCACTGACCACTGATATATTCAAAAAAAAAAAAAAAAGTAGTTGACATCACTTAACGTTTATGGCGGCATACATCGTGATTTATTAAACGTTATTAAACGTTTTTGGCGGTCAAAGAGTAAAAAATGTTGAATTTCATAAGTTACTTCATTAGATAGCTCTTAATGTGAGAAGAAAATGCACTGAGCTGTCACCAACATCTTATAAATGCAATTATGCCATCTGGTGGCAGAAAAAAATGACCAACACAAATCAATATCACTAAAAGATGCAGCCATATTTCTATTAGTTGAACATTTTTTCCACGTTTATGTTAACAAGAGAAAATATTGAAAAAATATTTTTTGTACATTTTATTGTACATTTAGAACAAATATGAAACGTGTGATCGCCTGACACCCCCAGTAAATGTACAATAACAATGCACTCCAACCATTAATAGAACCCTTGTAATTACATAAACTTATGGAAATTGCATTGTAATGGGCATGTAAGAGGATGGACATGGATTAAATCGCTGTCAATCATGCCCAAATTGAGTGAATATAAACATGTACATTTTGGTTAAAAGAATAAAAAAAAAAAATACGCACGAAGCATTAATTATAAATATATATACTTGAAGAAATAGCATCATAATGGACAAATGAAAGGTTGGCCATGAATGTAGTTCACTTAGAAAAGCGCTTTCTCAGTCATTGGTTTTGGTCACCATTGGTATTGGCTGTCACAAGTACCAATGCCTTCAAATAGGTTTGAATCAGTAATCGCCCATCCGTATTACGAACAATCACAAGTCTTCTCCATCATCATCAAAAAAATAAATAAATAAAATAAAATAAAAACACAACATACCTACGTAGACATTTATGGCGATACTCTTCCATTAAAGACACAAAAATAACTTAAAACTGGCAAGGTAAAATTGAAATTGATCATCCTCATCATAAACGCGTTAACACTATGTTCAGTAAAAATGGTAATTAAATATGCCATAATTCATTGTCACATTGGTCATTAGCGTCAGCATGATATCCCAACTTTGTTGCGGATGAAGTAGAATAAAACAAAAATAATAAAATCAAACTGGACTAGTATTAATTTATGTATCACATTCGCGAAATTGAAGAAAGTGTGACGCTTTTAAATGTTTGTAACACATTTACCTTTTTTATGAATTTAGAATAACCCAACTATTGTATATAGGTAAAAATATATAAACATCATTTTGTATGTATATATTTATATTACAATTACATATTATGTTGTATCGGAATTCTGTATTGTAAATTGTGTCTCAGCAGTCATTACAAGCGTCTTTATGAGTATAAATCAACAACAACAAAAAAAGGTAAATGACAATAACTGTGCAATGAGTTAGTTTTATTGTCAGTAAAGATGAATGACCACAGAAAACATCTGGCAACACATGCAAACAAGCAGAAAATGTGTGGCTATAAAGCAAGCCTGATGTCTACAAAACAAACCCGAACTGTGAAATGCTTCTACTGGGAACGGAGCAGAAATGATGGAGCTGACATAAGATGATGTGAGAAGCCTTGGCACAAATCATACTGCATCGTTACTGTATCGTTAGCGATAACGACACAAGAGCAAAAAGTAAAGTGAAGACCTGACTGTTAAAAATGATTATTACTACTGACATTATTGTGATGGATCAAATGGATCGTCCCCATTGTGTGTCATAATACCTGATGTGTGGTAGATGCAAAGAAATATTTTATTTGATATTATACTTTCTCTATTCGCCATTATGGTGGCGGTTAACACAACTGCATCACGGTCGAGACATTCTGAGTTTGAATTTTGAATGTATTTATTTAAAAAAAATAATAAAATTATGTAATTATTGTGTCAGTAAACAGTAATTATAGTTTTTTGAATAATGGATATCAACCATATAAATTAAAAATGGGAACATTTTAAAAGAAATATATGCTATCTAATCTTAACATGCTACATATTTTTATTGTACATATTGTATATGAATGTGTGGGTGGGTTGACCATGGCAACAATACCCTGGTGTAATATAAATAGAAAAAGTAGCACAGACAATTCTCCTACTAATATGTATCTATTTGTATATGTGGCATAATGCAATGTCAGTAATGATGGGATATCACCTGCTTTTTTCCTCAATGTATATAAAAATCTGTTTCATTTCATCCAGCGCTATTCCATGCACTTTACACTACAATCGATTGACAAATGTACTTTCTTTTCAACTTTTGTAATTTTGTTCCCATTTATATTGTGTATCGTGTAATCTAATGCTATAGCCATTATTAATGAACTAATTAAAGTGATTGTCATTGAGTTGTACTAAAGAAAATAGCATTCATGTCTAAAGAGATAACGTAAGGTATGTTTCTTTTTGTAATATCTCATAAGGGGTTAGACAATGTAAACCTTTTTTATGACCAGAAAATGTTTCAACTCATTTGAATGTCTTTCTAGTATAAATGGTCACATTAATGAAGTCTTTTGATAAACCATTGGCCTAATACTGTCTGAAATGTGATGCTTTGTATTTATTCTTCTCACACGCTGACTACTTTCATTAAGAAATTGAGTATAAAGTATAAACAAATATTTCTGTTTTTTTTTGTTTTTTTAATATATATATATTACAGCTGTCAACTTTATTTGAATTAATTCCAAACATCTCAAGAACCACACAAACGAAGTTTCCTAGATATTCCTTCGCTACTTCGCAGTTCGTTTATTGTGCTTTCACCCGTCGTGGTGAAGTTTTATTGCTATTTTTCCTAAGATGGACCAGTCAAAAAAATGTTGTTTTTTTACCATGAACATTACAGTTCGTCTTCCCCCAAATTCCATCATCATGGATGCATTTGAAAATATGCTCTGAGCAGGCTGCTTCACTTAGACCATTCAGAAACGTTCAAATGTGCCGTTCCGTTATTCAGATTGCACCAAAACTCCTGCCTAGTGCAAGGCAGTGTAAGGAAACTAAATTAATGGGGGTGGTCCGCTAAACTCATTCACTCCCAAAAACGTATTTATACGTTTTTTTGTTTTTTGTTTTTTAAATGCTAGAGCATACAGAAGGCTTTGATGCAGCTTAAGACCTGAAAAGGTCGCTTAAAGCAATGGTAGTTATTACAAAAAACGGCCAGCAGGTGGCAACAGAGTATAAGAGAGCAGCACGGGCCATGTTGCAACAAGCTCTTTTTCCCAGTGTTCTCAACAGGTTTGTGAATAATGATGAAACGTAGCTATATTCTAATGTTAATTGCTGCAAAACAGAAACAGAGCAAAATCTACCATTTTTTCCTGATGAAAGAAGAGACTAATCTTTCTTTTGGTAGGTTCCATGCTTTTATAGCAATAGAACACAATATCCTGTGGGCATTGCAAAATCAGTCAAAAAACAATAAAACAGTGAAAACGCCTGGGAGTGAATGAGTTAATAACTATGTTTTTATCTTAAAATTATTTACCTTAACCAGAATCCTGCGTCATATTGTAGCCAAAGGTACAATCACGATGGATCAATGCGCCTCGTTGTTTCCATGACTACCGTTCTTCTACCTCTTTGTCTTCTTTACAAGAAGAAGAAAAAGAACGGTGGTGATGGCAAATTTTGGTTTCCACAAGGATTCACAAATTGCATTAATCCACCACCTTTGGCTACAATGTGATGCGGGAATCTAATTGATAAGTCATCAAATAAAAAGAATCTTTAACATAATTTGAATCTGTAGAGCCCAAAGACCCCTTAACAATTGCTGTATGCCATTCAAGCAGCTTCCCAATGAAAGTTTACCTCTAAGTTTTCCTTTTGGCGAACGGAAACGGAGTTATTGCAATGTGTAATATGGCTAACTTGACAGTAATTGGCATGAATAATAAAAGAAGCAAAAGCAATAATATCTCTCTGCACATTCATCACTATGTCACACGTCATCAGAAAGTGACGAGCCTTAATTTCTCCCTGACTGCATACCTGCATTTGTGGAGAAGAACAAAATCTATTCTCAACTAGAATAAGTGAAATTTCTGTAGAAATTGCGTGGGAATGCTGAAAGCTGAATGCTAATAGCTGAATGCTAAGCTGAATGCTTATGAAGGAAATTTAAAGATAAATTATGTAAAAATTACAAATTGAAGTTGAAAGGTTAATGAATAAGAAGAAAACCTGAACTGCATCTGTCTAAAGTGGGATTTAATCATTTCAGAGAAATTATACTCCTTTTCCTGATATCATAGTCAGTTGATATCGAATCATTGAATGTACTAAAATGTGGTCCAAGCAGGGTTTGAACCCATCAGGGAAGCAATTGCTCTAATGACTGGGGTAATAGTAAATCGGAAGTATTATGTGGGAGTTGTTTCTTGGCAAAAAAGTGAAGAGAATAAAAATCCAAATAACATATGTGGTTTGCTTTCTGCATTCCCACAACTAAATGAGAATATATTTTACCAGAAAAAAAAATCATTGCATATATTCCAATTATCTCCTCATGGATAAATCCAAAGTGTGCTCAGTGTTTGTTGCACCTTTGTGGTCTATTTCCTGAACCTCCATAGGATGTGTATAGTCTCTTGTCCCCTGTAGGATTGAGGGGGACAAAAGACTTCCAAATCAAGCAGGAAGGATCCACATGGGAGCCAATTTAAAAGGCCACATATTTTTCATGAAGCCGTGCTCGGAGTCACTGCAATTTTCAAACAGAAGGAAAGTTCAAGTGCAACTGAACCGTATCAGGAAACTTTACAGGATATATTTGTGCCCGCCATGTTTTCACATTCATTCTATTGTATATGATTTTGTGAATGTGAAAAGATAACCAACAAATGGTGTGCTTTTGTATACAGTGGTACCTTTACTTACAAACGTCCCTTCATATGAAAGTTTCAAGTTACGAAACTCCTCAACAGGAAAATATTGCCTCTAGTTACGAAAGAATTTTCAGGATACGAAAGATAAAACTACAGTATGGGCTGCTACTCGCAGCTCCCAGAGTTTCCTGAACGCAACATACATACAGCTGCTCTGCCATTGGCTATTACTGGCATCTTCCTGGCATCCCATTGGCTAAGAGGGACCTGTACCGTATGTGACCATAGATACAAAATAGAATGTGTCTATGTAGCATCCTCATCATTCGCCCCTCTGGCCATGAGGTGTTTAGATAGTTTTACATAAATATTCAGTAACAGCCAACAAATTTGTGCAAAAATTAAAACAATTGGTGATTGAAGAAGGTTACATTGTACAGTAAGTTTTTAATTGCGACAACGAGACGGGCCTTTTTTGGAAAAAGATCCCTCGCCGTACCTGAAGTTTCTATCAAGTTTCAGAATGTAAAAAAAAAACAAGGGCTCCAGGTGGAGGAGTGAAACCGTCACATGCCTTCGGTGCCGGATGGCGTAGGTTCACTTATCCACCTGGGAGATCATGTGCGGCTTACATGATGTAAGCGTGAGTGAGTGATTAAAGAAATAATAATAAGAAGATTGTTGAAAAAAAAAAAAAAAACATCCTTGGATCAGTTCTTTACAAAATACCAGGCAAAAACACTCCCGAGAGAGAACATGAACCAAAAAGAGGGCAAAAAACGAAGAGGACGGCAGTTAAAAAGGTAAATGAGCATTTTTATTCTTTACTCTATTCTTTGTTTTTTACATTATGCACAACTCTCATTTATTGTGCAATAATCTAATTGTAACATGTATTTGTTACATGATTTGATGCATTTTTATGCATTATAAAACATTTATGTCTGAATTTTGGGAGGCTTGGAACGGATTAGGGCATTTACATGGAAAATGCGTCTCTACTTACAAAATTTTCTACTTAAGAGTTTTCTTCCAAAACCAATTAATTTCGTAAGTAGAGGTACCACTGTATTATCTATATATGTGGTTGATATTTTATAAATGATCTAGTGTTAAATTGTGAACAGTTTTACTGTGTGAATAACGATATACGATGTCTTTAAAGAGACACCTGTCAGGTTTCTTCGTCTGTTCTTTGAAGGAGTTTGATGGCCCACCCACTCTCTGAGCTCATTTTCGCTGTTCGCGCTTGTCTTGTGAAAGTTGACTGATGAGCCAAGAAGCCCCGTCGCTCACCCCCCAAGACTCTTTGTCTCTGCTCTTGCAACAGCATGTGGACTTTATTTGAAGAAGTTTCACACCTAGCAGGTGAAGAGGAGCACGCAGGAAGTCGGTAGGTTTGGGAGGGGGGAGTCACAGGTGCGCAGGCTGCTCAAGCCATTACCTTTTTTTTTTTTTTTGTCACATCGTCTCAATTCTCAAGCATCCTTGATCACCCATTTCGCGGGTGTGTACCTGAACCCCAGCGGCAGTTTTGGAGCTCACATCACCTCCAAATCCTCCAGACTTCCTGTCTTCCGCTCCCTTTCCGTCCTCTGAGGCTTCTTCTCTGCAGTGTGAAACAAGTCTCGGAGGGTGTGAGCCTGTTAAGCTGAGACGAGAGGAGGCAGTTATCAGCCGTGATTGGTGACACGCTGGTGCAGCTCCACAGGTTCCTGTCTCTCAGGGTTTCCCATAGGAGAGGGCGGGACTAAGCAACTGCAAAGTGGTGCTGAATTTACAAGCAGCCTCTTTTGAAGATCCAACGTCACCCAACGCAGACTTCCATCATCTTGTGTTTTATAACAGGTCAAATGGCATGACAGACTGATGCACCATTGAGCTCGGCTTTGTTCCAGTGCAACTTGCAAGAAATTATAGTACAGTGCTGTATGTATTTTTTCAATTTTAATGTCAGTGATAATGACTCATTGCCAGCCAAGTAAAAATGTTTATTTGACGTCTATAGTCGTCAATGGCAGCGAATGAGTTAGGTCTGAACAATTAAGGTGATTTTCAATGTTGACAATATTTGGGGATTTAAAGTAATTAGCACAACTCTAAGGTGGTGTACATTTGTATATAAAGGGAACGTGAATGTCAGATTTTATACTGATATAAACTTGTACAGACCTAAAATTATTCTTGCTGAGCAAAATAATGACAACGCTCGCATAATAGGTAATTTTTTCCACCTTTTCCTTGTTTGTTTTCCCTTTTTTATATCTAAGAAACTAGGGACGCAGCAGGTGAACCACCAGGCTTCCTGTTCTCTCTGCTTTTGTTATAATAATGTGTTGAATTATAACAAAAGCTGCTTGACCTTATTTGGGTTACGATTGGGTTGGCTCTATGCCAGCTGTTACGTGACAGAGACACAAAACCCACCCACCCATTAGTGGGTTAAAGATTATGGTTGTTATACCATACCACAATCCTTGAGAATGTCCTTCTAGAATAATTGCATTCCTTCAAGTGTTGGGATAGAAATATGTTTCAAAAGGTCATGAACACAACATCTTATAGTCTTTTGCCACTTTGACCTTTCAGCTAAAATAGACCCAATCAACAAATACAAATTGCTTTTAAGTTTGGTCAGGGTGTGAATACTTTTGGGGTTCATTGTTTATATTAGATATTGTCGCTGCTATGTGAAAAACACTTACGTTCATTTTGTTTTATATTTTTATATTTTTGGGATGAAACTGAATGCAGACATCCCGAAAACATACAAATGTAATAAATAAATAAACAAATAAATAAAAAATAATTGGAAAAAAAGGGCCTACGTTTTTTTTCCACATAGTAGTGACGATATATACATTTGTAGCCTTTTTAATGTTAAGACGTGAAAAATAAACCAGCTAATAAAACAAGGAAATCTACAACCTAAAAATACTATTTACCATAAAATACAGAATGTATTTTTTCAATTATTTTTAATGTAGTGTCATGTTAAAAATGAAATGATGTTGTGTTTCAGTTTGAATTACAATCACACTATTTCTAGTTAATTCCCATTGATTACCAATGTTCATCTAAATATTTCCAAAGGGGAATTCAAGTCAACCATTTTCTTTTGAATAATATGTTCTATGCACCCCACTAGTCTAAACGCAGTATTCTTATTAATATTGTGTTGGTAGAATATGACTTGAGCATGAAATCCACCTCTCATGGGGCGGCCATTTTGCCTTTTACTGCCACTTGCTGTCAACTAAAAATGACATCACAGCGCCTAATGACCAATCAGGGTTCCCCAGTTTTGTGTCTTTGGCCATGTGACGTTCGCAAGCTGAGCTTCATTTTCAGTCGACAAGAAGTGGCAGTAGAAGGCAAAATGAGTGCAGTTTGTTTTATATACATGATGCTGACTGGTGGCTAGGGGAGCACTGGTTGAAGAGACTTGTGAAAAATAAAGTTTTTGCCATAAACCTGTACGAATGGTAGTAGATTTGAATCATTATTTTTCTGTATACAAGGCAACTTGGTGGGAAATGTTTTGGTTAGGCCTTTTCTTTCCACCATTACTGTATTATTGTGTACAATAAAGGTCCATAAAGGCATGCTTGGACGAGTTTGGTGGTGAAGAACTTCACAGGTCCAGATTTCAACATCCAACATCAGTGACTTCAGCAAGTGTCTTCTGTATGAATGGACAAAAAAAAAAAAACAGACACTCTGGAGAATCGCGAAAAGATTTGTCTAAATCTTTCATAGTTGTTCAGTGACTATCTTTGGCATGAATAAGAAAAAAAATGATTAAATACAACATGAACAATATTTCCAATCTGCAATGTATTGCATCAATGTATTTACTCTTGTTTTTTTTTTTCTCTCTTTTAGTAAATAAAACTAAAGTGATGGGTACAAATGGACATCAAAAACTGAGAAGAAAAGTGTGGCAGCAGAGGGACATCGTAAAAGACCACCAAAAAAATAATAATAAGCGCGTGTTCCGGAGCCTTCCTATCGAGAAGAAGAAGAAAAAAAACACCTGAAGGAAAAGTAGGATGGACGAGAGATGATTGTAGGCCTACTCTGAGGCCAAGGCCTGAACCATTGAGCCTATGTAGTCTATTATGGGGCAGGGGGCTGCTAGCTCTGACCCCTGTAAAAGAAAAACAAAAAAAACATTTTATTTTTGTAAAAAAAAAAAAAAAAAATGTTTATGATTTACAAAAGGAACAAAGACTAAAGTATGTATTATGAATATGTACATGTCTATATATATATATATATATATATATATATATATATATATATATATATATATATATATATATATATGAGTGTAATACAGTAGGTATATTAAAAAAAAAAAAAAAAAAAAGATGTCTTTACAGTTTCGAGGAGGGGGGTGAGATGATATTCGACCCCTTATGTCTTCTGATTGTATCCTGTCAGACAACACACCCCCACCCATTAACACCCTTTCTTCATTGGGTTCATGCCCAGGTGAATGGGGTCGACATATTCCAAATCTTGACTGGAAAAAAAAAGATAAAAGGCCAGTGTGGTCTTCATACCGCGGTAGCTGTTACTTTTCTGGCATGTCTTGTGTCAAAAAAAAATATATCAATTTGTGCCACTGTACTAATCTGTACAAATGGAAAGTATAAGACAGAATGGGACATTCTTTGACTAAGTCAAGTCTGGTACAGGATATGTCTGCTGGAAGGCCCCCATCATTACAAACAAACATGTCGCTGTAGTGTAGTGGTTGAGGTGGCTGTGCTGTGTAGTGAACTGCTTTTATACATTGTGTCGGGTTGGGTGGGTAGTCCAGGCAGCGCACAAATTAGACAGGCATTGGAGATAACGGGTGGAGGATTTAAAAAAAAAAAAAAAAAAGCCCTAGACTGTTAGGTACAGAAGTATTTGGGAACTGAGTTGGAATGATTGTTAAAATGTGATGTGATTGAAGTGTACAATTTCAGATGTAATTAATTGCAAACATGTAGGAGTTACATGCCACACACAAACTGTAGCGGTTGCAAAAAAAATTGAATTTACCATTTAGGTATTACACCAATGTTATTCAGATTGTCTCCATTTTTATGCTCTCAATAGTATTTGGACAAGTGACATCATTGTAAATATAACCATTATTTTTAATACAAGATTTGGATGAAAATCCTTTGGCGTCCATGACAGCCTCAAGTCTGGAGCTATAATATGGTCCTAATTGGTGAACGCTTAAATTACAAAAGTCAACACATCAAATCGCATCTCAATCTTTTTATATCAAAGGTAAAATCTTGGGAATTCTGGAAAATCGGCATCCAAATACCTCTGGATCTAACTGCATATATATGAAAAAGGGAGTCGAGAAAAACTGTTTTATTAAGAGTCTCTTTAGTCCTTTCTATTTATATGGATCTCTCTTTAGTGACATCCTTCTATATTTAAACATTGTACTAATAACATGCTGTCGGGCATGGTGGAAGAGTCAATTGTAGCCATTTACTAATGTTGTATTTATTGTATTACCGGTAAGAAGACAAAAACATTTATATTATGAATATAGATATATCTATTTGTGATCTGCAGCTATTGAGAATAAGTTTGCCTTTGGTTTTCAACTTCCATGCAGGATTTAATGCACTGTCAATGTATGATGAGGTTTCTACTTGTGTGATGTTTTATTCTGTTGACATTCATTTGTTTCGTTTTGTTTTTAATTTCAGTTCAGCTACTGAATGTAATTCAAAAACTCTTGGAACTTTTTAGGTAGGTGTTGTTGTTTTATATATACAGTATATATATTTAAAAATACAGTGCTCTGTAAATGATATAAATGTGTAAATGATATAGCAAAATGTTTCTGATAATATGCTGGACTTCTACTGACCCGGACTGACTGTATTACCACGGCTAATTTGAAAGAAGAGGGGAAAGCTAGAATGAAAATTGGAGGAGGGGAGCATCCTGAAGGACCACCAGCACCCTGCAGCCAGCGGGAGAGACAGAAATGTTTAATCATGGCAGGATCAGTTAGAATTTTTCTTTGCCCTGCTTTTCAAATTTGATGAGAGCAAGGAAATTGGGAGCAGACTGTCCCACGTGAATAATACAGAGCGAAAGATGAAAAGGACTTTTTTTTGAAATACAGATTTTTTATTTTTAATCCAGCTTCCTTGAATCCTAGAGCTATTAAGGTGCTATGGTTTGGTGAGGAATAGAAAGTTAGAAGTTGTGTGTTTCTGAAGAAAAGGGGGTGGACAAAATAATTAGGCTTTCATACTTCTGCAGTGTTTTTATTGTAAGTTTTCAAATGTACGTCAATTCAAGGAATATTCCCAAACTATGGCTTATTAAAGAGAGAGTTCGGATGTTTGGACATGAATCTGTATTTCATCCTCACCTCAAGTAGTGTGCGATCATCACTGACTTACCCCTGACGGCGTTCTGTGACACGAGTTCTGGTCCGGTTTTGGTCGAGAGGAAAAATAGTCCGGCAAGTTGGCTGGGGTCACGGAAATAAACCGTTTTTCTTCCAAAAACAATTTGTGTTCAAAAGAGTGATACATTTGCATCACAAAACTGTGGCCTAGAAAAAAAATCTGACTCCATTACCGCCGGGCACTATTTTTCTGCTCGTTCGTATCATTGCGCGGAGCCCTGCATATAGCCGGTAGACGTGCACTAAGCTACAAGTTGTTTGTCTTTTCGAAGTTATAAATACGGCAGAAGGCGTGCCTGTCAGCTGTATGCAGCACGTCTATCAGCTGGATACAGGGCGATGCGCAGTGATGCGAACAAACAGAAAAATAGTGCCCAGCAGTAATGGAGACTGACTTTTTACTTTGCGAAGTTTTGTGATGCAAATGTATCACTCTTTTGAACACAAATTGTTTTTAGAAGAAAAACGCTTTACTTCCGTGACCCCAGCTAACTTGCCAGACTATTTTTCCTCTCGACCAAAACCGGACCAGAACTCGTGTCACAGAACGCTATCAGGGGTAAGTCGGTGCTGGTTGCACAGTGCACACCACTGGAGATGAGGATGCAATACAGATTCATGTCCAAAAATCCGAACTATCTCTTGAATGCTATTTACCAAAAAAAAAAAAAAAAAAACTATGGTCAATACGCTGCAACCCACCAGAAAATATCAGCCCCTGCACTGAACAGCAATCCCGTCTCTGCATTCAAAGCCTAAAAAAATGGTTCCTTGGGAATCATTAGCACGTCCGCTTCCCAGTTCTTAGGTCTCCGGTTCGAGTCCAGGCTCGGACCTTCCTGGGTGGAGTTTGCATGTTCTCCCCGTGCCCGCGTGGGTCTTCTCCGGGTACTCCGGTCTCCTCCCACATTCCAAAGACATGCATGGCAGGTTAATTGGGCGCTCCGAATTGTCCCTTGGTGTGCTTGTGAGTGTGGATGGTTGTTCGTCTCTGTGTGCCCTGTGATTGGCTGGCAGCCAGTCCAGGGTGTCCCCCGCCTACTGCCCAGAGCCAGCTGAGATAGGCGCCAGCAGCCCCCGCGACCCTTGTGAGGAATAAGCGGTCAAGAAAATGGATGGATGGATGGATGGGAATCATTAATCACATTTTGGACCTTGGTACAAAGTGGAGGAAACCATTTTTGCTTCTAAAAATTTATCGTTATTCTACAATATATAAAACAAATTTATTAGTAGCAAATGTCATTTTAGTATTTTTAAGCGGGCCACAAATGGGCCCCCGGGTCACAGTCCCTTTGTTTTTGAACTTCTGGAGCCACCATACTTCATACTTTCCCTGTAACCTAACTTCCAAGATTCCTCAGCTGGAGTGGTCTGAATTTTTGTTTTGGACACTTGTTTGTACAACAATCCTGTTGTGGAGCTAAAAGGGGGCAGCTTTTGAAACCAAGTCTTAAAATGAAAGTGTTCAAAAACCTCAAATCTAAACCTTATGTCCATATTGAATGTTGAAGTGTTTATTTGTTGTGCTCTGTTTGATCATATTGAAAATACGTAATGAGAAACTTTTTGGAAAAATTGCGAAGAGAAAATATTTTAGTAGATCATTCTTAAATTCACCATCAGCTGGGCGCAGACCTACAGTAAGATGTAAATCATTACCATATGGTACACTTTGACATACCGCCATATGCCAGTGCGAAACCAAGGGTGACATATACGTAAATACTGGAAATATCCTTTGTCTCTTGATGACCAAGATGAACAATAATATTCCCGCACCAAATATGTAATGAAAACATCTCCTTGGCAGAGGTATAGGCAGCCATTATTGTAGCTTATTGTTTATATTTTTGAAGTTTAATGGTTCTTTAAAATGTAATTTTCACAACATCGATGCCTTGACATTGGTAAGCCATTTAATCGGACGTTAATAACCCGTTGATTCAATTGTCTTTGCCTTATTTTGTCCACCCTCTTAAAAGAGCACTGTGCATTGATGAATGTAGCAGCCTCAGGGTGCTTTGGTTTTTCGATGAACTTTCAGGAATCTCTGACAGAAGGAGGGAATTCTTGTCACAAAATGACACTGAGCGCTTAAGTCTCCTCCTCCTCCTTTTCTTCCTTTTCCACTGTACAATGAACGAGTACTCTGTGTTCCACTCAAATAGATTTTGCCACTGTTTGAAAAAGGATCAACTGGTAGATACCTTCCGTGCAGCGGCGTTTGTATCTTCAAAGTGCACATGACACATTAAGGACAGTTGGGTCATACAGTGCATGACTGTGTGTTCTCTGGTCGGAAGCCTTTTCGCAGACTGGCCCGGAATGCGTGTGGGTGCGTCAAGTGGATTATCTTTCATGAAAGGCTTACCCACCATCATCCCGCAGCGATCCACTGCTGAGCACTTTAACTGGGATAACGCACCAGGCAGTTGGATCGGGAAAACAGAGGCAAATCGCAAAAGACAGAAGAAAAGCAGACTAAAGACTTACAGAAAACAAAAAGAACAAACTGAAAGCAACTAACGATGTCAATCTAAGCAGAGATCTCGGTTAACTCTGATCTTTGCTTTGTTCTTCTTAATCTGAAGTTTTCTGTTCTTTCCGTTATTGGTTGAAGACTTTCATCCTGTTTACATGTAACCCTCAATACTCACTATTTGCTGTTTGGAGAAGTTTGTGAGAAAAAAAAAAAAAAAACTAAAGTGGCTTCCATTCAAGCATCCATGGCAAACCCCTGTAATTCTGAGAGGATTCTACAAACTAGAATGTTCCGTGTCCTTTACCGTGAAGCTCTCCATCCTTTGACCCCTTTTCCACAGCCTGTTTACAAAACTACACACCAGACAAAAAAAAATCCTTGAGCTTCCTATCAGATGTCTGCAAAATATTCCCCATGTTGTTATTTTGTGTATACCTCAGATGCAAGACCTAAAAGCAGCTATCCTGTCAAGTGTCCAGGCAACCACACCTTTCTAAGCGCCGCTTGTACCCCAGCTACACCCTGACTACAATCCATATGCCAAAACCACACCTACCTCCCCTGGTAACCCACTGACCTCCACATCTAAGACCACAGTATACTTTTTGGCAAGGGTATATTTTTAGCATTTCTTTAAAAGAAAAAAAAAATATGCTGTATACTGTACAGCTAGCTAGCTAGCTAGCTAGCTAGCTACAGTATATCGTGTGTGGGGAAAATAGCATTTCGTAATGAAAATGAACTCCAACCATAAAAAAAAGATTAAACTTCTAAAGTCTAACACCACTAGGAATTAATAAAGGATTTATGATGGCAACAATTTGACCCTATAGCTAATAAATTTCCATTGCACTTCCATTATTTCTTAATGCTCTGAAATCTCAACACATACAAAGTTCACCACCATACTAGAACAAATAGTCCTTCAGCCCAATTCACAAAGGACGCGGTGCATTTTCCGTACGGCTTCCGCACGCCTTCCGTAAGGACTGCAATTCACACCACGTGCGTTGCACAACACCACATGGAGTTTTTCGGTAGATAACAACCGTGTGTATATAGAGTCCTATTTTGTAAACAATAGCCACGCTTGCCTGTTGTTACATCGATATGCCTTTTGGACATTATTTCTGGGATTCTACCATGGCAATTCTACCATGGTAAACACATTTTGTGTTATTTTGTCATGTTTAATTAATTCTGAGCTAATTTTTTGTCTTAAATGTCCGACTCATGCCATGCTATGTAGCTAGCTATCTTCCCTCGCAAAAAAAAAAAAAACAAAAAAAAAAAAAACGAGTTTGCAAATGGTTTTATTTTGAAATCTACTGGATTTACCTTGATGTGAGACCCCCGACTTCCTGTCTGGCTCGTGTAATTTCTTCAGCCTCATGAAAATGTGCATGCAGGGTCCGGAAAAAAAATAGAACGCTTGCGGAAACCTTCCGGATCGCCGCAGTCGTTCCGCACCGCAGATGCACCACAGCTGGTGTAAATTGACATGTAGACTTGAATGCATCGCGTCCGTTCCGCAGCCAGTATGAATTGGGCTTTACGTTTTCATTCAGCCAATATCCCTTTCAAAACTTGAGTATTGGCCATGTAAACATGCGCAAAAACCCGAATACACGCTATTTAATAACCCAAATAAAACCCTTTTTGGAACCCAAATATTTGGTCACAAAAATGTGATTGTGGTACCTCCTTTGAAAGGATGCTTGGTTTATGTTCTGTGCATGCTATGGTCGCAAAGAATCTTGATGCTTTTGAGTAAAGGAACTACCTGTATGTGAGGCGGCAATTTTACGTTGCCACTCACTAAGCGAGGCTTACTTGGATACATTAATTTCTCTGCGGCATTTTCACATTATTTTTTGTGTGAAAGTCTGTGTGTGTGTGTATATATATATATATATATATATATATATATATATATATATATATATATATATATATATACACACATATGCATGTATATAAACCCCTGCGTCTAGTGCAGAGCCCGCCAGAAATACATAAACAGAGATAAACAAACATGGCGACACAGCACAGTTTTGTTTTGGAGTGAGGAGGAAAGTGGCTGCTTTATTAGGTCTGTTGAATAACAAATATAAGATATTTTCTTGAACGTAGCAAGTTAAGTGTGAAAATGACGTCTATTTGCGTCTATATGCATACAAATGTAGTCAGTCCTTAATGCTTCATTGGAAAACAATATAGTATTTCTAATCACAAGATTTATATACGTAAGTAATTAGGAAAAACACTATTAATGTTTGCTCGTATTTTTTATCTTGAGGCTTTTTAGTATCCTGTGGTCTTTACACCTCCAACACTCCTCGAACCCTAACAGCCGTCCTGTCCTATGCAGATCCCCAAAGCACAAAGGTTTGAATGGTAGAAAGAAAAAAATAATTTCCTTCCATGCTGTTGTATTCCTCCATCTGTTTGAGTCTTTTTTTTTTTTTTTATGTAGTTGAGGCTTCAATGTGCTTTTGTATTCTTATGTGCAGATCTTCTTTTTCTGCTTTTGTATCACTGTATACTAGAACATCTAACTTATGTGACATCTTTCAATTTGCATATTTTTTTCCACCCCTTTTCCACATAGGACTGTAATGAAGGGCAAATCTGTCAATTGACTCAACTCATAAATTCAGGAAAGTAATTGCATAAATGCCTCCTGGACTTCACTCAAAAGTCAACCTTCAAGCTTTGCTACATTTTTATATTTTTTAAAGAAAATTCCTCTAAAAGAGTGCTCTAATGCTTAAATAGTTATAAGAAGAAACCCCTATTTCTATAGCACTTTTCAGAGTCCTGCACAATCCACACTAAATCAATGACAATTAAACTTCAATAATACTAATGATGAACTTCAACCAAAGTTTATCGATTCAACTCGGGTTTCCCTTAGATTTAAATTATGCATATAAAATGTGCTTTAATGAAGAAATATTTAAGTAGGAGACTAAGGAGCTATCCAACCTTGCAGCTAAGTCACACGTGATCTTCACTACAGTCCTGCGTGTATGTACAGTTACTCCATAAGTGTTGGGACACATTCTGCCTCTGTGCATTGTGACATTGCATGTAAAGAAAAACATCTTATAAATGGAGTTTAATTTAATATTGAATTATTTGGATTTCAATATAATTATGATTTTTTTTTTAAAACGTGTACTCATTCATCATCAGCAAGTCAAAGGTAATTGGACAGGTGTAAAGTCACCTAAGGTCTTAAATGTGTTTGGATAATTTTTTATTTTTGGATATATTTTTATTTTTTTTTTAACACACAATATGATACCTAACTGTGGTTAATAGAGGTTGGAGAAAAAAAAAAACCTTAAGACAATTCTTACTGAGGACAAAAATAAAATGAGCAAAGGAAATTAAGTTTTTTTGTGTCCCAATACTTATGTATATAGTTTTCATTTTTTTGTTCTTCTTTTTGTAGAATCCCAATGTGCTCCAAACTAATAATACTATTTATTATGATATTGGTGCATTATTATCACAATGATTATTACAGTTATTCCAACCATAATTATTATTAATAAACATTTCTTTACTCAATAGATTGATCCTTTTGTAATTCCCATTCATGTCAATGCCCAGTCGTGCGTTCAGACTAATGGGTGACTTAAATCTTTTCAATGCACTGACTGTTAAAGTGCCACTCAAGATTTAAAAAGGACCTGTTTAATTAGAATAGTCATTTTATTCACACATAAACATCACATACAAGTCATTCAAACTTGTCAGATATCAAAGACTGGAGTTACGCTACATGATTCATGCATACAGAGAAATGCATGGAATTGGAAAGCCTCGGACATAGGCGTGTCTAGTTAACTCATTCACTGCCATTGACGGCTAAAGACGTCAAAGTTCTATTTTATTTTTTTTTATTGGATTGGTAGTAAATGAAAAAAATATATATTTTTAATGTTATTTATTTAAAAAAAGAAAAGAAAGAAAAGCTAGAAAATTGTACAAACCATGCAGTAATTTTATAAATGTAGTATTTTAACAATAACAAAAATACAGTACACCCCCAATTTGCTTTAAAAATGGTTTGATCCATCTCACCCCTCCCACCTCTGTTTTTGAGCGGCGAGTGTGGTGCATGATCTGCGCAGAGCTCAGCTGCCTGTTCCTTCCTGTCATATCGAGTGTAAGTGTAGCTTACCTTGCTCTAACCAACGTATGTTAACTGGTAAATCTACAACTCAAAAGGTAATAAGTGGGTGTGTCTACAGAAAGGCAGCCTCATGGAAATATTTTTTGGCAAACAAGCACTGTAGGTTCAAGTAAATTTTAGATCAAGTGGTCTATTCCTCTAGATTAGAATGATCAAAGTTGGATCATTAGCTATTAAACGTATTGCTTGTTTTTTTGTATTTTGGTACAGAGAGAGTGAGAGGACAGAGAGAGCAGGGAGATAACTTTATATACTGTATTCCATTGATTATTTTGTCATTCTTATGTCAATCTTTTACAATTGTGTTATCTATTCTCACATTCAAAACCACTTTGAATCTTGGACACAAGCAGAGACGTCTAACCCCATTCGCATTCGGCGAAACCGTGGACAAGTGGTTAGAACAGACAACACGACCAGCACACAGCAAATGTTGAAGCTAACATTTTGCTTGAATATACTACTACTTTAACCTAATTTTGAGATGAGCAATTATGCCCCTGGTGGGCCCATATGTTGTGTTCAAGCCAGCACGCGTCACAGTGCACAGGGACTCGCAAACAAGTGCCAGTTGATTGGAGCAGGAGCGTTTGTTAAGATAAAATATTGGATGGGAAACTTTGACAACTAGTTTTGTTTGATTTATGACAGCTGTTTGTATTGAAGTATTTAGATCTGACAAATTAGTGCACATACACAACAAACCTGTGATCAGCACAATGTACTCGCATCTAAACTGAGCAATGGACCCGTGGGAAGAAAGCAGCACAGAGACCGAAGTCATCTAAAATGTAAGTCAAACAAATATTTTGTATCTGTGTAAGCGTGTTGGCATTTTGTAAAAGTTGAATGTTGTTAGCCTTTTTTTTTCTTTTTCTTCTTTTTTTTTTTTTTTTTGGTAAGGAAAGGTTACAGCACCAAAGGAGAAGCCAACCTTGACGAAGAGGGTTTTTTGGACTGTGGAAGCTGCTGTCAAGGTGGGCAGATACTCGGCACACACATTACAAACATGAACTTTAAAACCTTTGACTACAGGATGTTGAACATCGGATGCTTGGTCCTGAAAATAACCCATTAATAAAAATCATGGCTGTGAGTTCTGCATGGCCAATCAATTTAAATGTGACTATTTCCAATGAAAATAATATATATATATTTATATATCAACCACACCCAGAAAGCAACCAGCTTCTCTGGACAGGAGCTCATCTCAGAGAAGTGTTGTGGTCTGACGAGACCACATTTCAAATTGTTTTTGGAAGGAAACAGACCATCCGCCGTGCTATCAGTGCTAATTTTAAAAGCCAGTATCTGTGATGGTATATGTTAGTTCCCATGACATGGTTAACTTGTACAAAAGTGTGAGTGCGAGACTGTCCTGCCAGCAATCCAGACCTGTCTCTTATTGAAAACGTGTAGTGCATTTATGAAAAATACGGCAATGGAATGTTTCTAAGTTGTACATCATACTGTACAAAGCTTCAACAATTAGTAACCTCCGTTCCCAAACGCTTTTTGAATGTTGTTCGAAGGAAAGGGGATGTAACAAGTAATAAATATGCCCGTCACAGCTTTTTTTTTTTTTTTTTACATGTTGCAGGCATCAAAATTTGTTGAATATGTGTATCAGTATGAACATTACATCAAGTCAATTGTGATGATATATGAAAAAAAAAACAGGGAGCTGTTTTAAAATAGTGGGAGAGGAAAATGTACATATCTTTCACATATTTCAGATTTTGTTAGATGTCCCACTACTCTTTTAACTCATTTGCTCCCAAAAACGTATAAATATGTTCTATTTTAAATGTTTTAAGTGTCCCAAAGACACATTTATACTTTGTTGTTTTTTTTGTTTTGTTTTGTTTTTATGCTAGACTAGAGCATGCAGAAGGCTTTGATGCAGCTTTTCTACTGGAGAGAACGGTTGAAGGAATGGTAGTTATTACAAAAACGGCCAGCAGGTGGCAGCAGAGTATAAGAGATTAACCAAGGCCATGTTAAAACAAGCTGATTTCCCCACAGTTCTAAAAAGATTTGTAAATAATGATGGAACTGAGCTATATTCTAATGCTAATTGCTGAAAAATGATGATTATAATTTTTTCCTGATGAAAGAAGAGACTTTAATCTGTTTTTTGGTAGGTTCCATGGTTTTATAGCAATAGAACACAATGTTCTGTTGGCCTTGCAAAATCAGTCAAAATCCAGGAAACCAGCCCGGGAGTGAAGGGGGTTGCTTCATTAAAAATGGCTGGGAGTGAATGAGTTAATGTAGGAGACAGTGATGACCATGTGCATTTTGTATTCACCAGGCGTGTGTATTTGTCAAGGGGCGTAATGCAATTGTGATTACTGTCCAACCGTCTGGCCCCAAGCTTTGCCAGTTCACCTTAAAGGTCTGTCACAGAGAAGAGGGATAGGTAATTGATTACCATTCCCTTCTTGTTCCGCTTCCTAAGATGCACAAGACAGAGTGCTGGTCTGTATCACCACTACAATCATTTACTCAAACCAAACAAGGTGTCATCGAATCCACTTCAAACCTCTACATTCATACTGGTTCCTTTTCACCGTTGCCCCGTAAGATTGATAGGTAGCACACACAGTGTACTTCTTGGACACCACCAAATATCGATCCTGTCAATACACTTAATCATTACCGTATATATAAAATAAATCCAGAACAAATGGAGTTTGTTGTATTTGCAGCTTTCTTTGTCCTACCTTAGGCTTAAGTGCTTTTAAATAGAAGGGAAAATTGTTATGAGGGCCACATTGCTGCTGTTGTGAATTATATGTTTAGTAAACACTATTCACCCGAGGGGGTCAAAAAGCGTTGACACCAGATTTAGAACCGTGCGGCTGTCTTTATGAACATTTTTTTCCGAGCCAAGTTATCCTGCCTGCTTGATATAAATTTTATCACAGCAAGCCAGCCCAATTCCTCCAACTGTAAATATCCTGCACCGGGACATCCCATATATTGAGCTAAATTGGTTTAGCCCACACTGTGACCTCCCTTGTCTTATAAATTGACTGCTACTATACTCTGTAATGGTCAGAGAACGGGTGTGCACAGAGTAGAACCGCAAAAGTTTGATGCTTCTAAAGTCGTACAATTTAGAAGTCGGTTAAAAAGTGCTGCTTGAAGTTAAAAGCATGGAAGTTTTGTGTTTTCATGCTTCAGTTCACCCGAGTTGCTTGCCAGACTTTGTGTTTGGGAAACCAGGCATCGCTTATTACCTGGCCAATACCATCCCGGCGTCCATGTTTCTGGTTTACGAGGACAGAGCGCTATCAGTGAGCTCAAATTCTGGGCCGCTGAGGCACTGACAGAGTTGGATAATAGGCAGACTTTTTTTTTTTTTTTTTTTTTTTTTTTTTTTTTTTTTTTTTAATGTCATGCTAGTAATACCAGTACCAGTAATATCACAAAAGCATGCCTAAAAATATCTAATACCTTCAGATTGATGCACGTACTGACACATTTAATTATGATTTCATGTTTATGCAGTCAGTGATGAAGACCGTGACTGCATGTCAACACACAAAAGGAAGAAAACACAGTAAGTTCATACTTGCATTGATTGAAGTTATCTACAGAGCGCACGTACACACCCACACAACCCACGCACACCCCCACCGACAATAGCTGTCATCACTGTAGTAAATCTAAGACGTTCCATCCCCAGTATAGGGTTCTGTTTCTGATGATTACACAAGGAACATCCCATGTTTGAACATCAAGCCTATCGTCTCATATCACGTAATCAATGTAAAAGATGAAGACGTGGATGGGTGGCTGAGGTGGAGTAGGCCAAAGCATTAATACTACTCAGTGGTGCGGTAAATTAATTTTGGATTGCTTCTCTGGGTTTGAACAAAATTATTGTGTTGAGAGGGAAAAAAATAGATTAAGGTTTTTAATTACCCAGCGTAATTCATTCCATAAAATAAATCCCAGCTGAATTGGTCGCTTCTGAAGCAGTGTTCTGTCAGCCACCTCATGTGGTTGTGATTAAGAGATGTCACATGCACAGTGAGACAGTCCATCATCAGACATGCATACCACACCACTACCACATTCTTTTTACATTATTGTGGTTACTTTTCTGACCCCCTCACAGTCATTTCAGAGAAACAAACAGGAAACGACTGAATTTGAACCCCTTTTCAACCCATCAATGTTTTCAAATTAATGAGCTTTACACAAAATCCACCTTTCCCATTTTACAATTTGCTAATCCGACACTAAAGCCACAAAAGAAACGTGTCCAGCAAATTAAACCAGCCCTATTTGCTTTGTAATTTATTCATAATTGGGCATACCGTAATTGAATAGCAATAACTGCTGAATGTGTTCTTTAGGAAGGTTTAGGCAATTAGAGTCGGTATTACTGACAATTACGGATGACTTCTCCTGACATCCTACGATTTGCTGTCACTCCAGGTTCAGGTGATTCAAGTTGGTCTGTGTACACTCAGCTAACAGTCTCAATCGGTGTGAATCATCTTTTAAATAGATCACATAGTAGCGGGAGTAAAAATGGCAAAGAAAGAGAGCTCAATCGGAGTTACTTGAAAAACAGATTTCGTAATGTTTTGCTACGAGTAGCCAAATTCTAAGAACATTCTTAGAATCATGATGTTGTCTTTGAATTTCCCCGAAAAGTGAGGAGTAAATCCTAAAAAAAAAAAGAAGATTAAATCTATTCCTGAAGAATCCAAGATCTTAACTCATTTGCTACCAATAACGTGTAAATACGTTTTTTTTTATGTTCTAAGTGTCCCAAAGACGTATTTATACTTTTTTTGTTTGTTTTTATGCTAGAGCATACAGAAGGCTTTGATGCAGCCTCTCAACTGCAAAGAACGGTTGCAGAAATGGTAGTTAGTACACAAACGGCCAGCAGGTGGCAGCAGAGCAAAGGAGATCAACCAGGGCCATGTAGAAAAAAAGCAAAATTACTTACAATTTTAAATAGATTTGTGAAAACTGATGAAACTTAGCTCTTTTCTAATGCTAATTGCTGCAAAACGGAAACAGATAGAAACATACTTTTTTTCCTGATGAAAGAAGAAACTTTAATCATTCTTTTGATAGGTTCCATGCTTTTACAGCAATAGAACACAATATTCTGTGGGCCTTGCAAAATCAGTCAAAATCCAGTAAAACAGCCGGGAGTGAACGGGATTGCTTCTGTGAAAATGGCTGGGAGTGAGAGCTCCTAAGGTGAGATCTGCTAAGGGAAGAGGACTTTTAAGTGGCTTAGGAGATCCCTAAGCAGAGGACAAAATGGCCTGATAGGACATGTGTGAAAAGTTTTTTATGTTTTCACAAATGTTCTGATCATCAAAAACTTGTCCTTTTTTCTTGGCAAACAGTGCGTCGCCACAGCACCAGCGTTCGTCAAAATAAAAGCTTAACATGAAACACTCATTCAAGACAGATAAATCTCTCGGAGGAGTTCTTTAAAATGTGACCTCAATAAAAGGCCAAAAATAGGGCCAAATGTACATTTAAAATGGTGGAGTTTATCGATTTGAGAGTACAAGTGTAATTTTTCATCTTGCTTCTAGGATCTACCCATCACAGTTTTTGAAATGATGACTCATAACCACAACTTCTCACTAAGATCGGATTTTCTGTCCATTCCTTGCTCAGAGTTCTCTAAGAATGTGCTGGAATCACTCCAAATCTAATGCTGCATTCGAGGAAGATCGGAAGTCGGACTTATCCCAGTTGGTTTTTCCCAGTTCCGACCTGAAAGCGTTTGAGGTGAACGGAAACAACCAAAATAGCGGATAGCGATAACTGATCAATTGTTTTAGGTTTTGGTCCTCAAAACACTTTTTGACCTCCAGCAAATTTGCCTTCTTGCAAGTTTGCTTCATTTATGTATTAATCTTATTTCATAAGCATTCTATACCGTTCAATAGTTGAAGCTTCGGCTTCTACCCGTCAGCCCTTCTTTCGGATGTCAATGTTGCAAATGATGTGATGTGATTGATGTAAACTGTAATGTGTCCGAAAGGAAAAAAAATGAATAAACTAAATAAACTAAATAGTTCACCGTATCATTTCATGCAGGGAGATAGCAGCACACCGTCACATCCGTTTTGTTACATGGAGTTATGCCGAATATATCTGAATGAAAAGGCTATCTGGATTTATATATAAATTGTGTTTTACCATTCACGGTATGTGTTTCCATAGTGGTCGCCATTGTAGAGTGAAGTTGGGGTACTTTTTTTTTACGACTTTGCAAGTGGGATTTCCGTACACACTTCCTGGTTTGTAGTCGGAAAAGTCTGACCTCCCACTTTCCTCGAATGCAGCATAAGAAGGGATTAAGTTAGATAGCATTCTGAGAATTTTGAGGAATACGGGCCCAGAATCGCAAGAGAATGTTCATGAGCGGCAGTGGTAATCAATCTTCAGTAGTCAACGTTTCCAGCAGTAGTCCAGTTATGTGTGGTTCAGATTGGCATTAAAGCCAAACAGCCTGCTTTTTAACTTGTTAATTCATCAAAGAAAGAAGATAAATGAAACCTGGGGCTGTTTTGCATGTTAACATTATTGGGAAACAGGTACACAACACAAAGCATCATTTACTAACTTTCATTAAAGCACTATATTTGCAATGACAGTTTTTTCTTTTTATCCGGTTCCCTTGCGGCGTACATTCCATTGTAAAAGTGGAACTGTTATGCTGTGTTTTGTGGATTTTGGTCTTGATGTGATTTTAGTTGTCATGTTTGCCTTGCGTCCAATTGTCAATGTCTCTCGTTAAATTTGATTGAGTCCACCTGTGTTTGTCTCTTGTGTCAACTCCCCTCAGGTAGCCTTCATTGTCTCGTCAGTTTGTTAGTTGATGCATTCGAGGAAGGTGTGAAGTCGGAATTATCCCACTCGAATTGTCCATGACCTCAAAGCGTCCGAGGTGAGTGTAAATAAAAAAGATGGCTGGTTCTGACTTTGGTTCATGCAGTCCGTACAAATCACATTATGTTAAGTGAAGTTACTTATTTCAAATCACTAAAATAATTTAATAAGTGACATTTAAAGAGTGACATTTATGTTTATGAGGTTGTAAAGTTTTGCCATTCTCGGCCATTATTGAGTCACATCAGAGTGTAGTCGGTCGTTTTTTTCCCCCCCCAGACTTTGCAAGGCACGTTCCTGGACAGTAATGCAGGTCAGAGGTCGGAAAAGTTTGACTTCCCACCTTTCCCACCTCCTACCAACCCTTGACATTTTCTCTTGGCTAAATTATCTTACGTCCATGAACCATACCACAATGGAACCCCCACAAACTGGTCGCCTGCTTCTCTTATTTTGAGCCCCTAACTACATTGATCCTCTAGCTTTTTGCAAGTTATTGATCCACAATTCTTAAAATTAAAATAATAGCATCCAATGGAAAATCCATCCATCCATTTTCTTGACCACTTATTCCTCACAAGGGTCGCGGGGGTGCTGGAGCCTATCTCAGCTGGCTCTGGGCAGTAGGCGGGGTACACCCTGGAATGGTTGGCAGCCAATCGCAGCCAATGGAATATGCATGCTGTAAATTTGACATGCACTTAGAGCTGCTCGATTATGGAAAAAATAATAATCACCATTATTTTGGCAATAATTGAAATCACGATTATTAGAAGGATTATTTATTTTTTGGTGCAAAACAGGAAAATGTTTAAGCATTTAAAAATATTCAGGCCAATTTAAAAAAAAAAAAATGACACACTGTAATTATGTTAGTTCCTTTTGGACCAAACATAATTTATAATAATAATAATAATAATAATAATTTGTATTGGCAAAAATTTGAAGTTGGAGTGCAGCATGTGCACTGTGCAGTCCGATGATAATTTATTTTTTAATACAAAACAAGAAAATGTTTAAACGTAAAAAAAAATACAATAAAAAAATATTAAGACAAATGAAATTCTTTGAAATACTAATTATGCAAGTTGTTTTTGGATGAAACAAAATTGATTAAATTAGTTATTTTAATATTTAAAAAAGGCGTAAATGTATAAATGTAAACAACTCAAAAATAATATTAATCTTTTTTATCGATTATGCTAATTTTGTAATTGTGTAGTGTAATAATTGAAATTGTAATTGAATTTCGATTAATTGCACAGCCCTACATGCACTTATAATAGTTTATCTGAAAAAGTATGAATCCTAAATCCTTTATGGTGTTTTTGCTTTCTCGGTCGAAGCAGCATTCCATCTCATATCAGCTATTTGTTTATTTTGTCATTATTTTAAGCATTCGTCTACTTCTTTGGGTCAGCATAATTTTTGATGTGCATTCCTTAAGTCACGCAAACCCCAATGAGTGGGCTTGAGCTTGAGATAATTGCCTTTGTGTGTTTGGGTGTATACTTGAACTACACTGGGTGGGTTTTATATCAGAGGGACTCCGAGCTGAATTCACTCGTGTGCCAATGTCTTTGTGAGAAGTTAATCGCTTATGGTGGGCTGGGATAGCTCCGTGCCCTTGACATGTGTTTGACAAGAGCTCAATGTGTAAATCCATTAATTACCGCCATGGCTTCTGCTGCTGCTGGAGTCGGAACCCTGGAACTGCTAAAAGCAGCACTGGGAATAGTGAGGGCATGGTTGGGTTTACTAGAGCAGTTTGGGTTGATGACCGGTGAGTACAGGAAATTGAAAGGATAGCACCTTGGCAGATGGCAGCCCCTCGGCATCACAAATGAAAGGCCGAAAATGGGACCAGGTGTTTTAAAGCGGCTAAACACTTTCTTTTTGTCCTGTGCTCTGACACATGGTTGCACACGCAGACGCAGAGTTTTGGAGTTACCCGCGAGTGATTGGGCTCCTCGGAGGAAGACAAATTCATTCCTCCAAATTCGATCTTATTGGGGCCCACTGATGCAGAGGTGCATGCAGCTGTATTAGATTATGCACTACACCATTGATTCTCACCTGTTGTGACACGTGGAGCTGCATTTTACTACTGTAGCTAAGTCGTGATCCACTAAAAGATGTTAAGAACAAATAAACAAACTGTTCAAAAATAACCTCTAAAACAAATATGTATCATATTTTAGCTGCACGTGCTTAGGCTACATGTTCAACATGCTTTTCGAACCAGATTCTTAAGAAACCGATGATGTTACAAATTGTAGAGCCTTGACCCATCACTGTGAACTGTACTCTCGAGTGGGATGGCCTCCTTTGTCCACCAGGAGGTTGACTCACTGGTACATTTTTATTTACAAGGCTATGCTTGGACTGCTGCCCTCTTATATTTGTAATTTAATCACATTGAAAAGTGTTGATTCTTATGCTTTGCGTTCCAATGATCTTTTGTTGCTCTCTGTTCCATTTGCCCGCACTGAGCTGGGGAAAAAGGCTTTTGTTTTCTCTGCCCCTTCTGCATGGAACATGTTGCAAAAGGACTGGAAACTAACGGAACTTGTTTCATTGAACGATTTTAGATCCAGATTAAGAGCACTTGAGACGGCCTCATTGATTTGTAACTGTTTTATATAATTTTTATGTGATTGTAAGTGAAACTTTTATTTGTAACTGTAATGAAAACTGTTTTGCTGCCTCTTGGCCAGGACTCCCTTGAAAAAGAGGTTCTTAATCTCAACGGGACTATCCTGGTTAAATAAAGGTTAAATAAAAAAATAAAAATAAAAAAGAATGAACATGACAACTGCAAATACAAAATTTATTATAAACATTGATGCCTGTAGCAATGAATTAATGTTGTATGTCTGTCCAATTCTAACCCCTGCAGATTTCCCGACCCGACTCTCTAAAAACAGTTGGCTCAAAAATGACCCAAATTGGGTAAAAAAAATACCTAACTTTTTGGGTTATTAGATTAACCCAAAAAGTTGGGTCAAATAAATAAAAAAAATAAATAAACAAATAACACATAAACAACCCCCCGAAAATTGGGTTGTTTGTGCATTACTAATTTCATTTGACCCAACATTTTGGATCAAATAGCTCAAAAAGTTGGTTGGGATCATTTTTGATCCAATTCAATTGGGTTTTCAATCATCATTTTTGACTTCATTCAATTGGGTTATTCAATGGGTTATTTAATTCACCCAAAACGTTGGGTCAAATTAATAACCCACAAAGCAACCACCCAAAAATGTGGTTGTTTTTTAGGTTTATTAATTTAATTTGACCTAACTTATAATTAAACCAAAAACCCTCAAACAACAACCAAGACCCCCCCCCCCCCCCCCCCATTTCATATTTTTCTTTCTTTTTTTTCTTTTCTTTTTTTTTGCAATGTTATTGCCTTTTGGTTTACTAATTTAATTTGAGCCACGCTCATGCCGTCAGTCTTCGCGAACGACCAATCAGAAGCTAGCGTCAGACGTGGGCGGGATTTTACTACACATATTGGTGTTCAGGAACAAGTCACTGAGGAAGCTTCCCGTTCGCGAAGACGTGAACGGATCAGTGAGTGAGCGTGTTGCCATTTCCGGTTCACGAACGGATCGGTAAACAAATCTTTTGAGCGGTTCTTTTAAATGAACTGATTCTAGTGATTCAGTTCACATAAGAACTGTAATGGCCATCACGATCCTCCAAGAGCGCCAAAGGAGGTAAAGTGCTGCAGTGTACACATGACATCAGAGCACAACCTTAGCCAAACATACCTGACCTAAAGTGCCAGTTGGGCCCAACCACTGCTTGAATGTCCTAGCATACACTCTTTGACTCCATTATTGTTGTTGTACTGCTGATTTTGGCAACACCACATATCTTACACTACAGCTTCCCTGTTGTTTTTTTTCATAGACATACCCGTTTGACAGATGATTTGTTATGCTCGACAGAGTTGGATACAACCAACGAATGTTCGACATGATGGAGTGCTTGGTTTGTTTAGACGAGCTCAAACCAGGGAGTGAAGTGAGATACGGGAATTTGGAGGCGTGGACAACACATGCCAACACTATAGTCCAAATGTTTTATACTACAATGCCAAGTAGGAGGTTCTGATCCGTTTCAATGAATTATACATAGTATAACTTTGAAGAGCAAATAAAATAATGTGAAGTGGGATGATGTCTCATTGGCTTAAACACTATAAAGCATTTACTGTCTGTGCTGTTGTTAGAGTACTAATAAACACATTTTCTGTAGGGGGTAGAAAAAAAGAATAATTACACAGTGGGGATGCATAAAGGAGTGTTGACACCACTTATAGCCTATTTCAGTGTGTATTTTATGTGTGTTTAGACAACAAAATGAGCTTTTATTTTAGGTGGAAGCCAGATGTTGATGTCCTTTTGGACTACTCACTTCCCTACTGCCTTCCTGTGCCTGTATACTTCATTAATTAAAAACAATCATTTTTCTCCTCTATTGCCCATCCTCCCTGCTGTCCCCTTTTGTAATTAAATGTTCAAAAATACTACCCCTGTGTGAGTTTGTCTGTGTGACGTGCATAAAAGCAAAGAAAAGCGACCTGCTGTGTACAGTTTCATTATGCAGCAGATGCTTCTGTGTGTTTGTCGAGGCCACAAACTCGAATTTAATGAGAAAATAATTGGCTAAACTCAAAATCCTTAGCAGTGAGGGAAATTGGGGAAAAAATGGTAGGGGGCTGAGAAAATTGTGCTGTTAAGCACCTTGAATCAGATTATTCAAAATCAATGTTTTCTTTGTTTTTCTGTTTGATTTATAACAATAAAAACCATTGGTTTATTTTCTGTTTTGGTGTGCTCTCCAAGGTCGCAATACGTTATGAGACAACTGATTTGTTACTGCTGGTAAATGCACTGCCCATTGAAACTTAGAGACAAATTATATACTCACCTTAAATTTAATGATAAATCACAGACATATAAGTGTATAAAGGAGTGGATGAGGAGGATTCCTGAAGGTCATAACCTTGGTTAAAGAACCCATGCAAGGCCTATTTTAATATTCCAATCTACATGTGAAAAGAAGAAGGCATTGATGACAACATGTAGACTAGACTTTAGACTTGGTAAAACCAGGTCTTACTTGAGGTATAATGTGATTTTGGTGGATTCAGGTAAAAGTCGCGGTTGATTTTTCATTTGAATAATTTGGGGAGTGGAGTTACATTATACCTACTTAGGATAATGCTCTTATATTTAGTAAGGAAAAGCCACAGTCACCTATGCTATTATACAGGTGAGGACCTGCGATGTATGCTTCGTTAAGCTTGGAAGGTAATTAAAGCAATGCATTCATATTTTATATAAAAATAAACAATATTTATTAGTTAGTTATAGTATTAGTTAATTTATTAATCTTGGACAATCATTTTGACCCACGTGGATCAATCAGCTTTGGTTCAGTCAAATTATACCCAATGTCAGTAGCACAAAATCACTTTCAGTATTTAAGGTTGAATAGTTTTTAAATAACAATAATCAGATTTACATAGAGCTTTTTTTTGGACACTCAAAGATGCTTCATAGTGAAGCTCATTCACACTCTGTATACACAATATTTATTTGACTATATTCTTGTGTTGTGGCTCACTCAACTCGAAAATGAAAAAAAATGAATAGTCAAGTAGCATTATACAACCAAATGTTTAACAAACAATGCAATAAAACTGTCTGTCATTGATTGTTTAAATATTCAGAGTTAGAAGGAGAATATCCAGAATGACATCATATTAAAAAGTGATATTAAAAAGTTGTGATGCTTTCTTACCTTCTAGCAGATGAGCTCAGAATTGAAATTTTATTTCCCAAAGGAATTGTGTGAGAAGGCTGCAAAATTGCAGATCTAAATATTATAACCAAGGTCTTAAAAGCAGGTTAAAACCCTGCATTTTACTGGAAATCTCAAAATAATATGTATATTTTTTTCAGCCTTTCTCACTTTGATTTGTTCTCTATTACTCAAATTAGCAATTCCCTTCATAAATACGTAGAAATGCTGACAAATGCTACCGTCAAGTTGAACTGCCAAGAAAGGAAATTAATTGAGTACTACAATGTAGGTTAATACATCACAGTACATCAGCATAATCCCCAGATAACATGCAAATATGACACCTAGGGATCTGTGAGTAGAATTTTGTTTCAACCATTATTTTCTTTTCAGCCATATATACACTGTGTAGCAAAATGCAGTATGCACATATTTTGAAACAATTGGTTAGCTATGTTTGAGTATTGATTTGCATGCTGTACCTTACCATGGGCTAAATAAGATATCACACTGTGAAATTCTGATATTGTTCCAGCCCTAATATATAGCTAGTGAATGAACAGAATTTACCTCGAGAAGTATGCCCTCTAGGGGCTATGTGCATTACATGAAATGGTGTCATAGTACTGCGGTATTCAAAAAGAGGGGGAACATCTCATTTAGTAATCTTTTCTTGAAGTCTTTGTCACCCTCAGGATTCACATGACTGAGTGGAAGAAGCATGTTTGATCTCCAGCGCATCCTGATATGTACACTGTCAAAAGAACCTCAAGCAAATCCTGAACCGGCAGATGTTCACTCATCTGCGTTCTCATAAAGTATCTCATCCGCTGTTCCAGCAGCCTGTTGGGGTAGCGTGCCATTTGCATAGTCCACGCAAGGCTCACTCGCATTGTTTGCATTCTTCCGGTGCTCCGTATGAATGTAAAATTTGAGCATTGGCTCAACAAAGTAGGACTGGGTTTAAAAAAAAAAAAAAGAATAATCTATATTAAATCAATTGATGTTCCATAATTAATATCGGATTGAATTAAATTTAAAAACATCAAAATCAAATCGAGCTGAACTCTTTGTGAATCGAAATCGAATTGATTGAGGAAAATAGAATCAATACCCAGCCCTCAATAAAGGGCAAACAAAAAAAAAATGTCCACATGAAAACACATTTACAGAATACTGAAAAAGTAACTTATGGAAAAGGCACAGTGTTGATAATACTTAATCAATACAACTGACATTAAATAAGTAAATAAATACTGAAATGAGCAAATAATTACCCTCAGTTTTGTGTGAAAGGTAAGTTGCGCAAAAGCAAGCTGGTAATGCAAACACTGGATTTGCGTAAAAAAAAAAAAAAAACTCAAATATCGCAAAAAGGTTTTAGCACTCTGATGAGGTGGTTTTTGAGACGTGTCGAAATAGAAGTATTTCTCAAAAGTGTAATGGAAACACTTTTTGCACATTCGCTGTAGTCATATGACACCCGCCCAGTCACGGAAGAGAGGAATGTAACACGTTGTTTGCCAATGTGTATTTTTATTTACTTGCAATTGACTAATTGTTTTGAGAATTATTAATTTCGGGATTGTATTGTAGTTTCACATGCTGAAGTGTTTGCATACTACACACGAGCGCAAAAGAGAGAGAGGTGCTACCGAGCGAATCTCGTTCAAGGAGTTGAATAAAAGGGGAGGAGCTTGAAATCCTGCCATGTCTGGTTAATTTAGCAGGGAAGACGCCAGAAAACATCAGAAACTTTAAACTATTTGTAACCCTCCTTTTACCAAGCCTCCAGACTCAACAACATTTTAGGGTTACAGGAAGTAGGAAGTACGGGGCTACTCGCTTTTGTGTCGGAACTGCCTCCCTAAGGGATAACAAGTCTTTTTAAGCACAAAGCGATTTAGCTCTAGACCCAATATGCCACCTTTCAATGCACACTCCATATCGTTGCATGAGAAATGGCCGTTACCACGGGCAACGAGCGAGACACGTCGTTGTTTAAAGCTGTTCTATCCGTCCGCACCATAACACGAGTTAACACAAGAGAGCGTGCACACACACAAAACACTAACACCAAATGATGGAACCAACCCGATGAGGGGACGGTGTCTTTAACTTTAATTTCTGGTGTGAATAAATGGAGGAAAGCTGCTTGGACGTATGAGGATTCCACTTGATACCAGCAACACAATAGAAGTGGTGGGGCTCAGCTTCTAGCATGGCTGTCACCCAACCTGAAGGTTGTGGGTTCGTTCCTCAACCCTTGAGTAATTTTTTCATTTAAAAAAAAAAAAAACTGATAAGATGTACTCGGAACACTTCTTGTTAAATGGACTTAATTTTGGAGTGAAAACACTTTCCTAGGTTTTTTTCCCCCCACTGTTTTTACAGTGCACCTGTCCTCATTCTCATTAATACACGCAAAATCTCTCCTCCTCTCAATCTTGCCCCCAAAAAGCATTGTGTTTGACTTAATCCAATTGACTTCCTACCTGGGGTGACACGTATATGATGAAAAAAAAAAAAAAAAAACAGTCAACTAAAACAAGTTTTGGCCGATCTTCACTGTGGCCAAGTTTTCCAAACACTAAAATTCAGCGTGCATGTGGACAAAGGCAAAAATGCATCCCAATATAAAAAACATGGGAAACTATCATCTTCTTTGAAATACCAGTGTCCGTGTGGACATAGCCTTTTAACTTGCTGTCTTGGTGCACATGTTGTAATAAGCTGATGTAGTCTACACTGCGTGTGTATGTATGCCGTGCGTGTCAGCATAAAAGAAAACATAGATACAGGCCTATCCTGTATAAATATTTGCAGAAGAAATGAGGTGGCTGGGCCAAGCCAACCGCTAGAATATTAACTAGTGACAGAGACCGAGGCTGTCAGTCTCAACTTCCTCCGAGCTTTGTCTTTGGTCCTTCATACTCGAGCACCTTTCCTTCAGTCTCACCTTCGCCACTTATTCTTCTCCTGACTTTCCAGCAAGTCTTAGATCTATTTCACCGTATCTCTCGCCCCACCCTTCCCATTAATCTTAATGTTAGTCTTGCAGAGAAGCAACTTTTAATCATTTCTGCATTTTTTTTTCGTCATTATTAGTTTTCCCCCTAGAGATATAACCACAGGATTGAGTCAGAGATGAGAAAGGGGAGAAACATATACGGAATGTATTAATGTTTCATATACCCCTGGTGCAGGAAAAAAGACTTGATGATTATTTCATGTTGTCATCTCTGTTTTGTTTTTTTCTTTTTGCCTCACCTTTTTAGGTATCTAATGTCAAGGAATTGGTCAACAGTAATTGTCACACTGACAGCTTCCATCTGAGAGAGGGCTCCTGTCAAGATAGATGTGACTGCACACACGCACGCACACACCCCACAAAGCAAAGCCTCAGGTCAAGTCTACTTTTGCCACCTTGCCACTTGTTACATCGAGGCGGTGAGGGGTGCCATCAGAAAAAGGAGACCTATTGAGCCTTTTTTGGCCCGTGGAGGCAACTGACGGTTATTGACAGGCCATGCAGGAGCATGGGTAATTTTTTTGTTCGTGCGAAAATGTGTGTTCTTAAAAAGACAAAAAAAAAACACTAGCTGAAATGACCATTATTGTTAGATTTTTTGGTAATGAACAGAAGTGTTTAAATTGATCCTTTTATGTGTTTTGCAAGATAATTTTGGTTTGACCATTTTTCAAGCTATTTTCAATGGTCTGATAATAATAATAATAATAATAATAATAATAATCATACATCTCCTTTGGTGACACTTGTGTGGCCTCACCAGTTTAAATGTGGTTGTTTCGGTTAAAACTCAGAAATGGATTTGGAGCTTGTGGGAAAGCTTTCAATTGATGAAGCCGAAATGTGCCTGAACACAGCATTTGCATTTGCCTCGGAATTTCTCCAAAAATAAATTTGAAGCATTTTATTCCTCAACTCCTCTGAGGTTGGCAGCTGATGCAAAGTTTTAGTGTTGCTCACGATGCAGGCACATTGTCACCATCAGCCATTTTTACTGAGTTTAAGAAACCGCAAGGTGTTTCTTTAAAATTGTATTCCAATACAGTTACTAGTGATTTGTTAAAAAAAACAAAAAAAACAAACAAAAAAAAAACAGTAATATAATCCAAGTACATTATTAAAGTAATGTAACTTGATCATATTAAATTACTTTTGGATTATTCCAAACCCAAATATGCTTATGAAGACAAAATGTAGTAAATATCAATACAATATTTATTTGTATATATTTGGCTTATAGTATGTTTGTTTATTTATTTGTTTTATGTAAGTTTAATAATGTGCATGGTTTAGAACAAAAAATGAAACCAGAGCCCCCAAGATTGAAAGCATAAAGTTAAAAAATGTTAGGCTGATTGATGCTAACCACTTGTTCACGGTGTTATGGATGTATGGATGGATGGATCACACTGTAACAGTTGGGTCAAAAATAACCCACTCTTAAAAAAAAAAAAAAAAAAAAAAAAAAAAAAAAAAAGAACCCACTCTGGCTCAAAAAATGGACCAATCCTCTACTTGGGTCAATTTTCCCAACTTTAAGTCAAGAAATTAGTCTTTTAGTGTAAAACAACTCAGAAATATTGGAGAGATCCTTGACTTGGGTCAAAAAATTGGGTCATTTTGTATAAAACATATTATACAACATAAAAATATTGCTAAGTTTCATAGTTATTCAAATATTCCTGTTGAAAACACTGGCAAAAAGAGCTTGTTACAACATGGCCCAGACTGATCTCTTATACTCTTCTGCCACCTACTGGCCGTTTTTTTCCAATAACTGCCATTGCGCTTAAGCGCCCTCTTCAGGTCAGAAGTTGCATCAAAGCCTACTGTATGCTCGAGCATTTAAAAAATAAATAAATACATAAAAAATAAATAAAATAAACTGCATCATGAGGAGATAATATAGGCAACAAAAAAGATGTTTAAGAGGAAGACGTATATGATGAAATGTGTTCTCAAAATTTCACATCTTTTTGACACAGTTAATTGTATTTTATACGTCTTTTTTTTTTTTTTTTTTTAGATCACTTTACCCCAAGTCTGAAGCTTAAAAAGCCCAACAAAGAATGAGCAGCATTGTTGTGGCTGCAGACGCGAGCGCTCAGCTTTGCTGACGCAGCCACCACTGCCCCATCATTGATTGAAAAGAATGGAAGATCACAGAGGCTTAATGTGCTCAAGCAGGTCACATACTCAATGCATCACATCTGTGGGGGTGTCATATTTGATTCCACGTTCATGTCTGCTGAGTGTGTTCAACTGCAAAAAAATAAAAAATAAAATAATAATAATTATTATTATTATTATTTTTTTATTATTATTATTATTATTATTATTATTATTATTATTGTTATTATTATTATTATTATTATTATTATTATTATTATTATTATTTGTTTATTGAAACTATTCCTCAGACAAAATGCTGAGAGGCTTTTTCTTTTTTCAACCCCGCTTCCTCATGAGGATGCATGAGACAACCACATAAATGATGGTGATTGGCTGAGGCAGCGTTAAATTTCATTGTAAGCCAGTCGGAGGAAGACTTTAAGCAGACAAACAAATGGAAGCAAGCGTTGTCGTACACACAGTGACAAATATAAGTAAATGATCAACAACAGGTTTAGGAGAAGTATAACCATAGTAAATGAAATTAAGGGTTATAGTTTATGTTAAATGCGCAGTATGCCTTGGACGATAGTGCTTCTCTTTGTCAATGTCAAAAGATACCAACCTAAGGAAACATCTTTCAATGTTATATCATACATTAAATTAATGGCCATGAAAACCGATGGAGATAGACAGTGTCAAGCAAAACAACTAAAGCTTAATTTTTCAGCCCCGCTCGTTTTTATTCTCAGGCCAAGCTTACAAACTAGAAGTCAGTTAAGTCGGATCCTTTCCAAGCACTAGTTACCAAAAAAAACAACAACAATGTAAACTGACACTTTCAAAGTTACTCCAGCATAACTTTTATGTATTAATATTTTATGTATAATTATATAGCCAGTTGGGGCCTGCTGAGCTGCAATAAATATCAAATGTTCTAAAACATCTGTTGTGCTATTTTTATTGATCCACTTCCTACAAATAGTAATTATAAGAGCTACAATAATACATGACTTTTGATTGGTGGCTCGGCTGACTTTGTCCCGCAGCAGCATCTACTGTAAGTAGTTTATATTGTGTACATTGTTTCTGTTAGTAATTGATTAGTTGTTGTTTTTTTTTCTTTGATTCACCGCAATTAATTGAACATGCACATGAATTTAAAGGTATGTTATTATGGAATGTATTTGGAGCCCAAATTATTTGATTATTTGAAATCTACAGTTTATGAAAGTAACACAATACTTAGTTTCTCTAGTGACTAATTTATTTTATCATTTGTAACAGAGTAACTTGTTCATTTAATTCATTTCATTTTGTGGCGAGGTCATGTGCGTCGATATGGAGGAGAAAATGGGAAGACTGTCATTGGTAAAATATCTGACTCCAGGCCCAGATTTTGGTATGGGAGAAGTAACTAGTAGTAGTAATTGTAACTAATTACTCTCATAAAGTAACACTGAACACACAAACACAAATATTTGCTATTGCTTAGAATGATCATAAGTGTAAACAATGATCTTACTTTCAGGTGTTCCTGATGTTTTCAGTATCACCACCTAGTTTTGACAGCCGTCTTTGACATTATATTAAAATATTATAGGTCCACTTAGATGCCTGTAATAATAATTTAGCGTTTAAAGATGCATCTCTATTTCAATTTGCTCCATCAAAAAGGTATTATTTCTAACAATAATGTAATTGCAGTTTGCACAGGATGTATTTACAGCTGTACGTTTGAATGGGAATTCCAGGTGCTGTTGAAAACCTGAAGGAGAAGGGGGTAGTATTCAATCTTTAATACCTAATAAACCATCATGAACCAGACTATTTATGTTTCTATATACACAATGTGCTATGAAATATTAATGTCTCATTGCGCTGGTGTCCCGTATAGGCTGATTATTTAGAGCAGGCCTCCCATCGGCATATACTAATAAATAGACAATGCTGGCATGTCTGTAGCAGCCCCTTCAATGTGCTTACTGAATTAAAAATTGATATTGCTTGTGGCCCTCACATATAGACGCACGTACCCAACGTCTTTATAGCTGTATTTCTTGAGTACCCACAAGCCACTTGAGAATGGGGTGACTGGCTTGAGCCAAAAGCACGGAAGAAGGATGACAAATGTCGTTATTTGGAAAGTGAATGGCAAAAGGCATGACCCTGAGACTGCTTGGAAGAGGCTTTGTGATTGCCATGGTAATGCATGGCTAAAGGCTGCAGCTGCACATATATAAATTTTATGTATTTATTTATTTATTTATTTAAGTGCAAATAGACTCTGGGTCATATATTAAAGACAGATCTTTTTACTTTACATTTACTTAGTTTTATACTATTTCAGTTTGCAAAAAAAAAATGTGTCTGATACATTTTATTAGCAAACCTTTCTAAAATTGCACCAACTTACAATAAATACGGTAAATACAGTAATTGCGAACAGTGCTTTGTCGTCTGAAGTATACAATAAGGCAGTCAAAGAAGCTTTTCAAATGTAAGTTCATACAGCATAATTTTGACACAACTGTTGGAACACAATCTTGGGTATTACATATAGCGTTATCGGAGCTGTTATAAATGTTCACATGATGTTTTACCTCGAGCAGATGAACAACACTGAGTGCAAATAGTGAACTTGCGCCTGCCTCACATTAATGAGTCAAGTCTGCCATCATGTGGTGTGAAGGTGTAATGGCTTTAATCCTCAGCTTCCACTGGGAGGGTTGTTAAAATATACAGTAATCACCTCATCATATTATGAACACAATTTCCCCCGCATTTCAATTTTATTATATAATTTAACCAAAAGAAATGTGGATTTGAAATCTGAATTAATTGAAAACAGAAACAACAAATAAATGTAAATACTTTTGTTCAATATTGTCATGATCCTTATTTGTTTAGTGTCTGATTTAGTTTTGCTTCATGTTTTCTTGTGGTTCATGTCTTTCTCGTTCTGGTTTTGTGTCCACCTGTGTGTCAGCCCGTGTCCACCAATCAGCTCCCTCAGCCACTCGTGTTGTGTCCAGGTGTTTCTAATTGTCTCGTTGCTTTGCTTGTATTTAGTTCCTGGTTTTTGTTCAGTTCTTGTTGGATCATTTCGTTTGCTGTTGCCACTTGCACTGGTAATCCTGTCTGTCTGTCTGTCTAGTTTATTAAACATTGTGTGAGCAAACCCGGGCGTCTTTCTGAATTTGGGTCCACAACCTCTACCACGGTCCCTAACAAATATGTTACCATAAGAAATGATTTTGTGAAGAAAAAAGTGATTGTAATATATGTAAAAGAAAAATAGCAATTTTGGCAAAGATTTTTTTCCCAAAATGAAAGAACAAATTCAGTTTGCAAGATTTGATTTGCTTAACAAAGAAAAATGATACGGTGGGCTGACACTGGCCTTATGTTTGTATGACGCCATTTTAGGGCAACGTACAAATATATTTTTTTTAGGAGGCAGGGGTAATATGATGAGAAAAAAAGTGGCAAATTTGCCACTTTATACACTAGTAAATTTGCCACTTTTTAATATGATAGAAAAAAGTGGCAAATTTGCCACTTTATAAACTGACAACTATGATATTGTTAATCTTTGCTAAAGCAATTAATATCTCCTTGTTTGAAAACCCGACTGAAAATTACATTTTAAGGAGTGCTTCCTCTATAGACATTTCGCAAATTGTGACTTGTGTAGCGTGACATATGCGTTTCCTTTCTGACCATACAAACAGCCGCGCGGCGAGAAAAATGTGGAAAATATACCAGTTTATAAAGAGGCAAATTTGCCACTTTTTTTCTCGTCATATTGACCCCGTCCTCTATCTATATATATATACATATATATGTATATATATATATGTATATATATGTATATATATGTATATATATATATATATATATATATATATATATATATATATATATATATATATATATATATATGTGTGTATATATATATATATATATGTGTGTATATATATATATATATATGTGTGTATATATATATATATATATGTGTGTATATATATATATATATATGTGTGTATATATATATATATATGTGTGTATATATATATATATATGTGTGTATATATATATATATATGTGTGTATATATATATATATATGTGTGTATATATATATATATGTGTGTGTATATGTATATATATATATATATGTGTGTATATGTATATATATATATATATATATATATATATATATATATATATATATATATATATATGTCATGTTATTGTTCACTTATAAGTCACAAAGCTTTTAATTCATTAAAGTTTTGTGTCTAACAGAAAACATTTTCTGGCACATGACTATGGCTTTTTTTTTTTTTTTTTCCCCATGACTACAGAAAAGTTCTGTTATGTCACTCCCTCTACAGCACATTTACGGTATCTTAAAAGCACATGTACCAAAAGTAAATCCATTAAAATTAGGTTATGAACTGGCCCAATCGCATACTATGTTTCATTTCAGTTAAGTTTTGAGTTTATTTGTATAAGCATCACAACCTCGGTTCAGTCTCACAAACAAACCAAACGGTTCTCATTTAGTTCAACATATCAGCAGAAGCCAAAATGTGTGCCAAATAAAAGTTGAATGATTCCATCTAGAATAATGTGGCCTATTTTTAATAAGTTAAAACAGACCAATATACATGTGCCACAAGAACAATAATGATGATAAACTAAAGTTATATTTAACATCAAAATAATACCATTAGTAATATAACACCATTAAAATTAGGCCACTGTGCTATCTACAGCTCATCTTTGTGTTTAATGAGATGTCCGTTGAATATGATGTAAGTGTCAAACTCGTCACTGAAGATGGCATTCTCCCGTTCTCCTTTATACAGTCTGACCCAGACCTGATCGCCTCTCTCAAGTTCCAACATCAGACTTTGGCTTTGCATGATGGAGCGGTCACTAGGTTGCGCATAGAGGACCACAACCTCCTTTTCGTTGTGCATCACGTGAAGGTAGGTCTCCTTTTGGTTCCATGTGTGCACATTCAGGCTGAAGTAGTAGATCCCTGGCACGTAGCAGTAAAACTTACCTGTAAACATGTTGAAGTGTCCATAAAGATTTACTATCTCCGTGTCGAATGTCAGTGTTTGGTAATAGTGGTCGGAGTGCAGGCCCTTCTTGCGAGCCACAGAGAAGGCGGCAAAGTAGGACTTGCAGGGCTCCCCTGGAATACCCATGCTGCCTTTGCTTCCTTTTGTCCCACTAGATCCTGGTGGGCCCATCTGACCTGTTCTGCCTGGTTTACCGTAAGATCCCCTTCCACCAACCTCACCTTTCTCACCTATAAGACAGAGCAAAACCGTATATGCTGAAGGCAATTGCGCTACAACAATACCTTTTAAGTGCAAACTTAGATTATTGATGGAATACTGTGTTTTGAATGTCTAAACTAGTACAAGCAGTATTTTCAGTCATACAAACCGGATTGGTGCACTTGGATCAAAACTGGGAGGCTAAATTAGTCATTTGTAATTCTAGTATGAATTATGCCGAGTTCAATGTAAAATTATTGCATTGTTGAATAACGTACTATGGTATTTGACTCTACAAGGAACCAAAAAGAGGCTTCTCATCATTCCCCTTGCAGCGTGTGTAACTCTCAAAGCGGATTTGTGTCACTCATTATTGGACTACTTGGGCTGGTCCAACCAATTTCATTGGTGAGATATACTAAATCCGGGAGGTTAAGCGGAAATGCTGTTGGACCATAAAAATAATGCAGTGCCTCACTTTGTTAATTAGTTTTCAATAAAACTTGTATTTGTTGGTAATTCTGCCAGATTCAAGTTATTTCTGTTTTACTGCAGAATTTTCCATCTTCAACAATTTTGTTCATATCTGTTCACACAGACAACCATTCACTAGTGGGGTTTCCATCCACCTATTTTTATTCAAATTTTCAAGAATTCTGAAAAAGAAACTGAATGGAAACGCCAGAAATTCGAGAAAAAAAAATAAAAAAATAAGGTTCAAATTTTTCAAAAACGTTTTTAAGCTTGGAGGAGCTGGATTTTGAGCGTATTGAAACAAGGAAAATGCGTATTTTGGCTATAGAAACAGCTTTTGCGGATAAGCGACTACAAGACCGGATATACGTCGCACATTTTGACCGGCTACTACATCACATGTACGTTTGTAGTATAAAAAAATGGCGGATGATAAAGTCAGATATGTTTGGGGAGATGAAAAAACACAATTATTTTTAGAATTAATTAAAGAAAAAAACATGAATGCAATTTTAAATCTGTCCATTTTGTGTCTTGTGGCAGAGAGACGCACTTTTATGCCATCATCTCGCGGCGCGGTCTCCTCTCACTATTCGCAAACGAAGAACGGATGGAAACAGGCATAAGTCGCATGTGCGTTTTGCTCATTTTCACAAAATTCGCTTAAAATGTTCAAAACATTTGGATGGAAACCTGACTATAGTCACTGAAGAGGAACTGAGCCGAAACTCCCAGCATAAAAGTATGGCGATTGAAAACACACCATCAGCGACTTGTTCTTTTAAATAACATTGTATTTTTCTTTCTAACTCAAATTGTTTCATTTTGTACATCTTTAAAGGTTTACTTTAAAAAAAAAAGAAGAAAAAAATAGAAAATATTAGGGGTGTGAATTGCCTAGTACCTGACGATTCGATTCGTATCACGATTCACAGGTCACGATTCGATTCGATACCGATTAATCCCGATATGAATTTATAAGTCGATTGTTGCGATTTTTTTTCATTCAAATTTAGAAAATACTAATCAGTAAGCTTGTAGAGTGTAAGATTTATATGAAAATGTATTATTTATCTGAAATTTCAGTCTTATAGAGGTTGTAATCTGTTTCATGTTTGAACAGCATTAAAATAAAATATTAAGGCTTAATGTTCCGTTCATATAACATTCTTCCATGCTCAAGGTGTGAATCCTAACCCGAAGTCAGACGTTTTGTTGAATATTTTTCCATTAAAAATGGAAGTTTAAAAATCGATTCACACACACACACACACACACACAAAAAAAAGGCAATGATGATAAGACGTTGAATCGGTAACTACCGAATGAACAATTCTGAGCTCTTAAAAAAAAAAAAAAAAAAAAAAAAAAAAAATTGATTTTTTTTTTTTATTGAATCGATTCGAGAATCGCGCGATGTAGTATCGCGATATATCGGCGAATCGATTTTTTTTAACACCCCTAGAAAATACCAAACACCTTATAAGGGATTAGGTTAAAAAAAGCTAAATAAAGGAAAGGCTTGTCTCAAAGGCAAAGGGAAATTCTTTTACTGTTACTATTACAATTCAAAGAAATTACAATAACCACAAAAGATCAATTGATTATTTGGGGAAATATTTCTAAAGACCCAGTGTGTAGTCCTTAGCGCCATTCAGGTGATCAAAGAAAAGCATTAGAAGCACGCAGGAGCATACACACGACAGTGGCTCAGAGAGACCACATTTAGCAAGCCTACCACCAATTCTTATTTTGCGTGAGCAAACGAATATCTTGGCAAGCGACGGCGACTTGGCAGCCTTTGTGAAGACCGGCGAGTGACGCAGAAAGACCGAGCAAGACGGAATTAGCCGGAGCAGCTAACAAGAGCGACTAGCGGGAATTAGTCGGTGCCATAGAGGCTGAAGTTGCTAACAAGAGCGGCTAGGTGGAGGAGCTAGTTTACAAAAAAGCTAGCAAAATCTTGCTTGCGAGGGCAGTGACAAGCGACAGGACCGAATCAAGGGAGTTAACGACGACCACCTGCAGGTCCCAGCTGTGGAAGGTAAGCTGTGGTCGACCCATTGGTTTCGACACTAGTCTATGCAATAACTACATTTGCGAAGTTGTCCTTTGGACATCCATAGCAGGAAGTTGGCAGCGAAACATGGCAGCTCCAGTAAGGGGAGACTACAGCCATGTAATACAATTAGTGATTACTAGACCAATTATTATATATTTAAAAAAATGTTTATACAACATATTTTTGTGCATACTATTGACATAAACAATCGTTTTATAAATGAATGAATTCTTAGTTCACCACTAGATGGCGTTAGGGATTACTGAATGTCCCTTTAAAGTGATTTAATCATCAAAAATTATGCTTTTGCGTACCATTTCATTTTATACAGTCGTTCCTCATCTTTTGGTATACGTACTGTAATTTGTGTTGCTGTGCATAGATTGATACAGTCAGTAAATAACTGTAGTAAGATTGTTTTTGTTGTGATCTCACCTTTCAGTATGGTAATATTAATTTGAGGTACAATCTTGTACTGGGGGTGCTGCTGGCTGGCATACTCTTCTTGGTCGCAGCACCGGCGACACTCTCTGCTCCTGCACATATATAGTCAACAATTAGACTAGTTATAGACATATTGCAATTGGCTTCTTATTACAAATATCCATCAAAAGATAAGTTATTTATAGACCTCTTAAAATCAAACTTTCTTTTTCCCCAGAGCTGAGGATTACTACTGATGGTTAAAATGTCCTTGTTCTTAAATCAGTATTTGTATCCCTGTTCCAAACAGAACACACTATAACCCAGTTAGGCTAGATGTGCACCTGGAATCATGATGGTAGTGCTGATCCGTGTGGTCCCTCCTGATCTCTGGATCTTTCATCCCATGTTGAGGCGTTTGGTAGGTAATGACTGGACAAAGCCAGAATAGCATCATCCAAACAATAGAAAGTATCATCTGCAATATACAAGGAAAAGTAATTGCTAACTCAGTCAAACCCAAAAACGTATTTATACGTTTTTGTTTTTATGGGGGGGGTTTTATGCAAGAGCATACAGAAGATTTTGATGCAGTTTCTGTCACAAAGAGGTGGCTTAAAGCAATGGTCGTTATCACAAAAAATGGCCATTAGGTGGCAGCAGAGGATAAGAGATCAGCCAGGGCCATGTTGCAACAAGCTCTTTTTGACAGTGTTTTCACCAGGAATGTGAATATTGACAAAACTTAGCTATATTCTAATGCTAATTGTTGCAAAACTGAAACCGATAGAATTTTCCTGATGAAAGAAGAGACTCTAATCTTTCTTTTGGTAGGTTCCATCTTTTTATAGCAATAGAACACAATGTTCTGTGGCCTTGCAAAATCAGTCAAAATCCATTAATACAGCAGGGAGCGACGGAAGTTGCTTCAGTAAAAATGGCTAGGAATGAATGAGTTAAATAATGTAGAATCTTAAGACCAAGTAGTTTGGTCCTGCACTTTTGTCTTCACCCAACTTACGAGACCTGGCCTGACAATTCCCAATTACTAGGAAAGACATATCAGTTTTTCCTCATAAAACACAAGATCATAGTAACAAAAATGTCATACCCATTGTGATAGATGTTAGCCAATCAATGCCCCCCTCTAAAATTATTGGAAGAAAGCGGTAAGTAGACAAACACCTGTATTTAATATGATGCACATTCGATTGTATAAGCATACCTAATGATGTGCCTGAGTGTTGATACATGCTCAGACAAGTTATCCCTTTTGCATGGCATGAACCAGAAAACTGGGAAGAGAAATTCTTGTGATATTGCAGAGCATTCAAGGTCACTCCATTCTGTCTAAGTAAGTTAGTGTGGGTTTTTTATGTTTTGGAGTATTTCACACTCAAGAACATGAGCACAATTGTGTTTTCTTCAGTTGCTTCACTTAACTTACACGCTTGTTTTTGTATCAGTCACAGCGGGTACCTTACTGTCGTATCAAAGTTATTTGCAAGAAGCAAAATCTTACTTTTGATGCCATCACAGGTTATATTCCTCTAAGAGTGGAAAAAAAAAACCAATTTATTCTCGTGTTGTCCCTCTCCTACTCTTCTATGAGTAAGGTTCCTTTCTTGTTTTTTGTTTTGCGTATCGTTCTCCTGAGATCACTCTTTCTTCTTCAAACAGAGCACAGATAGTGGCTGCCAGAAAGACCTGCCCCTAAAAACAAGTGGAGGAGACTAAAAGGGGAGGAGGAAAAGTGCATACTAGTGTCGAACTGAGTGAGTGGAAGAGAGAAAAGCATAGTTCATGATTGTAAGGAGAGGGAGGAGGAGCTTTGACAGCTGAGATCCAAAGGGGAAATGGCAAAAGCAGAGAAAAACACGGAAGAAGAACATAAAACAACAAAAGAAAGAGTTAGGTCCAGTTACAATAAGTATATTTTCTCTCAATCGTGCAAAAATATACATGTTTATATACTGTTTTATTTTTTTTGTTTTTGAAGAGTAGCTCAATTTTCGGTGGTTCAAAAGTATTTGGTCAAAGTGGCATAATTCTGCTTGAACCATGCTGTGGCATCAGATTTTTGGGATGATTAAACCAATAACAACTAAGAAAGAAGAAAGGATTAGGATTAGCAAGCATGGTGAGCGCACTAGTCATATGGACATGGATGGCTAATCTTGTTTTTGTTGCTGAAGAAAGGACAAATATGAATTCTGAGGGCTCACATTCAGACAAATACATCAAGTGGATCCTCAACATTCTGCATGAATGAAAACGAATAAAATGTTGGCAGGTGAAGAGTTCAAAACATACTTTCAATGGTCAAAGAAGTCACCTAAACCCAATCCAACAAAGCATGTTTTTCAGCCATAAAGACATGTCCACTCAAGGCGGCTACAGTAAAAGCCTGGAAAAGCGTGTCTACCGTAGAGACTCTAGTCTATACTTATAATGTAGGAATTCTAAATCATAATTTGGTAATGTCCATCAGGTTCCTGTCTTTAGGCAGCCACTGGCAGAAAAGGGATTTTCAGCCAAGTGTTAAAATCATTCAAATCATGTCAATTGCTGGTGAATCAGTCTTGCTCTATGTCAAATAAAATCAATCCCTAAAAAGGTGCAGTATTCTGTACAAAATTTCCAATCACTTGTGGTGATTTCAAATACTATTATGTTTGTAATCCCTGTAAATGTACATATATTATACCACTTAGTCCGATGGATTTGCATTACTTATGAAATTCCGTTAAGTTTTCAAAATTGCCTTTGTACTGGTTTGAAGTTCATATTACAGCATTGTCCATGTGAACAGCGATTACATATCTATATTAATAGCAGATTTTTTTTTCTAGTTATTTTTAGATTTTTCACAAACTAATGACAACGTTGTCAAAATTACCGTTGCATACACCAACCAGTGCTGAAAATTCTTTAAGCTGCTGCAGTATACCAGGACACCATTAGGTGGCAATAGAACTTTGTAGATAAACACTATACTCAAAAGGGGAACATTACACAGTCTAATGTAAAAAAAAAAAAAAAAAAAAGAGAGAGAGATTCTCATTTTCTGATTATTACTGTAGTGTACACACACCATGAATGTAATTGTAATGGGTAAAAACTAAAAAGCCAACGAGGGCGAGAGGGGCTAATAATTTTGCAAGGCATTATATCAAACAACAGCTCTATTTACTGGGAGGGTTTTCAGCAGGTATCAGTCAATTACCTTGAATAAACAGATACTAGGTAGCAGGCACAAACAGGCTATACAAGGTAGGCTGGGTTTACATAACGTACATACAAATACATAGTACAATACAGTTTTAAAAGTGGGTAATGTGGACGTGTACTGTAATGTAAAACTAATTCTACTTGTTGATTTGCATACCTTTAAAGTGTCTGTTTTGTCTGCTTGCATTTTCCTTGATGTACTTTGAATGTCTTTTTTTTTTCATTGATATGTTCATTCCTTGTGCTGAATTATACCTAGATTAACTCTATCAAGTTGTGTTAAAACGTTAATCCTACGAGATTTGAACGCAGTTTGCGCACGGAATGCAGAACGTTGGAGTACACGTGCCAGTCAGTTACCCAATCTGTGGAACAACAACTTGGCCATGTGAGCGGCCTATAGCATTTTTCTGATTGGCCCTCTTGCAACCAATGAGAAAAATCGCCAGCAGCTGACGCACAGTCAGCCAATCAGAACACATCTACTGGAGGCTGTGGCTACAGATTTGGGCAGGACCAACATGGGTGTATGTCGTTGCCAATCTTTTGCCCATGCAAGGCAGGCAGGGTGTTTCTTACTTTCCTAAGAAGGTTATCTGCTTCGAGTTCGAAATAAATTCGCCTTTGATCACCATGTTGTTTAAGATTTAGTGGGACTTGTAGCCTTGCTTTTTATACAATAAAAATGAAACATCCGCTGTCTGTTTCAGTGCTTATGATTACATTAATTTCAGTACAGATTATAAGGCCACCTATAAATGTTTGTTGTTTTTTATGGTATTAATAAGTAAAATATACAGCAACATAATTGGTAAATAATCAATATAATAGTCCGACACACATTTGGGTAATTTCCGTATCTGCCAGTGGTTGCTAGGAGAAGTGACGTCACAGAGGAACCGCTTTCATGACGGGAAAAAAAACCCGACTCTCACGATTAGAGGGAGCTGGGCGAGTACTGGTTAAGGTTTAAATCCATCCCAATCCTCTCGTTGTTTGTTTAAAATGACTTTTCAAACGTAGAGAACATTAACTACGTGTTCTGCGCTATCGATTGATACCAAAATTATACGTCTTCAGTTCTCGGACAAGGAGAAAAGGGATGGTGAATTTTGGATTGTACAGAAGAAACCGATTCCGAGGAGAGAAGAATTGAGAATTAGTGGGTTGTCAACCACTTTAGGAAGGTGGTAAAATAAACAAAAGGTGGAGACTTGAGTGTATTTAAGGGAAGGTAACGTTTAATCATCGACAAAATGGAACTTAGAGTGGGGAACCGATACAGACTAGGCAGAAAAATCGGAAGTGGATCGTTCGGCGACATCTATTTAGGTAAGTCAAATATATTTCATTGTTTGTGTTTTCAACTTGGTTGTTAGTGTTCATTATTGTTGTGTTATCCCTTAACGACGTGTCACTAGTTCAATAGCTATCGTCAAAATCTCTGGTCTTAACCTTTGTTGTAAGATCAGCTATTAGCTAGCATCAGATACAGTTTTTATCTCTGACTCAAATAATCCAACGGAAATGTTTATTGGTGTTAGAAAACAAGAGCTCGAGTCGAATTATCGAGTTACTGTTCGAACTTAGGGAGCACATTTGGGGATGTTAGCTGGTCAGCTCGTTTAACTGGAATATATTACGTAAAACGAATGTAGCAATGAAGCCTACTTCTGGGTTGTGCTTGAAGAAGACCCACCCAGAAGTTCCTGTTGTTTACCCGTTGCTACAAGCTTCTCGTTTTCAATCGAGTCGGTCGAGAAACAGTTGGCCGTAGTTACACAATACAAATACAACCCCCATAAGCCATCAACACAGTGAAGGCCACAGTCTCATCTTTCTCGCTGTGCTGCTGAGCTGACGCGACTCAGTCCGCTAACTCGAATTTCTAAGCACGCATATTCACATTCTAACGTCATTTTCTAGTAACACGATTGTTGTGTGTGTGTGTGTTTTGCTTAAAACGTATGATACACTTTATTTCAGTGAGCAGTCATCTTTCGCCATTTCATCTTTCATTGGACTCAGAGGTCTTTGTTCAATGCGTGCATGTCATCTCATTCAAGTCTTATCTAACCATTCCTTATCCCTAAATGATTAGCAACGTGAAAGCAACTAACTGTATGTTAATCAGAATTGATCAATTCGTTATTGAGCCTTGTCTTAGGTGGGAAATGACATGACAGACAACAGGAGTTTAACATGACAATAAAGCTTGCAGGCTTTTGTTTTGATTACTCATCATGTAAGCTTCCAAAGGGCTGCACTGCCAGTGCTCATGGGTAGGGCACTGACTGTTAGGTTTGCATATTATAATATGGCATTTGAATTGTTTTGACACATTTTGTAATTGGACAAAGTCCATTTATTATTTATTTTGATGTGGGAAATTATTCTGTGGTGTCATAACAAAAAGCCAAAGAAAAACACTTGGGCTGCTAATACATAGATGCCAAAGTCTCAACAGATTTTGCTTTTTGGCACAAATTTATGAGAACGTTTTGGTCAAGCTTCAAATGGTATGAAGTGCGATGGTTCTTTTGACTGGACAAATTGAGTCGGTACCATTAAAAACAGATCTATGAACTCACCATATTTACTATTGAGTTGTGACTTTTAGTATACTTTTGAAAATGTAATCCAGCGTCAGCTGGATTCCCACACATTGATTATGCTTTGGCAAGCTGCCCGGTAATCATTGCAGTTGTCCTTTTCCCATGTGTTTTTACTTTTTTTTTTTTTTTTTTTTTTAATTATTATTAATGTTGAAAAGCTTATTATTAAAAACAGGCAAGTTAAAATACATCACAAATATTTAGCTTGCTATGATGTGATAATCCAGTATTGCTTATTGAACTGGTATTTAGGTAGATATAATAGGTTAATATTGTCTTTTCTTGTGCATAATTGAAAGAGAATAACATTCTGTAATCACAACAATGCAAATGCAGAGCTCCAGGATTTAAAATATATTGGTATATGAGTGTTCTTTATATTTGTATTCACAATGTATGTCTATATTTTTCCGTTTTTAGGCACAGATATTTCTGTGGGCGAAGAGGTTGCCATCAAGTTGGAATGTGTGAAGACCAAGCACCCCCAACTCCACATCGAAAGCAAGATCTACAAAATGATGCAAGGAGGAGGTAAAGTAGTGGAATCTTCACAACTTTACCTTTAGGCGTTTTTTTGTTTTGTGGAGCCTCTCCTCGGTGTTGGCTGAAAAATTCACTTTTGTCTTATTTTTGTGGCCAAAGATGCCTCAAGATGGTGCCAGAACTCGATCTAAGAGGAAAGTTGTCAAGGAAGTGATGCATTTTGAATGATAGAAGGGCTGAAACGAGTCCTCCAGTAATTCGAGTACCTCAGTTATAGAAAAAAAATGCTTGAGGCATTTTTTTTCTGCCTCGCGTACACCCACTTATTTATGTGTACATGTATTCAAGCCAACCGCAGCAACAATTGTTTATGCAATGCATGACAGGACATGCCAGTGCGGTGAGAGGGCCAACTTCAATATAAAACTTGCCTTAGCAAACGTATGGAGAGCAATGCCTCGAAACAATTTTATTTTGAGTTGTTCCTGGCAGCTTTTTGGGATGTAACAGATGACTTTGGGTCATCTTTCAGTGTTTGAGGTGTTCATATTGCCCTAAGAAACTGTTACTACTGATGTAAACAACACAACTTAATTCTGAAATCAAGATCAATCGACAATTAAGGGCACCAGGAAAAATGTTGCCAGTGTTTAGCAGTGGCTCCAGCTAGCAGTGCTCAAATGTCCCATATAGACTACTTTTCAAAGGCAGTTTAAAACAAATGACTGCACACTTTGATGCCAACAGCCTGACACAGTTGACGTTCCTACTGTTAACCTTTTAACAAAGCAAACTTACTCAAATGTGCTGTTTTAGTTGGCAATATAGCTATTGTGGACTAGTCACCGTAGTCAAATTTCTAAATTAACAACGTTATTAACATCTCAATTGCGTTGAGTTTTCTGTTACGTCTCTGGCAGTGGCCTATCCGCCAGTTGTTTACTGGCATGTCCACGAGCTAGACGCTTTAGGAATTAGGCATATTTCAGTTATATTCCTTTTTGAGTGAAGTAGCATTTAACCTCTGTATAGCCCTATCCCTGGTTTAACCAATATACCCTTCGCTTGAACATTGGAACCACTGTTTAAAAAAATAATAATTTATCCAACAAACTTAATTCTTCCAAGACTTCTTCTATTCACAAACCAAAACAAATTTCCCATGAACATAAAAGGAAATAGACTTAATCCATTCCAGCTGGTGCAGTCGCACAGCAAAGAGTGGGTGGCAGGAGTTGCACAGAATTTTAAATGTTGACATTTTGATTTATTTCACAGTTTTAGACAGTTGTGTCCTTTTAATGTGCTTGTAGTGGGTATTCCAACCATAAAATGGTGTGGAGCAGAAGGTGACTACAACGTCATGGTAATGGAGCTGCTGGGACCCAGCCTGGAGGATCTCTTCAACTTTTGCTCCCGCAAGTTTAGCCTCAAGACAGTCCTCCTCCTTGCTGATCAGATGGTGAGATGACTTACCTTCTACCATTTTACTCTTCTCTGTGTCACATTCAACATGAGCATACAGTCCTTTTTTCCCCGTTGGTTTAATTTTTGGATTTGCATTCAAGGCTGTAAAACACCTTATCACACATTTCAAATATATGTTTGCCTATTTGTTTACCATTTAACCACTGAATCCCAAATTCATTTGAATGGGTTACTAGTACTTTTGCAAAACTTGTCATAGTCCAAAAAATGAAGAATTTATCGGCTTTTATACATGGGCGAGATGAGCTTTATTGCCTGATTACTTAACAGTTTAATATAATGACCATTAGCCTGCAAACACTTTTGGGTGTCGGGTTGCAAAGAGCACATGCTGCACGACGCTGTGCACTCCCCACAAATATACAAATATCACCCATGTTGCCATTCCTGTCACACCTAGTACCATGTTGCCATTCCTGTCACACCTGGCTAGTACACACGACAATATGCTATGATGCATTCTCACTCAAATTCCAAAGTTTGATTCACGATTCATTTTTTACGGCATCTCAATTCGAGTCACAACTGATTCGGGACAGCCCTAATTTATATACATTTAAAAATAGTCAAGTAAATGAATTGCAATTAGAAGAACAGTGTCATTTGTACTTGACAAAGCCCAATGTCAAACATCAGATCCATCTGATTGGCTGATTAACTAACCTATCAACCAACATAGAGACACTTTTATTTTATTTTTTTTCTTTTGCACTTTGCCCAGGTAATCATATGCTGATTTTCCTAGTTATGTCAAAACTATTATTGGCATGATTGTGTCTTAAATGATCTCAGGTAAATATCTTCACCCATGCTGGGGGCAAACCATATTACAAGAAAATCTACAGTAACATGTAAGCGGTTACATGGCAGTTTCTGCACATATTCTTTCCATGACAGATAAGGTGTGCACGCTTACTTTTACGTAGGTGTGACACCTTAATCAGTGCATTCTTCTGTGCACCATGTTCAAACAAGTCTTGTCGAAAATTGCCTTGGTAGTTATTGCATAATCAGTCCAACTTGATTTTAAAAAAGTTCTGCTTTAACAGCATTGATGGATTCACAGTGATAGCCAATCTGACCTTCATTTGCTGAGTCTACTCACTTTTTATAAATTAATAATAGCTTGCCTATGGTTTCTTTTACTCCTTGCCCTGCACTAATTTTAACAAAATGATCATATAATGTCATCCTTTGTCCACTACAGATCAGTCGCATTGAGTACATTCACTCCAAGAACTTCATCCACAGAGATGTGAAGCCCGACAACTTTCTAATGGGGCTCGGCAAAAAGGGCAACTTGGTCTACATTATCGACTTTGGCCTGGCTAAAAAATATCGCGACGCCCGCACTCACCAGCACATCCCCTACCGCGAGAACAAGAACTTGACTGGAACTGCAAGATACGCCTCCATCAACACCCATCTGGGGATTGGTACATACTCACGCAGATGGAATAGGCTTGTTTTGATGTGAACATGCTTGGACTTGTCTGCAAGGGATTTGGAAGGTGAACACCCATTTGTTTTGTTTTGTTTTGTCATCTTTTACAGAGCAGTCAAGGCGTGACGACCTGGAGTCCTTGGGCTACGTTCTTATGTATTTTAACTTGGGCTCCCTGCCTTGGCAAGGCCTCAAGGCTGCCACCAAGAGGCAAAAGTATGAACGCATTAGTGAGAAGAAAATGTCCACCCCCATTGAGATTCTATGCAAGGGATACCCATGTGAGACAACTTCTTTGTACCCTTGTCATTTGAAATCGTTGTTGTTGTTTTTGTTTTGAAGTGAAGCAAAGAGGTCTCAGTTGACAGAACTTTTTGTCTCTATTACAGCTGAATTTTCAACCTACCTGAATTTTTGCCGTTCCCTCCGCTTTGATGACAAGCCCGACTACTCATACCTACGACAGCTTTTCCGGAACCTTTTTCACAGACAGGGATTCTCTTATGACTATGTGTTTGACTGGAATATGCTCAAGTTTGTGAGTATTACTTCAGTATTACTTGTTATTGCATTAATTTATGGATACAGATGATTTGCTTGGTTTGAACTGTGTGGCAAACACGCCAATGCAATATTGAATTTGTACCAAAGAAAGCGCAAATGTAGCATAGATTATAATGTGTAGCTTTTGTTTTAAAGATCCAATAACAGATTTGCCTGGTGACAGTTTTCTCTGCATAAAAAAAGTTTATATTAACAAAGCATTATTATTACTGTTTTGAACAGGGAGCCAACCGTGCAGCAGAGGAGGCAGAGAGAGAGCGCCGTGACCGGGAGGACAGGCTGAGACATGGCAGGAACCCGGCGACGAGAGCGGTACCTGCTGCATCGGGACGACCTCGGGGAGCCCAAGATGGAGCCCCAGGTTTGTACTTGGTCACTTGGTAACTTTAGTGTCACACCAGCCAGTGTTCTTTTTCGTGGGGAAGTCGACCCAAAGATTTTCTTTACAATAATATTTCATATGTGCCATTGCGACCCCACGAGTCTAAACATGGCATTTATGGAATATGAATTAACTCATTCACTCACAGCCATTTTCACTGACGCAAGCAACTCCCTTTGCTCCCGGCTGTTTTACTGGATTTTGACTGAATTTTCTAGGCCCACAGACTGTGTTCTATTGCTATAAAAACATGGAGACTACCAAAATCAAGATCAGAGTCTCTTCTTTCATCAGGAAAAAAAAAGTGTATTTATATCGGTTTCTGTTTTGCAGGAATTAGCATTGTAATACAGCTAAGTTTCATCAACATTCACAGTCCTGGTGAAAACACTATCAAAAAAAGCTTATTGCGACATGGTCCTGGCTGATCTCTTATACTCTGCTGACACCTGCTTTTTTTTTTTTTTTTCTTTCTTCCAGAATAGCTACCATTGCTTCAAGCCACCCCTTCATGTCAGAAACTGCATCAAAGCCTTCTGTATGCTCTAGCATAAAAAAAATATATAAATACCTTTTTGGGAATTAAGGACAAATTATTAAAATAACATGTACAGATTTAAGGGTTTTGAATGAGTTAATCCACCCGTTTTTAGCCATCTCTGGGGGGCGCATTTTGCTACTTGCTGTCAACTGAGAATATCATAGTTGTTCAGGTAATGATCAATCACAGCTGTTTTCCGAGTTTGGTCAAGTGACATTCGCAAGCTGAGCTGTGATTGGTCATTACTTGAGACCTAAGAAACTTTGATGTCATTTCAGTTGAACAAAATGGGCAAAATGGCTGCCCCCCCCTAAGATGGCTCAAAACGGGTGGATTAACTCATTCAAAGCCCCCCAAAAAACATGTACATAAATGTTTTTTTAATACTTTGTCATTCACTCCCAAAAACTTATTTATAAATTTTTATTTTTTCCTTTTTTATGCTAGAGCATACAGAGAAGGCTTTGGATACAGCTCTGACATGAAGAGGTGGCTTAAAGATTAAAGTAGTTATTTAAAAAAAAAGTCAGGATAAAACTGGGTCAATTTATCACTTTACGGCTTAAATCATATTCAATAAACATGATATTTATCAGTGTTTAGACCAGTGTTTCCCAACACTGGTCCTCGGGGCACACTATCCAGCCTGTTTTGCTCTCTCCCGATTCCAACGCAGGTGAGGATCGTTATTAGGCTTCTCCAGAGCTTGCTAATGAGCTGTCATTGGAATCACCTGCGTTGCAAATAGAAAGACATGGAAAACAGGCTGGATAGTGTGCCCTGAGGACCAGGGTTGAAAAACACTGGTTTAGACTAGTGAGGCTGCATTGAACTTGTTGATCGTTACTTGGAAGTTGTTGAAGTCCCTCCCCTGCAATCGCCAGCTTCCCCACGCCAAGCATCTGGCATGGAGCGCGAGCGAAAAGTCAGCATGCGACTGCACCGCGGTGCCCCCGTCAACGTCTCCTCCTCAGATCTTACTGGACGGCAAGACAACTCGCGCATGTCCACCTCACAGGTACAAGACGCTTGAGTTTATTCCTTGCTCATACAGAAGGCACACAATGATTGTGATTTCAAGTAGGAAGCTCATGTTTATGCTGACCCTCCAGAGACAAAGGAAGAACGTTATTTTCCGTCTTTGTTTGAGAACTAACCATAATGCGAACAAGGGTGCCTGCTCGCTGTGAATCGTGGCACGGGTCGCTGCTGTGTGTGCTGCTGGATCGCCGTGAATCACAACTGAGGGGAAATTTCTGGGGGAAAAAAATGTCAAAATGCATGTCATGCAAGTCAATTAATTACATGTCTCTAGATTTCTGTCTGCTGCTTTAGTAGAGTTGAGAGATGGTTGTCATCAAGCTAATCAACTGCTATGTTAGAAAACAGGCTAGGCCCCTGAACTGAGTTCCCTCCACCTTCTTGTGCAGCACGTTGACCTTGTATTGAAGAGCTGCTATTTTAGTCTGTTTAACCAGTAGTGCGCTCGCTACGTGACAAGGTTTCTGACTTGACATATTGGGCCTTGTCTCTCCCTTCCCCCAACCTCAGAATAGCATTCCCTACGAACATCACGCCAAGTAGACGCTCGCCACATACTTGTGTGACCGTGGCAACACTGGGTGAGTTGCACACCCCTGTAAGCACCAGGAATGCATTGATCCAACTTCCAGTTCTACACTGTAATGCTTTAGATTGACACTCCTGGTTCCAGTTTTGTTTTCACTTGAACCCAAATCTCTGCTATTCCTTTTTAGAAATAGATATATAAAGCAAGGGAAATAATTTTGTCAAGTTTCCATTGTCAATGAGTCAGCCAGTAAATGGGTGCCTCATAGGCCTGATGGATCTGAAGTTGAAGGTTGCAGTCCTGAGAACTGGTCTGGATAATGCATTACAGTGTGCACCATAGTCCAAGAATGTAACTCCCCCTCCTCATTGCCTACTCAGACATGGGGGAGAAAAAAAAAAAGTTTTGAGCAGCTTTGTCTTTGTGGTTTGTTGCTTGCACCATTGGTTTGATGCCACATACATCAATGGCACGCATACAACTCACTGGCCCAAAATGGACTCCTTACATCTTTAACCACCCTCTACCCCCCACCCCAGTGTGGCTTGGTGCAATTGTGGGTTTCTAATGTTGTATTTACCTGCCAAAATCTGCGTCCCTGCATCTCCTCTATTTTTCACCCCATAACACTTGCATGAGATTAAAAGCTCCTTGTTTTGCATCTGAGCTTCAAGCTTCCTCATGGCTCTGGCTGAAAGCACGCCATCCAGTTGTTCAGACACGAAGTGCTCGCTGTTTTCAAGGGAAAGGCATTTTGAATGTTTCGGTGCTAGTGATGCCTTCACCAAAATGGCAACCAAAACGGCAATTGACATACTCCGTGTTGAGTAATGACTGGATGGCTGCAAACATTCCAACTGGCTGTCAACTAATTTTCCATGATGGTAACATTTTACTTCTTGTATTGTGTGAAAATGTTTTGACTTTGTATTTTGTTTAGTTAAATTGTGATGCACTGTAGTGGTAAAAATTGACAGGGTATCCTATGACACTGATGTAACCACAAATAAGATTTACACAGTAGTAAACTCAAAGTGAGTAAGTACTGAAAGTAAATGTTTGTAAAAACACTAAAAATACAATCAGGGTTGCACGTATATGGTGATCATGTGTGTTACATTGTGAACGTTTTTGACAGACTTTATTGACGTGGACATTTCTTTTAGGGATAGACCGATTATCGGCGCCGATATTCAGCATTTTGAGAAATACCGGCATCGGCCATTTTGAAGAATCATATGGCCGATAAGAGATCCTTTTTTTTCTTTGTTTTTTTTAAGTGTTAACTTCAGGGAACTAATTTAAATGTAAATTTAAAAAAAAAAGTTTTTATTTTCATTTTTGTCGACCCTGGGAACTCTCTGCACCTGTTTTTGTTTGAACTTAAAACTAAGATAAGTACAAATTTTATACTTTGGATATTTTGAAATTTTGGAAGACTATTTTGTGTTGTTTGTTTTTATTTAACTTTTGAGAACATGCTACTGCACCTGGGAGATCCCAGAACTTGTTAGATTTTAAAAAAGATGTCTGTTGACTAAGATTAAAAAAACAAAACAGAAAAAAAACTCCCAATATTTTACTAACCCTAAAGGTTGCTCAATATACATGATTTAAAAAAAAAAAAAAGATAAGAGCTGGCGTTTGTATTTTTTTTTCAAAATTTTGATGCTAATATTTTCCCTTTTTAGTGAAAATGAATATTGGCTCCAAATATCGGTTATCGGCATCCTTCACTACTAATAATTGGTATCGGAATCGGGCCCGAAAAAACCTTATCGGTCTATCTCGAATTTCTTTCTTCTATGTATTTATTTACATGACAAAACCCTCATAGCAAAGATGCTTATACCACTCTATTTTTTTTTTATCCTTATTGTCGTGTCAATATAGTTTTATTTAGCCATTAATGACAAAACGCGGTGGGGGGTTAATGTGACCCAACATCCAACATGGCGTTTGTGGAATAGAAATGCACCACAAAGCTGTTTTCCCATGCATGTCTCCAGAATGTGCGGATTGTGTACGGTCGGTCCAGACTTGACGTAGCGGTGCGTAAAGTTTCACTTCCTGTTTGTTTTCTAAAAATACCACCTTTGGCACAGAAATGTTCGTACGTAGAGTTTTGGTCTCGTTTTGATCGTACGCAAGCTTTATCAATGAGGCCCAAGGTGCGCTTGTTTTACATCCTGATGCTCCCTTTCCACACACAGACACTAAATGGTTTCCCCTGTCACCCCCGCCCCATGAGCTGCACTGTAGAGTACAGCAAGTGCTCTTATCAGGTAGAAAAATTACCCAATGACAAGACAGTAGTTCTCCAAGGTGGACTGGTAACATTAAAACCTAGTCTGCAGCGTAACCCCTGTGATAGTAATGTTGTAGGTCCCTATATTTCTGATATGTGAAAATATATCTTCTTTTAAATCTTGCAGTGGATGGGATATGTCCCACCAAGTCGTCGTCATGGGACTTTTCCATTTTCCATCAAGAGTCACTAGCCTAGCCACCAGCTATCTTTCGAGCTGTTTATTAATCACATGGCACATGATTCACGCTAACATGACAGACATTCGAGCACAAGCTTCCTGACACTCCTACCAGTGTTGGAGACTGAGTTACGCAACAATGAGAATTTAAATATTGACACGAGCTGTTTTGTAAATTGTGGCATCTCAAATAAGGCCTTCAATTATGTGCAGTGTGCACTTGAATACAAACACCTCGTTTTAAAAATAGACTCCTCCCATTTCCGCCCCCTCAGCTTGATGCATTCATCATAATGTGATACAAGAAAAGGATTAGAGAACATTTAAGATCTTCTTACTTCAAATTAAGGCCTGGGAGTCTCAGTGGTTGATTTAAACACCTGCCGCGGCCACACAGCTGGCACATAGACGTCAGCTGGTGGAAGTGTAATAAACATTGAGCAAACAATTTAATTGTGATAAGGTGATGTTTTTAGATAGATGTATTTTACAAAATGAATACAAGCAAAACTGTTAAACGTCCATTATTAAAGGAATTCATCTCGTTCCGAAAATCAAATATTTTTTTTCCTATTTTGTGGTAATGCATAAATAAATTTTTTATTTTTATTTTTTTATTTTTTTTTATTTTATTTTTTTTTAACGTTGTCACCTTGGTATACTTTTAGGACGCTATAGTGACTCGGGAGTGATATTTGAATAATACCGCCTTCCTTTTTGATTGTCATACTGACTCGCCGGCTTCCTTTCTCTTGTTTGCTGTAGATGATGTCATGCGCACTGCATGGTGGCCTCCATCCTCTGGGTCCTCGATGAGCCTTGCAGTTCAGTCCGCGCCCACTGAGACACAGACAGACATTAATAGTACTCTTGCCACACTGAATTACTACTGCAACAGCTCCCATGGGAAGCGACTTCACTTCAACCAGCTAACTGGAAGTGCTTTCTTACTGACTGCTCGCAGTACTGTCAAGTTATGTTGTTAATTCTTTACCCTTGGCCACACCCCCAAGCCTCCCCCTCCCCCTTATTTTTTTGTTGCCGTCTCGTTCTGAGTGTTGGACTTCAGGACTGTTTTCTGTCCACTTTTGCAGGAGATATCTGGACAAGCTGCACTGCCCCTCCCCAATCAGGTCTCGTGGTTTTTTGTTTTTTTTTCCTAAGCATGTCTAAAGACAATGATTGTGTTCAGGGCCATCATAGCAACTTTTCAGTGCATTCAAGTCAATTGAGTCTACAGACTCAATCGACGGCCCAATCTCTTGACTGTCTCATCTTCTTTTTTTTTTTCTTTTTTTTTTTTGTATCAAATTCAAGTGTGTGTAAATAAATACACACGTACACACATCCAGTGAATGTACCAAACATGTTTTGGTATTTCAGACGCAGGAGGTTTATGTATCCTCCTTTACGTTCAAATCCACGTTTCTAGTCAACAGTGCAGTGTTCAGTGGGCCCTGTTCCCTTTCTTTAGTGCTGTACAAAACAACTGCACTTTAGGAAAGGTGGCAAGAGCTTCATTTGACACTTTTGACCAGATTTCTATTCACTGTGTACAGATCAAACATTTTGCGCCGTCTTATTTGTATTGTTTTGAAGCTGTGAAATCTTTGCAATGTAGATGTGTAAATATCTTTTTGTCTTTGAGTTCCTTCCTTCCTAGCTAGGGATGAGTCTGAGCATTGTTTAGATGCTTCGGTTTAGGAAGCCTGCTGCAGCAAGGTTAGGCAGCCAGAATATGTGTAGCGTCTACTTGTCGGTGTGTGTGTCACCCCTACCCCGCACCACTTACCTTTTTTGTCACAGCAGTGCTGGTTGCTGGCGCTGTACTGAATGTGGCCAACTCTTTCATACACTTGGCTGTCAGGCAGGGGTACTGTTGTCAGTATGGCCTTCATGATGCAATCCTCTAAAAATTTTCACTATTTGAAATGACACTTTGTAAGGGGTAATGTTTTTTGCAGGCTATTATAGCAGCTTTTTTTTTCCTTTTTTTTTTTTTTTTTTTTTTTTTTTTTAAATTGTGTCGAGGACGTCTGGCTGTGTGGCAATGTCTGTTGAAATAATGCCCTGCCATTCTTTCTGCTGTCTGCCCTGTAGTTTTTGATTTTGACACTTCTTTGGTCAGCCAGTTGAAGAAAAATAAGAAATCGGGCCAGCAACATTTGTTCTCACATTTATATTTGCCACTGTATTTGTGTACCTAAATTGTAAATAAATTACCTCCTTGTATCTTTTTGTGCTTTGACTGTCTACAATGGTCATTTTGAATAAATTGGGAAAAAATATATGTAAAATAAATTGGACAATAATGTTCTATGCAGCCCCACTGGTCTAAATATGGTGTTCTGTTTAATATTGTGTTAGTGGAATGTGAGTTAAGCAGCAAAATCCAGCTGTTTTCATCCATCTCTTGGGGGAGCAATTTTGCCACTTGCTGTCGACTGAAGATGTTGCGCATGTCTCCGATAACTACCAATCACAGCTCAGCTTCAGAAAACAGGTGAACTGTCATTGGTCGTTGCCTGAGCTCTGAGAAACTGTGATGTCATCTTCAGTTGACAGTAGGGGTGTGAATTGCCTAGTACCTGACGATTCGATTCGTATCACGATTCACAGGTCACGATTCGATTCGATACCGATTAATCCCGATACGAATGGTCACGATTCGATACCGATTAATCCCGATACGAATTTATAAGTCGATTGTTGCGATTTTTTTTCCATTCAAATTTAGAAAATACTATCAGTAAGCTTGTAGAGTGTAAGATTTATATGAAAATGTATTATTTATTTATCTTAAATTTCAGTCTTATAGAGGTTGTAATCTGTTTCATGTTTGAACAGCATTAAAATAAAAATATTAAGGCTTAATGTGCCGTTCATATAACATTCTTCCATGCTCAAGGTGTGAATCCTAAAAAAAAAAAAAAAAAAAAAAAAATCGATTCTGCCGATTATTGAATCGATTCGAGAATCGCGCGATGTATCGCGATATATCGCAGAATCGATTTTTTTTTTTTTTTACACCCCTAGTTGACAGCAAACAAAATGGCTGGATTTTGCTTCATAACTCTTATTCCATAAATGTAATATTAATCAGAATATGTTTAAACTACTGAGGTCACACAGGAATGTCTCAGAAATTTTGAATATTGTGATAGTCCTTTACTTTCTGTAATGCAATTTGGAAAAAAAAATGTTATACATTCTGGATTCACTTGGAAACACTTGCAGGTGTTTCGAGTCAATTAGACGATTCAAGTGATTAGTTGAATAGCCTACTAGTATACTTTGTCATGATATTCTAATATTTGGAGATAGGATATTTGCGTTTTGTTTAAGCTGTAAACCATAATCAGCAATATTAAAACAAAAGACTTGCAATATTTCACTTGATTTGTAATTAATCCAGAATATGCCTTTTTTTTTTATTTATTTTTTTTATTGCATTACAGAAAATACAGTCCTTTATCACAATATTCAAATTTTCTGTGGCAGTCCTGTATCTCATTGTGGATAAATGTTTAAAGTTGACTTCCACGTTAACGCATTAGATCAGTTGGATAAAAATGTAACTTAAATTGACAGTGAAGACACAGAGATAATTTATTTTTCAATACAATATAGTACAAGAAACATATATTGTGACATTGCTTTAGCCAAAATAGAGTCACATGTATGTGCTATGTTACTTGGATTCACAATAGTGTTTTTATAAGAAAGCAGACATCACAACATCTATTGACCCAGACAATACGGCATTACTCCAGTTGTGCAACATAAATGAAATGGACACTAAGCAAGTTTACTTCACTGCTGAAATGATAAAGGCAAATTCATCAAGCAGCATTAAGTATTTAAAAAAAAATAAAAAATAAAAAGCTAATGGAAGGACAAAACGAAATGTTGCAGCATAGGAAATATGGAGCTTTGCTTGGAGAATGTTGTTGACTTCAATGTTAATTGCATTGATGGTGTTAAAAGTATTTGTAATTTAAAAGTAAAATAAAATGGATGTAATGGGGGATCTCAGAACTTTCCAGTCAATGAAAATCCTATCGGTGTGTTTGAAGGCCATGAGTGGTTTCTTTAAGGAAAATGCCTTTGGTAGAAAACTCATGAAATGCTCATGAGGAGGCATGGGCAGAGTATAAGTAAAAGCATTGAGAGAAAATAAGTTTACATTTCACAATTACAGTACAGTATTGAGGTTATAACGCCATTTACTACCCTACTGCTTTCTTCCTTTTACCCAACACTGTATGTCAACAAATTGCATCACAATACTTGGTGGTTTTTTTTTGTATATCCTCTTGTAACCGATCCAGTGTCTTTCATAACATCTTTATAACGATGCTTCAGTGTTCTCCTCTCCACCATCCGTCTGCGCATTGTCCCCCCCTGCATGCAAATTGGCAGCCTTCCCATTATATTTTCCCTTTTCTTCCACTTCCCACTTTTCATCTTGGCCCTCTATCTCATTGCGGAGGCTCTCCTTCTCCGCCGCCGTCACAGCCATTTCCAGTTTAGCCTCCGGATCTTCCTGTTTCCTTGTGATGCACAGGAAGTTACCCAGGGCGATCACAATGGCTGACAATGTGACCTCGCAGCCAGCCAACAAGAAAACGTACATGTACTTGTGGGTGGCATCCAAAAGGCGACCTGGAGAAGAGGACATTAGCCACCATCATTTTAGTGACTGACAACATGTTCATGCCAAGACCTTTATTTATTTATTCATTTATTTATAAACTCTAATTTTGGATATGATTTTTATCTTAAGCATAGCTCTCCACCAGAGGTGGCAAATCCAGGCCTAGAAAGTAAAAACCTTGCCACAGTTTGACTTTAACCATTGATGTTAGCTAGCTAGCAGGTAACACCGTAGGAGCTAACTAGCTGGCTAGCACCTGGGGCTAAAGCCAAACTGTGGCAGGGTTCTGGTTTTATGGACCTGGATTTGCCACCTATGCTCTCCACAACTATTAGACACATTCCGACCGGATGTGCTTACCTGCTCCAGGAGGGCCCACTAATACGGCTATTGCTTCCATCAGCAGCACAAGGCCAATGGCACTGGAAAACTTTTCTGTTCCCACAATAGCCATAAGGACCTCGAACTGCAGTGCTCCCACCATGCCATATGACATGCCAAAGAAGATACAAAAGCCCACCAGACCTCCATAGGTGTTTGCCTGAATTCCGAGACAAGAGATGTTCAAAATTGACTGGTGTCTTTTAAATACGGATCTGAAGTCTTCATGCCTTACCTGTGATCCAATGAGATCGGTGACGCCGTTGAAGATCATCGCAAAACTGAAGAGGTAGACGCACCTTGGCCGCATCCACTTTGTACCTGCGATGATTCCAGACAGAGGGCGAGCAAACATATCTACGAATCCCAGAATTGTGAGCAGCAGCGCTGAGGTAGTGTCCTCGTAGCCGAGTCCTTTAGCATAGTTGACCACAAACACGGGTGGCACAAACAAGCCCAGCACCATAATCGAGGCCGCAACGGTATAGATGAGGAATCCTCTGTCTTTGAACACACTGAAATCTAGCAGTTTTTTCTTTGGCTGGAGCTTCTTCTCCTCTGCAGCTCTATGACGGCCATCCTCAAGTTCTAGATGTTTCTTTGGTGGCAAGAGAGGCCTCATTAGGGCACCACAGGCGCAGCAATTGAGCAGCATTCCCCCCAGTATGAGAAACCCACCCCTCCAGCCATATTGATACTGAAGAATTTGTCCCAAGGGAGAGAGACAGCACAGGGCCACGGGGCTGCCTGCAGCTGCCAGGCCGTTGGCTAAAGGTCGCTTCTCACTGAAGTAGCGATTTAGCATTATCAGGGATGGCTGGAAGTTCAATGCCAGGCCCAGACCTGAGGAGACAAGATGGCAGCGTTACAGAAATAATTGAGAACAATGTGACTCCATGGAAACAAATTACAGAGTTACATAAGACACACGTATCATGTAAGTATTTGAATATTTGGTGGGGATGAGAATCAAAATCACTGCTATTCCCATCACAACCCATTACACTGATTCACTTTCCAGTGAATGCTCTTTTAGCGTTTACAAAGCTAGCTAAGTTAGCACATTACGTTACATTTGCTGAAGTGACTGCTTTTTTTTTTTCCCGGTATAAACTCATATTTCCAACAACAAGTAAGCTAGGTATTTTCTTTCCTGCACCAGGTACCCTACAGTATACAGTAATGTTAAGAGGTTTAGTTGGACCTCAGACTTGACTATTGTTCCGTCTGCACTCTGCCATCTGTCTGCCTTTAATCTGTTCAAGACAGATTTATCATGTACGTATTTAAATATTTGTTGGGGATAAGAAACAAAATAACTGCTACTCTTATCAAAACCTAACTCACAGATGGAAAATGAATACTGTGTAGACTAGAGTGAGTGAGAGCTAGCTAATTTAGCACATTACATGTTATATTTGCTGGAGTGACTGCCTTTGTCGACATAAACTTATATTTTGCAACAAGAACAAATAGCTAAGCTACCGGTAGGGTTTGTTTGTTTGTTTGTTTGTTTGTTTGTTTTCCTGTCGCAGGTACAGTATATTTAATGTTAAGAGATTCAGTTGGACCTCAGACTTGTTGTTTCTCTGAAGAAATTATAGGTTAGTCTCCATCTAAGGTTTATGCCACAGCTGCCGCTGGTAATTACCAAAATTCTTTTTATATTTCTGTATGTCCAAATTCTTTTTGTCTATTTTTACATGGGCCCAAACTCAAATCTGTATCTTTATTCCCCATTTTAACAATATCTTAACTGCAATTCAGCAAATTCTCCACTAGGTCGCGCAGTTACACTTGCAAGTTAAACCCTTCAAAATCCAAAGTCCTGTACAATACATTGTGGTCATATTAATAGTATTAGTTTAGAAATTATTTGTTCTAATTTGTTAACTACTTTGAGTAGTCAGTTAACTAGATAATAATGAAAATGTGGGGCGAAAAAGCAAAAACAAATGTATCTAATATTTCAAAGCGAATGTTTCACCCAGCTTTGCCTCGACTCAAAAGTGGTGTACCGTGTAGCCTACCTAATGGAGAGGCTAGTGGTTGTATGCCGTAACTCTACCTGTAATTACACCAATGCAAAGGTAAATGTGTATGATGCTGGTTGCAAAGGAAGCCAGAACCATTCCCAATGAAGCGAAGAGTCCTCCGACCATCATCACGGGTCGACAGCCGAACCTGTTCACCAAAACACTGCACAGAGGACCTAGTATAGGGGTAGGCGCAGTGAGAACACACCAGTTTATCTTATCAAATTTCAATGCAACTCCATGCTAAAAGTGCCTACCTGTGCCATAGAGCATGGCAAGCAAAATTGATGATATCCATGCGGTGTCACTGTAGCCAACACCAAACTCCCTTATTAGCTCCTTGAAGAAGACGCTGACAGCCTTGGGGAACGCGTAGGAGAATCCAGTAATGACGAAGCAGCCGACCAACACCGCCCAGCCCCAGCCGCCATCGGGTGCCTTCACCCCAGTTGGTCCATCGTCCACCACTACACCCCCCATATTGTTCTCGGGTTGATGTGTTTGTAGTCAGTAGCTGCAACAAAACAAAACATTTCTTTAAACCATGTGTTTCATTAATTTTCTTTGTCACAGTTGAGTGTAACATATTTACAGTGGATCTATTTCAAGTTGTACATTTAAAGGCTAGAGGCATTGGCGGGATGTGGGGAGAGTAAGAGAAGACTAAATGATTGCTAATATGGGAACACGGCGTCCTCTGTGGGTGATTAACTGTTGTCAGCTTATCAAGCCTACTGAGGCGTCCTCCTAAGCCACTAGGTTCTCATACTGACGCTAATATCTACACATTAGCCAGAGCCCTGTATTTTTCTTTTTACCTATTTGTATTTCTGAATAGCTATTTTTGTAATATTTGTATTTGTTTCTATATGCTAACCAATTGACTTCCTTGCCATCACACTAGTGCCCAGTTTGGTACAAATAACGCTCTCCAGACAAGTTTCTCGAAACAGGATCTGTTCTTGGCAACACAGCGGAAGGCCTGCTACTAATACCAATGATGAAAACGCTAAGTTCCAAGAGCAGGCGATCACGCAAAGCTAAGGAAAGTCTACCTGGAAGGCTCCATTGGAGCTCAGCATCCAAAAAAGCTGGATTCAGTGGATGCTCTGAAGAATAACAACACTTTAACCGTACCAACATCTGGTTGTTGAGGACCATAAGCTTCCATGTGAAACCTATGAACACCATGAAGTCGACTGAATCGAGGTTGATGCTGAGTGCAATCCTCTGGACAGATTTTTCATGATGGGCTTTAACTCCATCAATTAATTACATTTTAAAGTTTTTAGGTGTGTAAATATTGGACTATTGTGATCTCTTTATCTACATCCGAAAACAACAGGAATAGCATGTTTCTGGAGAAGAAAGATAGGTTTGGTGTAGGTTTTGCAAGCACACATAACAATAACAAAGCATTATTGTTCAATGATTCTTTAACCTTATGTAAAACAGCTACGTGTCATGTCAGTTTTGAAATGTGTGTTTGACCCCTAAATTACACAACATGCAATGATACCGGCCTGGCTATCACTGAACTGGCACTCTTTGTTTAGAAGCCATTATGAAATGTGTTGGACCGTGTGTTGATACCTGATAAGTTTACATGGAATGTATTTTATTGTATTCCTGGCCGTGAGCAACACACACAAAAATAAACCGCACCAATGTTAAATTTGTTTTGTTTTTCAGAGAATCCCCTTTCTGAATGTGAAGCTCTTTATTTAAAACGTTTGCTCCCATGTTTGTTTTAAACTAACATGGAAGTCAACATTATGTACTTGTTTGCTTGTTGGGTCTTTCATCCGATTAATTATGTACTGACTCATAGTACAGTCAATTTTGGCAACTTTTCCCATTAGGAAATAAACTGATATTCCTTCTTCAGGTTAAGCTCTCCAATGACCCATTCAGTGTTTATGTCAGCCTTGTGAAATGTGTTACAGTGGATATTTCGCCACTGTATTGAGAAATTTGTTTGAGCAATTTCTTGATAATGAGACCAAGTAAAACTTAAAAAGCTGCACGCTCATTTCGGTGAATCCGCTAGTAGAAGTTTTTCCAAAGTATAGCACAAGCTCTGGAATTTGTCTCAAAATGGTTGTTTGAAAATCAAAATGACTGACCTTAGGAATAAAGTAAAACAAATATTATTTTAAAAAAATGGTTACATTGTTGACCATTGAATTAGTTCCTCAACCTAAAAGAGATTCAGCAGTTTTTCTTTTCTTGATTATTCAGTATTGTGAGACCCCTTTATTGCTCCCTTCTTATCAAAGTGACCCCAGTGTGACTCCACCATTCGTGACCAGAGCCAAAGAAATATCAGCACCATTACTAATTTAAGACCCTCTGCAATCCACTGGACACACACACACACACACACACACACACACACTTGCATGCACGTGGAGCAGCTATCAAATGGAACATTTCTCATCCCTAACAGTCAGATGAAAGGACTCCAGATGCCAACATGCTTTGTGTGTTCATGAGCGTGTGATACAGTTACAGGGTAAAAACCTTCTACTTGACTATGCATGCGTGTCTACCTACATAACTACCTGTATATTTATGTTTTGTTTTGTTTTGTTTTTTAAACACATGAAAGTCCCAGGGCCACATCACTTTAGCTCACAAGTGTATTTTATATTTCTTTCTAAATAGTAAATCTGTACTGAAGTTTATATTTGTCTTCATGTTTCCAGAAATTACAAACATTTCAACCACCCAATCCTTTCTGAACACAATAGCTGTATACGTGCCACATTTTTCCATGTCTTGTGATTTCAACACATTTAGGTGATTATTAGTTTACGAATTTATCTTTGTATTAAGAAGATGGAGCAGAAAATTACCTTTTACATTACATTATATCATTTCAAGCTGTAAATCCCCATTCTAAAGCGACATGACTCACTCAGAAATTTGTTTTTCTCTGTCCACTCAATCATTAATCATAGCAAACCATCCATTATCAATAGATCAGAGTCAGTGTAGTGACTAAGAGGTCCGGAGTGCTAATTTTGTCTCCCGGCTACATTTGCCCTGTCAATAGCAACGTACGCTACGCCACTGCTACAGGTCGTTAAATTTAAAAAAAAAAAAAAAAAAAAAAAAAGTGGATAGATATTTAATTAGGCGATGTTGACTAATTTCAATTGGTAGTATCTATTCTGGGATACTCCAGCTGCCTCGTTTACGTGTCTAGTAGAGGAGTGTGACGTCACGTGGATGCTGCTTGCCGTGCTTGGGCAAATCCGGCTGGCGTACGTGAGGACCGCGGCGTCTCTCCTCAACGGATGTTTTCAATTTAAAATCCTTGATGAGCGCAAATCGAGGATTGCTGTGGAATTCTTGTTATTCACCCCGCGCTGGTCAGTCTTTTAACCACGATTTATTTTTTCCAATTTTAATTTATATTTTTGTGACATCGCTTTCCACTCATTTAATGTAATTTTGACCATCTACTGTACGCGAATAGAATAGACTTTGAAAAATATAGCTTATTTTAAAAACATTTATCCTCCATTTCTAATTTTATCACCCCGTTTTTAAAAAAATACATAAATCTCTGTACCTGTTGCTTTTGCCACCAATCATTTCGCTGTTGTCGTTGAAACGAAGGACGCATATTAAAAGGTAAAACAGAAGAGGGGGAAAAAAACACAATCGTACACGGTACCTGGAGAGATGCTGTCTACCGGAGAGTCGCTCAATGCAGACCATGTGAACGTGCTGTCGTCACTGGTTTTATAAACGGCGGTGCGCTGATGGGACACCCCATTGGGACTTGTGTCACAGTTACATCACTCGAAAAGATTTTTACGTTGATTTAACCGCAAAAGAAATTAAGATCACCATTATTTTACAAATCACATTTCCTTTTCATTTTGTTAACGCATGCTCGCTTCGAACGAGCCATGTCAAAGTGCTACAGAAAGGATGGATGGATGCTTGTGTTTATGTATCTAGATATTTATTTTTAGACTTTCTTAAATTTTTACACACCTTTCAACGTGGATATTCAATTCTACATGTGTTTTGGGGTAATTAAAACAAATCGATTTAGGAACCATTTATTGCTGTCTTTGTCGCTCGGGAAGATATTAACACACGCTCTGTTGCCATGGTAACCTTTTTTTTACTGGCTCAAGTGTGCCATAAACAAACTGACCTAGTGGCTGACTCGTAGTTAGCGATCAGTTTAGTGGCTTAAAATTATTGAACACATTTTTTTTTTCATTATTTAAATGAATTGAAAGGCTGCATTGAATTAAATTATAAAATAAAGTGTTGAAGCACATAGAAAGCTCCTAGGGCTAGGAACCAATAATTGTTATGGCTATGTAGCTAGGGAGGAATTTACGATCGCGCAGTTACCACGGAAACCACTGAGCCTGCCTGAAAGCAGCTAACCTCGTACCTTACAAGCGAGTTATTGAGTAGTTTTGAGTAAATGTGTGCCATTGACATGTAGGATAGCGTCTCTTTCAACAGCAGTGACTTTGATGCCCAAATGGTTACGGCAACTTTGTCGACACCCACCGAGGATACACAGTGGCAGCTACATGGTGGGGCAACAGAATTATTATTCATATTTACTTGCCTGATAAGTTTATTGTAACAAAAACACAATTTCATTGAGTGATTATTGATAGAAATAAAAGTAAGTTAATTTCACATACTTGAAACATTGCGTTCTGACTGGCAGCCATGAGAACCGATTCAAATTTGCTGTGATGTGTAGGGATCACCACGTGTAAATTGATACAATTTCGATTCTTTAGGTTGTGATTCAATTTGATTTCATTACTTAAAGTTGAGATTTGATAACGACTTAAAGGCTCCAATATTGATTCAATAAGAAGTACAAATGTACAATTTTTAAATATTTTACTCGTCGTAACCCGTGGCTATTTGTGCATTTGTATAAAATTAAAAAAAATACAATAAAAATAAAGTTGTGTGTAACACTGACAAACTCAAATACTGTATGCATAGTTGTTATTAAAAAAAAAAAAAAAAGGTTTGCACAATAATTACTTGTGCATACGGAGCACAAAAGTAAATGATTCGATTCTATTTGTGATTCATAGGATTTGTTGAATCAATATTGCGTTGTGGAGGGAAGTTGCTGAATCGATATAGACCTGCGAGGGGAAGTGTTGCAATGCATTGATGTTTTTTTTTCTTCCCATCCCCACCCTGAAGATGTGATTTCTCCACAGCTTTGTCCATGTGTAAAAGCACATATGCAGATTATGTATGTATTGGCAAAACATGTCGGTCATTGTTGTATGTTTTGGGGTGTGTGTTCCAGTTCCAGAATGCAGGCAGGTGGGGACACCCGGGACAGTGGACTGGATGACCTGGAAACCCTGGTGGACAGTAAAGAGAGGGAGTGGAAAGAGCTTCATGCAAGAAGGATTCATCTGCTGGAAGATTCTCTTAAAAAGACCAAGGAGGAGTGTGCTTCTCTTAGGTATGAATACAACAATATTAGACTGAAATCACAGAAATTGTTTGTGTCGTTGTTTTTCTACCATTCATTATGTTTCTCATCAACACAACTCCAAGTTGCTTTCAAAAGTCTGAAGTCATGTCTTTGTCTAAATGGCATACAATACAGTTGAACAGTAGTTTGAACATTTGAACTCTTCCAGTATTAAGTCACGTTACAAAGGAGCCTATTTCCCCACCCAGCTGTTACCGTATTGTACCATACACATGGAATTGCTTTTATTTGCACTGGTTTTGAAATGTGTCTCCAGTGTATCTGCCTCCTGCTCCATACAATGAAAGTTTGTGGATTATCAAGAGTAACCAAGACATGTTAGATAGACTCCAAATTACACAGCACAAACACCTCCATTGTTTGTTTTACTAAAGATACAGCGATACCATTTACTATAAATCAGTCGCCCTACGGCCAATCCAAAGTACTGAGCAATTGAGTTATATGTGGCATACCATAGTTTACTTTTCATCACATCTTTTAAAGATACTCTACAATAAACGTATCTTGTTTTCATCTTTTTTTGTTTATTTGTACTATTACGCAGAATGTCAGACATTGACAAAGGAAGAGCTTATTGCTTTGTTTACTTTTCATATAAAACTGAGATAAGATGGTAATATGGGACCTTTGCAGCAGAACTCACAAAGCAATGTGAAACTTTTTCACAAACATTTAATTGTTGTAGTTTGTGGTAATCCGTGCAATTCATTGGCATTGAGTGGTTAGCACATCCACCTCACTGTTTTGAGGTTTGAGCGTTTGCCCAAATGTAAAGAGAAGCTGTATAGAAAATGAATGGATGGACAGTTGGACACGATACCATAAAATAATCTACTCCATTGTTTGTTGGCACTGTTTCTTGAGACATCAAAACCAGAAGCTGAAAAAGGACTTCCAGTACAATCTATCAATCCTGGATGAACGAGAGAAAGAGCTGGAGCGATATGATGTCATCACTTCCAGGGCTGTGAACGCAGAGCAGAACAGGTAGAACAAAATCAGTCAACTGCTTTGATATAGATTTATCTGAATTAAAATTTCCACCACAGCTCTATGATTTTTGGAAATAACAGGTTTCTTCTTGGTAAGAAAAAGTGAAGTGATCTAAATGTTGTACATTTTGAAGAGAATTCAAGGCCATCAAGTAATTTGATAAATTCATATTGTGTATATGAACTAAGCAGTGGTTTATGGATTTTATACTAACTGAGAAAAAAGCATGACAGGAATAGTTGTGGCAGACAGTCTTAACTAATTCTGAAAACTGCTGTTATTTACAGACAGGAGGAGCTGAGCCAGTTGCGTATCCAGGTTGCCGCGCTGGAGGAGAAGCAAGCCAAAGATGCCGAGGCGAGACAGGAGGAGCTGCGGATCAACCAGAACAAAGCTGCTCAACAAAGGCAGCAATTGGACGAACTCAGACAGTGAGTCTGGTGGAGAGGGTGGGGGTTGGGGGGGTTATCTAAAGAGATGAGTTTAATGTCAATAGTAGCATTCAGTAGTATGTATTGTAACACATTTTTAAATTTGAAAATAACATTCGTCAATGTCAGGGATGTATCAACTTAAATCCTGGAGGGGGGGTCACAATTATTCATCAGTAAAATTGAGGGGGCCTGAATCATGTACTTTCTAAGGAGATGTATAACGAGAATTCTGTATTAGATATCGACAAAATATGAGCATATGTGTGTGTGTGAAATGCGTGCTCTTAATTTTCTCTAATTTCAGTTTTTTTTTTTTTTTTTTTTTTTAAACAATTGCCATTAAGAGATGGTGCATAACTGTTAAGTACAAGAACTCATTTTCTGTTTTTTTTTCTTTTTGTTTTTTCATACAAATCAACTTACTCAAAATTTTACATTATTAAGCTACTATATTTGTCTTGCCTATCATTCCAAATCTGCAAAAAAAAAATATATATATATTGGGCCTAATATTTTTCTTATTTTTCTTATTTTTCTTAATATTTTGCTATCACCTTTTGGATTTTTCACGATTTATCTGATACACACCACACACACACACACATATGTAAAAATTTCAAGTCTGTTCTTCATGGAAATGTACGGTATATTGAATGTTCAGCAGCATTTTTTGAAGATTTTTTTTTTTTTTTTTTGTAAAAAAAAATTACTAATAATAATAATTTAGGGGAGAAAAAGTTAATCAAGTGGCCACTCAGACTAGGTTGTGGGTTCGTGCCACCAGTTGCCCATCCCTGGCCTATGTAATAGTCCAAAGATTGGCTCAACAAAATAATCAATATAGGTTAGATTTGGTGATTTTATAGATAAAGGAAAGTAAAATGTCGGGAAAAATAAATAAAATAAATGGCAAAGTATGCAAATTAAAGGCAAAAATAATTGTTGTGGGCAATATATGGTGCATTGTTTGGAAATCTTCACAGTTTGACACTACTACCCCTCCCTATCTTGAAGAAAGGCTAATGTGTGGTGGGTGGACTCCAGCTTTAACAGGAAGTGGTGCCTCTTCCTGTAAAGTGTGTCGTTTTGGTGCAGAACCACGTATTTGTATGTGTGTAAAACCACTTACCACGTAATGCTGACACAGCCTGCAGGTGGCCTGTGTCTAGCACCACCTCATTGTTCTTAAAGCTCTTGATGAGGTTGTTCGATCTCCACCACGTAACAAAGACCCCCCAGCAGGCTTCTGTACTCACCTTCTTTTTCATCCTTAATGACTTGTTGTTTCATCTGAGAAGGTGGATGTGGTAGGAAATTGTGACGTTCTGTTTCAAGTTTGATATGTATAGGCAGATGAAAAGATCCCGCGGTGCTCTGGTGGTCTCGAATCTCGATGGTATTGTGATGTCTAGACCAAACTCAGAGGCCTCATTTAACCCAATTGGATCGAGAACAATACGTCTAATTTTTAAAAACACACTATTTAAACTTACATTTTTTCAAAATATATAATCATAGACCTAGTAATCACTAATTATATTACATCAGGGATGTCCAAACATTTTCATTTTAGGGCCACATACAGAAACTCAGAAGGACACAAGGGCCACATAATGTTATGAAGAGAAATAGTGTTTAGTCCTAAAAATTGTTGTACAAATAATTTATTTGTGCTTTTGCACATTTAGAAAAATGCTACGATATATAAACCAATTTATTTGTAATATGGCAGTAAATTATTATAGTTTTGGAATTTTTTATTTTAGTTTGTTTTAATCAGTTTTCAGGGTGGTTCTGTTAGTTTTATTAGTTTTAGCTCTTTAATAAATGCTTAGTTTTAGTTTTAGTTTCAGTATTAGTTTTAGTTATTTTTTTAAATGTGTTTTGTTATTCTTTTAAAAAAAAAAAACATGGGAGCAACGTCATCTGAAGGTGCTTTTCTATTGGCTTCTGCTAGATGACATCACTTCTGTGTGACATACTTTTAAAAGTCATTATCCCAGTTGATATCAAAATAAATCTACTAAAAATCACACCAAAGACTAACACAAAGTACATTTTTGCTATAATTATGGTTTTAGCTAGTTTTTTTAAATATTAAAATGTAATTGCAGTTAGTTTTCTTTTTTTTTTTAAAAGCATTTTCGTTTGTATTTTATTTCGTTAACAAAATTGTCTTTTGAATTTTAGTTTATTTCGTTAGTTTTAGTTCACTAAAATGACCTTTAAGAGCACCTGTGTTTTTTTACACCCTCCCTTCTAACTTTGACCATCTCCAAACATTTTTGTTTATTTTACTTGAACTGAGTCAAATGCCATTTTTAGCATATGTTGCGGGCCACTAAAAAATGGAGGGCAGGTCGCACATGGCCCCCGGGCCGTAGTTTGGACACCCCTGTATTACATGGTTCATGCCACACCTTATAAGAGGCTGAAATGTTTTGCCGCTATCTTTATGCTACGGATACTCGAAGGAGACAAAATGAGTCTGTCTGAGGCACTGAAGCACGCACTTGGTACTTGCTCAAAACTTTATTTTTAAAACACTTTAAAACAACCATTGTGTGTGTGTATGTGTGAAAGGTCAATGACAGATACAATTCAAGAGCAAATGGAGGAGCACGAGCGGATGAAGTTGGAGGCACAGCAAAGATTACACGAGATGGAGGGAGAGTTCACTCGGCAGAAACAGGTGCAAAGTCGTTTTTATCGTTTAACTACTACTACTACTTGACAGCTTTCATTTACACCCTTCAAACGTGTCTTCATTTGCTGTAGTACGTTAGTCTGCCATTTCAGTCGCATGATTACATTATCCTGACCTCTACAAGTAAAACTCAAATCATACAATGCGGACTCAACGCTTCCTCATGTTACAGCCACGATGCGCGAGTGAAATAACTACCCGACCTTTTGAATGAAACCACATTGAATAGTACACAGAAACCGCCGCGATATGTATTCCAGTACTGTATTTTCAAGTGCATCATGGGTATGTGTGTTAAACTGTGTTGGTCAAACTTGATCCCAGTGTGAGTGTTTAGGGATCTTGTATGCTCATGTTCGCACTTGAATGAGTCACAGGAATCTGGTGTTAAACTGACACCCATCAAAGTATGATTTACAGTCATCATCACCATGTTAACTGTAGCCGATAAAAATAAGTAAGTGACTGGTGAACTGAATGAAACAATAATAATAACTACATATTAAAAGTAGAGCTGTCAAACGATTAAATTTTTTAATCAGATTAATCACATCTTAAAATTTTGATTAATCGCGATTAATCGCTTATTTAAAAAGGCTTTTTTTATCAACATTTTTTGCCCGCCAAATTTAAAATGCACCTTTTATGTGTTAATTTTTTCGGCATTTAATGTTAAGAGGACGTCTCATCCTCCTGTTTTTGTAATCAGTTACATTACTTGCATAATTTAAAGTGGAAAAAAAATGACCCATATAGTTTGACATGAACAAATATTCTGAATGTCACATGCAAACATTTATTAAATGCTTCACTTTAATGCATGTTATGTTTATTGTTCAAACACAACCTGTGCTACCTTTAACGTAGCCATCTGCTGTCAAGCCAAAGGATCATCTGCAGTCAAATTTCATAGTGCGATTAATCTGCGTTAATACATGATTAATGCGATAATTTTTGTGATTAATTAATTAGTTAACGCTTTGACAGCACTAATTAAAAGGGAAGTCAATCCAAAAATTTCTTTACAATATTATGGTCTATGCGGCCCTGCTAGTCTAAACACGGTATTCTGATTAATATTGTGTTTGTGGAATAACAAGTAAGCAGCAAAACCCACCTGTTTTTATCAATCTTGGCGTCAGCCATTTTGCCACTTGCTGTCGACTGTTGCTCAGGTAACGACCTGTCACTCAGCTTGCAAATGTCACATGACCAAACCCAAAAAACAGGTGAGACCTGGTTTGTTGTTACCTGAGCCCTGAGCAACTGTGATGTCATTTTCAGTCGACAGCAAGTGACAAAATGGCTGCCCCCTGAACTGGATAGAAACAGGTGCATTTTGTTGCTTAAATCTTATTCCACATATGCAATGTTAATCAGAATACTTTGTTTAGACTAGTGGGGGGCCACAGGAGTGTTAATTTCGTCAACAAAAACTAAACAAAAATAATTTGGTCAACACACATTTTTCACTGGACTAAATAGACTAAAACCCTCGTTAATAAACAATAAGTGGGACTAAATCAGTATGCATTTTGTCAACTAATGAAGACGAGACAAAAAATATATACTTCATTTAATAAAAACTGGACTAAAATTTATGGACATTTTAGTCCATGAATAAAAACGAGACAAAAATTATCTGATTTTGTGAAATCTTGTCTGTGCTAATCTGTCACTGTTTTCATCAAAAAGATGAGAGAAAATTTGATGTGAAATACTTTTAGATACGAAATGTTCAACATAATTTGCTGATAAAAAAAACAACAAAAAAACATAGTGATAATAATAATAATAATAATAATAACAATAATAATAATAATAATAATACAGGGGTTAAATGATTGTCATAACTAAAAGTTGATTAAAACGTTGACAGTTTTGGTTGACAAAAATTAGACAAATAAAATTATGTTTTCTTGGACTAAAACAAAAATTTAAATGCTAGATTTATAGTCGACTAAATATGGACGAAATAAAAAAAACGGGATGAGGTTGACTAACTATGAAAAAAACTAACAAGCATGATTGAACCTGGACTAAAACTGAGACTAAATTTAAAAATGCCGGATAAAATTAACACTCGGCCACAGACAACATATGATATTTTGGTTGTCTTCCCCTTTAAAACTTCATTTTCCCTATAAAGGTCAATGGAGAACACACCTGATGCAAGGAATTGTGACTGTTTCAACCTGTTCTCTGATTGAATTAATATTTCTCTGTTTGGCCACCAGGAGATGACAGCAATTTACAACAAAGAGCACAGACAACGAGCACATGAGTTCAGTTTAAAACTTGATGAGATGCATGCGGTGTTGCTGTCCAGTGATCTCAAGGTCTAGAAAGTATGAAAATGTCTTCATATAAAATGTTACCACTACCTCTTGTTAACATGTTTGTGTATGTTGTTTTTTTTTCCCCAAGATAAAGTTGCTGTCTAAAGAGTGTGATGTTCAGAACCAGGCTCGAATGCAAGCAATACAGGCGCTCAAAGCGTCTGAAGATCTCTGTAAGCAATTGCAAACCAAACTACAACGCAAGGCTGATTTGAATAATGAAGCCATTGCTGTCAAGGAAGTCAGGTATGGCATTATGTAACAGTGTTGCGGGTATTTTTATGTGGTGTTTTGATATGAACAATGTATGAGAGTGGAGGTTAAATAATCATTTATGTCGTATGGGCAATAAAAAATGGCATAAATGCCATAAGGTTGGCACGTTTATTAACTTGACTGCTATGTGTTCGACATGCGTCTTAAAGTTTCACTGTCATCTACAGAATAAAGGAACTTGAGGATACATTAAAACGGATGGAGAACAAACTGAAGAAGCAGAAGGAAGAACACATAAAGAAGTGAGTCAATACAAACTCAGTTATTTATACATACCAAAAAATTCCACTTTTACGAAATGAATACAGACTGTTGACATTCCTGATGTAAGTTTGTTTGTGCCTGTCAAGACACAAGGACATGGTTCAGGCTGTGAAAGAGAAGCATGAACTGTTGGTGGCCCAATGTCAGGCCCTCAAAGAACAGTTAAAGAGAACGGAAAAACAAATCGTCAAACTGCAGGATGAAATGGAGATTCAGTCTGCGAAAGCTCGCTTGGCACAAAAAGACATGGCGATGGCCTTGGAGGAGAAAGATGACACAATAAAGAGGTATGTTTTGTGTAGCATTTGTCGTCTTCCAAAAAAATAAAAATAAAAAGACCACAATGCTTTTCTTTTAGAAGTTCTGGGATTTGATTTGACAAACAAATGATGAAAAGTTGTCTGTTTATGTCTTTGATTCATAAATTTGACGTCACTTTAACTTTACTAAGTACACACATGGTTAGTTTCTTTTTAACAACTAGCCATCCAAATGGTTGTACTGGCTATAGCCAATATTTGTTCAATGACACTGAATGATTTTTCTGTCGTCTCTCAGCTTCACAATTGCTTGTTTTTCCACCCAGACAGCTCTCTGGTTGTCTGGCAACAAATCACACCTGGCGCTCAAGTACTTTTTCTTAAATGAAAAACTGGGGCATTCAAACCTGGCAACCCTTTTTGCTACCCTTAGACACCTTGCATATCGATGCAGAGAATCAATGAACCACTGAGATGGTGAATTAAATATATTTAATTCATAAATATATTTATATTTATTTTTAGTTTATTATTATTATTATTATTATTATTATTATTATTATTATTATTATTATTATTATTATTATTATTATTATAAAATGATAATATAAAAATGTTAAATATAAAATAAATTGTATTCATCCTTGCTTTTTATTCTTCCTTTGATGTTTTTATTATTTTCAATTGTACTATTTAATTGTTGGTATGGTGTTAATGTACTGAGTGAATGTCTTTGTGTGGGGAATGGCACTTCCCTTTCGATGTTAACTCATTCACTCCCAGCCATTTTCACTGAAGCAACCCCTTTCGCTCCCAGCGGTTTTACTGGATTTTTAACTCATTTTGCAAGGCCCACAGAATATTGTTCTATTGCTATAAAAACATGGAGTCTAAAAGTATATTTGTATCTGTTTCTGTTTTGCAGAAATTGACATATCAATTAGCATATCATAGTGAATCAATATTCACTTTCCTGGTAAAAACACTGGAAAAAAAACAGCTTGTTGCAACATGGTCCTGGCTGATCTCTTATACTCTGCTGCCACCTACTGGTCGACTTTTGTAATAACTAGTACTACCAATGCTTTAAGCCACTTCTTCAGGTCAGAAGCTGGATCATGATCAAACCCTTCTGTATGCTTTTGCATTAAAAAAAAGAAAAAAAGAAGTGTAAATCCGTTTTGGGGAGTGAAGGACAAAGTATTTAAAAAAAAACATATTTACACGTTTTTTGGTTTGAATGAGTTAATGGAGACATATTTTTTTGCTCTTGTTCATAGCAACATGTCCAAAAACAATTTTTATGTCTTTTCCCTTTATCTTACCCACTACATAAACATAAAGCATCAATAAAGTATTCTAGCACCCCCTCACAAAACAAAACAAAACAAAACAAAATGCTATCTTTATTGGATCAAGATGTAAATGCGTAAAAAGTTAAAAACAAAACCCAATTGTTGATAACTTGTCACATGTTCATCTTTGTACTTCCTATCTGTCTACTACAGCCACATAAAGGAACTGACACAAACATTGCGTCTAATTGTGTGTTCCACAGGCTTCATGCCGAAGTGACTACAGCCCAAACTGTCTGGGATAGGCACATGAGTCAAACTTCTAGCGAGATGGTTGCCAAGAACACAGAGTTGATAACCATACAGAACAGTAATAACAAACTCCGAGCTGAGTTGGAGCGGATCAGGGAGGAGATCAACAGGTGTGAGAAACGACAATGCCCAATATGAGTGCATTCCGACAGATTTATAAGAAAACCTTTTGACTTGTGTGGTTATCATATTTAAATGATCGTTTTTGTTGTCAGGTACAAGCAAGATATGAGTGCTGGTTTAAAGAGAGAGGCGGCCCTCGAACAGGCGCGAATCCAGTTGGAGTTGGAGTGGCAGAAGCGCTATGATGCCGTCAAGGTTGAACACTATCTGGCTAATGAGCAGCTTATACAAGATTTGACCCTTGCCAGAGACCAGGTCAGTCTTTTATCATACAAGAAGACCTTAAAATATGATTTGTCTTCTTTTGTGTCAATCAATCAACGTGAATTTTTTAGCCAAGTTGAATTTCTTCGCATGTACAAGGCGGTTTCTCTAAGCTGATCAGCCATCATAAATACTCATTTAAATTAAAGCAAAGCATGTTATGCAGACTCATCATATCTCATCTGCAATTTTTTTTTATTTATCTTTATCAGGCAAAGGCGGAGCTTACAGAGAAAGAAAAAGAATTTAATTACTTGCTTCCATCTGTTAAAAAGAAGAGTGACAATGCAGTGGAGGTAAGAAAACGTACCTTTTCCTCTGATAATTAACTCATTTACTCCCAATAACGTCTAAATATGTTTTTTTTTGTGTTTTAAGTGTCCCAAAGACATATTTATATGTTTTTGTTTTTGTTTTTATGCTAGAGCATACAGAAAGCTTTGATGCAGCCTCTCAGCTGCAAAGAACGGTTGCAGAAATGGTAGTTATTACACAAACGGCCAGCAGGTGGCAGCAGAGCAAAGGAGAGCAACCAGGGCCATCTAGAAAAAGCTCAATTACTTACAATTTTAAATAGATTTGTGAAAACTGATGAAACTTAGCTCTCTTCTAATGGTAATTGCTGCAAAACGGAAACAGGTAGAAACACTTTTTTTTTTTCCTGAAGAAGAGACTCTAATCTTTCTTTTGATGGGTTCCATGCTTTTATAGCAATTGAACACAATATTGTGCGGGCCTTGCAAAATCAGTCAAAATTCAGTAAAACAGCTGGGAGCGAACGGGATTGCTTCTGTGAAAATGGCTGGGAGTGAATGAGTTAACAATAATAAAAAAAATCTTTATATTGCATTCACCATGGAAGCCCATTTTCTGATTTGTAATTTCTCTTTCTTGAGCAATGAGACATTCAATCTCCTGAAAGCTTGACACTCATACTGTATGCCACGTGGATATTGTGTTTTGTTGGCAGCTGATGCCCTTCAGCTCTTGTACTGTGTATTCAAACCCGTACAATTTTTGGCAATGGCCTTTTGCTTCAGCACCCTGTGAGGTATAATGGCCTTTCAGCTTGACTTCTTGCCTCTCCAAACTGGCAGCTGCTATAAACTGTTGGCACCAATGGGACAACAACACCTTATCAAATAACACTTAAAGGCTAAGTGGCGGCAATGAAAACCATGACATAATTGTTGAATGACAATTGTGTTGACGTTAACAAAGTCAAATAAATATTCTTTTAACTTTTATTGATACGTAATTAATGTACATAAGGTATCTGACATTCATTACTTCACGTTTCACGTTAATGTTTTTATTTAACATAATGATATTAAAAGAGAAATCAACCCAACCCTTTAAAATGCTGTCTATGCAGCTCCACTATTCTAAATACGGAATTCGTATTATTACTGTATTGTGTTTGCGGAATGCGAACTAAGCGGGAAAATCCACCTGTTTTTATCCATCTCATTTTGTCACTTACTGTCAACTGAATATAACATCACATTTGCCCAGGCCACATGCTGCATTCAAGGATGGTCGGAATTTGGATATATCCGCATTGGTTTTTCCCAGTTCCGACCTGAAAGCGTTCGAGGCGAACGTAAACAACCAAAATGGCGGCTAGTGATAAATTGTTTTTTATTTTGGTCCTCAAAACTCATTTTGACCTTTTTGTAATTTTGCTTCATTGATAGTTTTAATCTTATTTCATAAGCATTCCATACTGACCATATAATTTAATGCAGGGAGATAGCGGCAATACTGTCACGTATGTTGCGTTATGTGGAGTTATGTCGAATATTTATGAATGAAGAAAGCTATCTAGTTTTATGGTCGAGTAAATTGTGTTTTGGCATTCAGAGTGACGTCACATTGTAGTCCGCCGGTGAAGTCGGGGTGCTTGTTTTTTTTCCGACTTCGCGAGTGGAATTTTCGAGTTCAAGGACGAACTTCCTGGTTTGAACTCGGATATTTCCGACTTCCGACCATCCTCGAATGCAGCATCAGGTAACGAGCAGTCGCGGCTTAGCTTGCAAGTGTCACATGACCAAACAAGCATCACATAACCAAACTCAAAAAACAGGTGAGTCATGATTGGTCGTTACTGGAGTCCCTGAACAGCTGTGATGTAATTTTCAATCGCCAGCAAGTGGCAAAATGGCCTCCCCCTAAGGTGGATAAAAGGGGTGGATTTTGCTGCTTAATTAATCCTCCACAAAGGCAATATTAATCAGAATGCTGTGTTTAGACTAGTGCAGGTGCATAGAACATATTTTTGCAAATATTTTTTTATAATTGTGACTGATATACCGTATTACATACCAACAGAGCGCCACACCAAAACCAAACGTGCAGGCATCAGAGGAGATAAGTTCCCTGGTTGAGCAGAATAGCTTTTTGCGAGCTGTGGTTTCCCAGATGAGAAAGGATATGGAGGATCTCGGTCATATCTTACCACATCAACAGACCAACCATCAAGCCGTCTCTCCCATGGCAGTTAAACCCCCCGAAGTGCCTGCAGCTAGCTCCACAACTGAACCTCTTGCCAAACATCCGGACAGATCTGCCAACACCATCCCAGCGTGTTTGTCAGGTCTCTTTCACAGAAACATAATTGATGATTTTAAAATGTCACCCAGAAGTTCAAGTCACCAATGCAAACACGCAAATGTACTCTGGCAAGCCATGCTAACCTTTTCGTTGCTTTGTTTCAGACTCCACTCAGACTCTGAAGAAGGAGGTTGCCCTGCTGAACGCTCGATGCAGGCATCTCGAGGAGCAGCTGGAAGGTGCACCGAAAGAGTCCCTGGCTCACACATATGTGAACAAAACACATCTACATGACCAGGGATATAAGGAAGGTAGTTTTCAATTTATTCATTGACTAAAGACACATTTTTGTTCAAGAAAATATGCTTTATCTTTAAAGTTGAAAGGGTATAAAAAATATTTAAAAAAACAAAAAACAAAACTGTATTTCCAATTTTTCTGAGGCTAGAAAACATTTTATTTTGAAAAGTGACCGATTTCTCTCTGTGACGGACTCTTGTCAAGATGCTAATTATTAAGGGTGTCACGATTTCGATTTTTTATCGAAATCGATCGAAATTACGTCACGATTTCGAGCATCGAAATAGAAGAGAGGACACACGATTCGATGCCCCCCCCCGCGCCCGCCGCCACCGCCGCCACCGCCACCTCCCAGGAAAGCAAATGAGACGCAGCCATTCAGCTACTAGCTAACGGCACTTGTTAGCTGACTTCTCCTGCAGTCATGATGGCAAGCGCGGACAGACACAGCAATGGTGCTTCAAGCCGCTCCCGCTTCTCTCGTCACCAGTTTGGAAACATTTTGCGTTCCCGGTGAGTTATGTCGACAACGTTCACGTTGTCGATAAAAAGACCACAGTTGCAAGATATGCTATGTGCGCGTACTGTACTCGGCCACGGTGTTACGCCCGGCTCGTCAAGGGGAAGGGAAGTAACACAATAACAGAAAATATAGAGTAGATAAACACGGGTCGACTTTAACATCTGAGTAGTTTTAATTGAAATTTCAGGCAGGGGTTTGACAAGGGAGTGAAAGTGGAAGGTGAACAAATAATAACCGCATTTGACAGAACTGACAGAACGGAGGAGAAACAACAATAACCAATAGGGGTATAATACACGGATACACAATAGCGTCGCGCTGGCACAGTCGTCCAATCGGAGTGTCGCGCTGGCACAGTCGTCCAATCGGAGTGTCGCGCTGGCACAGTCCTCCAATCAGAGTGTCGCGCTGGCGCATTCAAACTGAAGTACCATTATACGGGCACCAGCCGACACAAACACACACATACATACTAGGGGAGCGGAGCCGGCGGCGGGCCCGAGCCGCCAGCCGTAACAACGGGAAACACGACAAACATGACGGGACATTTACGCAGGCATCACAAAGATTTAGATTTATCAAATTCAACTAGAAGTGGGAAAACAACGGTCCAACCAACTATTTCATCCTCATTTACAGTGAAACTTCCACACACTTCAGCTCGCGCGAAACGCCAGATCCATAGGTCTATTTATAGCAGCAGACCTGCAGCCTTGGAAAACGCTGGATTCAAACATTTAATTAGTGTACTTGATCCACGCTACAGTATGCCCAGCAACTGTAAATGTTGGGATATAGTTTGTTCAGGCTGTATTTGTTCCATGACTTTGGATACAATATATTTTTTGTTGTTGTTGCACATTGCACATTATTTTAAGAGGAACGCACAGCACACTGTTGTAACCAAAAACAGTCAATAGATGGCAGGCACCCACTGTGACTTTTTGTTTTTGTTTTTTTATTTTTTATTTTACACTTCAGTAAGAACAAGACGGTTAACTTTATATTGTAAATAAATTCTTTGAATTTGATCATTCCTGCCTAATGTCAATTATCATATATTACATAAATTTACACAAAAATAATATGGAAATTGCATCACCTATATGTAGCCGATCTTTTGAAATAAGATTTACTGTACAATGAATAGAACCAATGATCATAGACTAGCCTTAGCCTACAGAAGCATATGCCTCTGTGTTATAAAGTGGGGGAGCGGAAAAAAAAAAAAAAAAAAAAAATCGAAAAAAAAATCGAATCGTGACCCCAAAATCGAAATTTAAATCGAATCGTGGAGTTGGCGAATCGTGACACCCCTACTAATTATCATGGTTGCTAGCAAATCCATAAGCTAGCAAAATGAGTTAAAAAAAAAAAAAACAGAAGTACAGTATTTAGAAACTTTATATGCAACCAGGAAAAGGCCAGTAGGATAATACAAGAGGCTATAACCAAGGGAAAAAAAGAAAGGTACATTCGCAGGAGACCAACGCCTACTTGAAATATGGATTTACGGCGATGGGTGATTCACATAAAATGTGGCCAACGGCTCTTGGTTTAGCATTATGATGAGTTGTTCATGGACTTTGTGCTTGTTGGCACATTTCAGGAGGATGTTGTTAATATAGTTAAATAAAAATATGGTTTCACGTTTATTGTTCTACTGAAAATACCCCTCATGTGGTATAATTCATGATAAGCGTTACCATAGTGACCATGTTAAAGAATTGTTACTCTTGTTAGTGTTTGTGCTCTTAATACTGCTACATAAAAATACACAGTGGATTCTTGTTTGCAGTTGTAGCATTCTAATTCATTCATTCATCCATCCATCCATTTTCTTGACCGCTTACTCCTCACAAGGGTCGTGGGGGGTGCTGGAGCCTATCCCAGCTGGCTTCAGGCAGTAGGCGGGGTACACCCTGAACTGGTCGCCAGCCAATCACACTAACTCATTCACTCGCAGCGATTTTCACTGAAGCAACCCCCTTCGCTGTTTTACTGGATTTTGACTGATTTTTCAAGGCCCACATAATATCGTGTTCTATTGCAATAAAAACATGGGACCTACCAATAATAAAGATTAGAGTCTCTTTTTTTCATCAGGAAAAAAAAATCATATTTGTATGTTTCCTTTTTGCAGTAATTAACATTAGAATATAGCTAAGTTTAATCATTATTCACAAACCTGTTTAAAACAGTGGGAAAATGAGCTTTTTGCAACATGGCCCTGGTTGATCTCTTATACTCTGCTGCCACCTGTTGGCCATTTTTGTAAAAACTGCCATTGCTTTAATGACCTTTTCTGGTCAGAGGCTGTATGAAAGCCTTCTGTCTGCTCGAGCATTAAAAAATAAAATAAAATAAAAACATTTTTTTTTTAAACATATAATTACGTTTTAGTGACCATGTCACTATTGAAAGTAGAATGCTTGTGTATGTCTTTGGGAGCAAATGAGTTAATACTCAAGTAAAAATGCAACCGAAGATACAACTTTAGGTATTTTGTGGGTCCACAAATAAAAATCTGAGGTAGATCTGTGTTCACGAGCTGAAAATCAAATCCTGGCTTAATTTTTACAGTTTTTCTAATATGGTTTGGCTCCTCAGTTTTGTGTCTGGAGAAGAATGCTGACTCCGGGGCTTTGAGGTGCCAAGTGGGGAGAGGGCCACATGGAGAGCCCGTAAATGCCAATATAAGAGATCAGGTACTGAAAAGATTCACTAATTTTTAGGTGACCTGTATTTAACTGTGATCAACTGTGTTTGCAGTCACGTAGTGGCATGTCATCACTGTAAGGCAGAAACTTTGTATTTATTTATTTTTTGTATAAAACTATACTATTGGTCAGGTCAGTCAGCACACAGTTCTGTTATCTTTATAAATTATTGACCTAAAAATACAAAGTGTTGAAAATGGTTTACCGTCTTTTGGCTTTCTTTTTTTTTTAAATGACCTGAAAGAGTGCTGTGGTACAACAAGTCCGAGATGAGAACCTCTACCTGTGGCAGCAGCAACTGAACTCCGCTCTGATGACTGGTGCTGCTGGTAACGGTGTCAAAAGGAACATGGCATTGGCACATGCCAGGCTGAAGCAGGCGGCATCCTATATCGCCCGTCTGAGCAAGGAGAAGCAACAGCTCATACAGATGGGCAACTGCCTTCGTGCCCGTATCACCACCGCTGAATTACAGGGTACAATAAGAAACATGCGTTTATAATGTGGTGTTATCATTTTGGTTATGTCAGATGTTACAATGTTATGCTGAGCAAGCAAAATGGAATGCAAATATTGTTTTAATCCAATGTTGTACAGAGGCAATTGAGCAGGAGAAAGATTCCTCAACAGTGGAACAAGGACATCAGCAAGATTGTCTTTCTGCTCTGGAGCAGCTGCAGTATAGACTCACCACACAGGTACATTCTTTATTTACAACTATACGACCCCGTTTGTCCAGCTTCATACAGTATAATATAATCCAACATTTTTTAATTGATGTTCTTCCGAGGATGTTCCCTCTCATTGTCAGGGAAAAAAAAAAAAACTCATTCAGACTCAGACTTCAGAGCTGAACCTTTGTTTTCTATAATAAACCACTTTCACCATTTCACGAACGTTTTAACAACACTTGTGAAATTTGATTCCTTACCTGATCCAAACTTAAAAGTAACGTTGTAAAGGACCTTACATTAAATACATACAGGTAAATTACTTATTTGTTGACTAATATGATTTGGGCTCCACCCACCAACACAGGATAAAGAAAATGGATGGATTTTACAATCTATGGAAATTAAAATGAGGCTCTTACAAAGGAGCTGAGTTATTGTGTGTTGTGTATTTTCACCACCAGAGGGCGTAACGAACCCACTCCACTACTGTTTGTGTGTGTTCATAGGAGCTCCAGTATGCTGTGAGGCAGATGGCTTGCACTGTTGCTGAACATGCTTCTTCATCTGACAGCAGAGAGCCTCCCTTAAAAGCAGACGGCAACCTTTGTTCCACAGGGCACAAAACCACTGATGAGTCTGGGGTAATAGTGTAAAAAATGTCAAGTCAAAATTTGGATTTCATTGCTGAATAGAATGAGTTAACTTAAAAAAAATAGGAATCAGAAGCCCAACCAAATTGTATCTTAAATTTGACCTTGTATCTTTTCCTCAGACCTCAAAAATGTCAGACAAAAGTCCTGCGATCAGTCAGGAACAGAACTCGTTGGAGATGAAGACACAGCCCGACTCAGAAGTATCTCAGCAGTCATTAAAGGAGATTTGGGAAATACTGGATCATGGACTGAGTTCATCTATTTACTCAGAAGGTAAAAGGATACTCGCTTTTGATTGTCACTTTATATATATATATATATATATATATATATATATATATATATATATATATATATGTATAATGTATATTACTGGTATATAGTGTATATTTATTGAGTGTGGTTGTAGTTTTGTAAGACACCAGCTAAATGAAAATGTAATAAACATAACATATCTGCATCAAGGTGAAAGTGAACTGAGCAGAAACAAGGCAACTAAGTCAGGGACTCCTGGAGTGATGGTGGCCGGTACCAGTGTTCCCATCCATAGTCGTTCCCCGGCCAAGCTTCAGCAGAAGAACCCCTCAAAAGTGCCATCACACCCGTCTAAGAACTGCCAGAATGGAGCTCCGGACAAAATCAGCAGGATCAGGAACTATAATACAAAAGACTGATGTACACACACAAGTTAATTGTGCACTTTTTTTTTCTTTTTTTTTAACCATTCGTAATGCAAAATGTTGCTTTTATTAATTCCAGAAAATCACACCAAAGCTACATTTTTTTTAATTTTTTTTTTTTTTATTGGTTTGGTCAATTTAATCATTGTTGCCCTTTTTAAATATACAAATATACAAAATCAGATGTGTTTGTTTGTATAAAAAATACATTGAGCCAGATTTTACAGAATTAAGAGCTCAAAATGTTAAATTAACCAAGAAGAACGAGCAAAAAAAATCATCTGCCCATTCCTTTTTGCTGCTAATGCGAAAATAAAAAATAAAATGTATTTCAAATGTTTGTTTTTCCCAGTAGTTTTGGATGACTTTAAATGTATTCCACTTTGCAAATGTTAACCTCTGTGCTTATCAGAGTGGGTCAGTAGGAGTTTCTCCGAATATCATGCGAGCAGAATTTATGAACGGCATTAACCTCAGGAAATCACCCCAGCATTGCCGGTTAAGTCGTCATCTGGCACCGCCTCTTAATCACGCTATCTTCCTTCCTCTTGTTTCTGATTGGATAAATCTCCACACCCTCGCTACGCCATTGGCCAACATGTGTGTCAAGTCAATACGTGCGTGTCATGCACGTGTGCGGTTGCAGGCTGCTTTGGTAAGTTGACGTTCAATGTCGATTTACGTAATTGTAAACTCGGTTTCTTGATGGCAGGTATAAACATGACCTGTTAATGTACACTGGCCGCTACTAGAAGGCGAAAATAAGAGGTTGTCAAATATTTATCATCACGTAAACTTGTGAAAACAAAACAGCAACACGCTTTCTTACAGCCGGTACGAAAAAAACAAATGGAAACATACCGTTATAACAGAACATGTCTGTAGTTTCTAAGATATGTTTGTGGACTGATTTGGGTTGGCTTGTTAAAACACGAGGAATGCAGATGCGTCATAGTACATAGTATTACTGGAATGATTTGATAGTCACCAAGAATCTCATACAAAGACATCAAAGCGTCAGTAACTGATTTTTTGTTTTGTTTTCAAAGTTAAAAGACATCCCTTGTGATGTAAAAATCTGCCCAGCATTACATGGAGACACAGAGTGACTCTGCAATGTCAATTTGAACTCTATTAAACCTCCCGTTTCCCTATTTATTTATTTTTCCTCCTGCGTCTGACTACAGGGGGTCGTTGAATGAGTTATTCGCCGCTGGCTGGATCCGAAAACCCGGCCTCTTTTCTCATTGGACTATTCGGCCAGACCAAACCGTCAGCCCATATGGCGTGGCCGGGCATAATGTCAGACATTTAAATTCACCGGACGGAAGAAGAAGAAGAAAAAAAAAACAGTCAAGTACGGATGCTGCTTTTCATTTAGTTGATAGTCGAAGTATCCCCGCCCACCGTGGAGCAACAAACGGGGTAAACGAGGCAACACATGCTCCAGAAGCGCCTTAGCATCCCATCCAAGCGGTTGTTGCTCGTTACTGAGGAAGAAATACGACACAGGTAAGCACGTTAACTGCGTCAAACTAGCGGATTACATGGTCATGGCGTGACTCGGTTATAAATGTTAGAATGCGAACTGTTAGGCCGTGATGTACACATTTTAAGAAAATATATTTAGGGAGGAGGTGTAAGTGGTTTTACTGTTGCCTCGTGATGTGAGGCAGGGACTGATGTCAAAACGTCATTCATGATTTTAAAATGGTTGTACACATACCGGAGTGTGACATGCTGTCTATTATGTAACGAATGTGTCTGCCATCATGTTGACCGAAAACTCGTATTCATATCCTCGTTTGCTCTGCTTGTCAGTTATTTTTACTTGCGTTCACGACTGCTGGGTGGAACTGGGTGAACCAAGTGAAGTAACACAAGAGTGAAAGGATTTCCCAAGCAGGCTGAGGAATTAATTGTGTGTGTGTGTGCCAAAAGTAGAAGGGTGGACATGAAAGAGCCTGACTGGCACATTGGCCATCTTAGTTTTACACAAGACTTCAAAGTCATACAAGCTAATTTGACAGAAAGACACCTGGACTCATGGAAAAAGCTTTAAAGTATGCACTTAATGGTGGAAGACTACAATTCATAAATACATATATTAACAAGGGCGGCACGGTGAGTGGTTAGCACGTCCGCCTCCCAGTTCTGAGGACTCCAGTTCGAGTCCAGGCTCCGGCCTTCCTGGGTGGAGTTTGCATGTTCTCCCTGTGCCCGCATGGGTCTTCTCTGGGTACTCCGGTCTCCTCCCACATTCTAAAGACATGCATGGCAGGTTAATTGGGTGCGCCGTATTGTCCCTAGGTGTGCTTGTGAGTGTGGATGGTTGTTCGTCTCTGTGTGCCCTGCGGCTGGCTGGCAACCAGTTAAGGGTGTCCCCCGCCTACTGCCCAGAGCCAGCTGAGATAGGTGCCAGCACTCCCCGCAACCCTTGTGAGGAATAAGCGGTCAAGAAGATGGATGGATGGATGGATGGATATATTAACAATGTCAGACACTGTTTTATCTGTAGAGGGTAAAATGTTTAATTAAATGTGCTATTACAGGGTGGCAAAGATGTAAAGTAGGGTGCTGTTTTCCAACCTTTATTGAACCAAGGCACCGCTTTTCCAGAAAAATCATATGCCACTGCAAACTAAGTGTCACAAATAGTGTAATGTGTAATGGCTGTGCTACTGAAATAATTATGGTCTCTTTAATTTACTCATAAATTGACATATGATACTTAGTGTGAATTCTGCACCCCTGATGGTGATGAAAGCATGTTTGTCCTTGCCACTTGGAGGAAGAAGGTCATGTGTTTTTCCCTAACAGATTGTTTGACAAGTCAAAACTTGTTCTGCTGCTCGGTGAGTTAATCGCTTAAATTTCCTCAATGGACTATTTGGCAGTCCGCCTGAGTCATATAGTGTGATCTCAAATGTGACATGGAAAGTTGACATTGTGTTGTAACTGATGTCATAATGTGACAATGTATTACATCTATGTTAAATATGTGTTTCAATTAAATTGCATTGACTTTCAACCTTTATTTACTTAGTTTAGGGTTTGAATTAAAAAAGTAAACATATTGCTAAGCAATCAAGTAAAGAAGTGGTGTTCTAAATCTAGAGGAACGACCATCCATGGGATACCTTAAAATCATAAGCCCTTGGAATTGGACTACTTTTAAATAAATATGGCCCTCTAAAATCTCCTAAACCGCTAGCAGCTCAGGTGTGCAGTATCTAAAGATTTACTGTGCACTTTATTTTTTCCTGTAGCTACTTTGTGACGCATATTCCCAAAGGAACACCAGCTCAAGGGTGTATTGAAAGCAAACACTTGTTACTTTAAGTACAGACTCAAGCGAATACTGTCACTTATTGGTGACAGTTGTGACTTGTTAACTTTTACGCTTTTTTTAATGAAATGTAAAAAGCTGAGATGCCTGATGAGACACATTTGTAGGGCGAGTCTTTTTACGATAAATTTAGTTTTATATAGGTGATTCTTTCACACTGGAATGCATTATTTCTATACCAGTTTTCTTAAGGAGTCCTTTAACTCAAGTTATTTGACCTTTTCTGTCCCTTCTTTTTATTAAGAAAACATTACTGTTTGCCTAGAAATACACTTGGTACAGGAAGAGAAAAAAAAAACCCACAATGGAGAAAATGAATGGATAAAGGAGTGATGTTGGTAATAGAATTTTGAATTCCTCAGATATCATGTATATATTTGTGGTTCTAATCAGAACAGGTAAAGTGCAGAAGATGATAGAACACATCAAAGGCTTGACACGATCATTCTGCTATGTCATGGACATGGTGTTGGCGTGTGAGCCAGGGAAGGCTATAGTCCTTTTAATCCAAATGAGTGCATCCTGGGACTCAAATCCCTTCGGGGAAGTTTAAGGACAACTATCGTCCAAACAGACTTGTATTAAGAAGATGAGGGCTGATTTTTAAACATTTGTTCTTTACTGTTTGATTAAAATGAAATTCATTGTGTTACATGGTCAAATCTAAGCATAACTGCTGCTGAATAACTGAAATTCAGAAGATCTCATTCTCATTGGCTGATGAGCGCACCTCAGTGCTGACACAGAAAGGCATGGCCCAGAAAGGAAGAACAAAGAGCAAGACAGACACACACACACATTACATCACTGATGTGTACACTCGTCTACGCCATCTACATTGTCTGCTGAAATTGTTCATTCATGCGTGTTTAGTAGGAGTCCTCATTTCCAAACCTGCCAGTCAAAGCCAACACGATTACACATGCTTTGGAATTGAGCCATCTTTTCTGTGAATTAATACATTGCACATTTTATGTTTTTTGATGTGGTAAAAACAGCCCATATTCAATTATTTTTTTAAATGATTTGTACAGTTGTAAGGTGAAATTTTGGCTGTATTGTGAGCAAAAATGGCAGACCAATGAGCATATCCTGTCGTCCTATTGGTTGACCATAATTGCTAAATAATAGTAGATTCTCTGCTTGGGCTGCTGCTCCCGTGACTTGACCCTGCACAGAAGAAGATGGGTAGATGAATGTTATCGGACTGATTTCTCTCTTTTTTTGTTTTTGTTTTCTTTTTTCTTCTTTTTCACAGAAATACAGCATGGATGACGTAGTCATTGCAGGTATATCAGGCCGGTTGCCCGAGTCCAACAACCTGGCGGAATTTTGGGAGAACCTCATCAATGGCGTGGACATGGTGACAGAGGACGATCGCAGGTGGACCCCAGGTGAGTACCTGTAAAGATATGGTGGCTGGTCAGTGAAATACAGTAAGCTTTTGTTGGACAATGTGGTACCTCAGTAAAGTCACAGAAGAAACTCTACCAATAGTTAACGGTATTGAACTATACTTTTTACAATGTAGCTTAGCCAGGTTGTATGAAGACGGTGCTGTTTTTCAGAAATCCAAACTTCTTATCAGTATTTGCGTGGTCTATTTTTCTGTTCACCTGGTTGTCTCAAATAAACATAGGCTACTACTACTATTGTGTGTATATTGTAGTTAAAACAATGATCTAATTATCCCAAAAGAACTAACTTTAAATAGCCAGATTTTAAAGATTTCGTACCATTAAAGGTCACATTTAAAATAAGTGTATTTTCAATAGTTTCACTAATGTCATATATGACCAAATTTAGGAAACCTTGTTACATATACACTTTTATACAGTATAGGTACTGATGTGCTTATAGGTTTTGTGATTTGTTGTGGCAGACTACAGTTTAGCCTCTAATGTATCCCATTTTTTACAATACGGAAGTGAGCAGGTGACCTTACCGGCACCTGTGTATGATTTTGAAGGTGTTTTTTTTTTTTTTTTTTTTTTACACTTTACAACTGGCCCAGAAAAGTATTTCAACTATTCAGTGGTTTCTTACTGGTTCATTGTAATGTCACAGTCCTGCTGAGCTACCATTCATACGATTATTTAATTTAGATGATGATGATTATTATTATTATTATTATTTTTAAATCTTGGCTTTTATGAAGTTATTTCCATGTGTTTTTTTGTAGATATTATTCTAATATTTAACTTTCATTTCAGTCTCGTAAGATTGAAGAATTACGAAGCATGTTGTTTTGTTTTTTAACTCTGCATGCCACTTTGAGTGTTCTTGTTTAATCACTACTACTACTACTACAATAATAATAATAATAATAATTGGTCATGTTTATGTGATCTGAAAGTTTGGTCAGGAGTCTCAGGACCATGACATTGAACCATCCATCCATCCATTTTCTTGACCGCTTATTCCTCACAAGGGTCGCAGGGGCTGCTGGCGCCTATCTCAGCTGGCTCTGGGCAGTAGGCAGGGGACACCCTGGACTGGTTGCCAACCAATCGCAGGGCACACAGAGACGAACAACCATCCACACTCACACGCACACCTAGGGACAATTCGGAGCGCCCAATTAACCTGCCATGCATGTCTTTGGAATGTGGAAGGAGACCGGAGTACCCGGAGAAGACCCACGCGGGCACGGGGAGAACATGCAAACTCCACCCAGGAAGGTCCGAGCCTGGACTCGAACCGGAGACCTCAGAACTGGGAAGCAGACGTGCTAACCACTCGACTACCGTGCCGCCCGACATTGAACCATCATATAGTATAATCCATCTGCTATAGAACATGGACGATGTATTATTTAGACAACCGAAACGTGTGACTCATGAGGAGGAGGCCAATGACAAATACTTTCACCTCCGTCAGTGTTTTTAACTCCTTCATGTCGACCGCAACATCACTTTATAGACTTGGACAGCATTTGAACAATACTATTAGTTTCACTCTTCTTTTAACCATTATTTGCGAGGAACTTTATACATATGTCTTAGTTGGGGGTTGTGGCCCTGAAATGTCAGTCAATTGTTGTTATATAAGGCCTCTTTGGTTCACATAATTTGATAAGCGATTTGACCTAGACCATTGTGTCACTGTGACCTCTCTTTTGCTTGGCCTTGAGACTCTTGGCATTAGCACATATACTAGATTACCATACGGAATATGTCAGGTCTAATTGACTGTTGCTCTTGGATCAGTCCATACTGATGTGCTGTGCAACAACAAATGCTTACCACAGGACTGAACCTTGAATATCATATTGATGTAGTTATTTCGCCATTGAGAGACTTGATCACCCAGGTCCTCCTCAAATGTGCAAAACATATTTCAAAACATTTTATTAATAACTTGACAGTGATGGTGAAAAATCACTACGATGAATCTTAGAAATCGTGATTGGGCTCTTAACTGATAACCATTTTGCCTTGCTTGCATTTCAGGCCTGTACGGTCTTCCAAAGAGGAACGGTAAACTGAAAGACATCAACCATTTTGATGCTGCATTCTTTGGAGTCCATCCCAAACAAGCTAACAACATGGACCCTCAGCTCCGTCTCATGCTGGAAGTTGCTTACGAGGCAATAGTTGATGGAGGTAAGGGTCCTGAACATTTTTCTTGGAAAAATTTAGTGTAGGGTATCAAAAAAATATGATTGTATAGGTTTGCTGGAATGTATTATTTAAACCACAATAACTGTTGATATTGCTGTTGAAGGCCTGATGATCACCTTGTGTTGTGATGCAGGACTGAACCCCACCACTCTGCGTGGCAGTAAGACGGGTGTCTACATTGGGGTGAGCGGTTCGGAGGCCGGCGAGGCGTTGAGCAGAGATCCCGAAGAGCTTCTTGGCTACAGCATGACTGGCTGCCAGCGGGCCATGTTGGCTAACAGACTCTCCTACTTCTTTGACTTCACTGGTACATGCACACACAGCATGATGTACAAATTCCAATTATCAACTTCATGCCAGAGTTTGTTGGATCAATGATCATCTGATCTGATTCTCACACTTGGATCACCTGGTTAGTGATTATTACTTACTAATGTTTGTATTATATATAGTAATTAGTGATGAGAAAAATGAAGCTTCATGAAGCACTTGTGATATATTTTTACTTCTCTAAGATAGTGCTCTTGGTTTAAATATGAAGTCCAGTGCAATAGAAACTGATTACATGTCTACTGCATCTTTAACCCAAGAGTGCCATCTCGAGGAGTCAAAAAAAAATCACAAGTGCTTCATGAAGCTTCATTTGTCCATCAGTGACTCTCATAATCAAAATATTGCCAATGTCATTGGCAATATTTTGATTATGAGAGTCACTGATCCACTAAAAACATGTTATCTACACACTGTTGCTTTCTTAGATGTGTTTTACTAATTTCTTCCCTTTTGTCCTCCTGCAGGCCCCAGCACAGCCATAGACACTGCCTGCTCCTCCAGCTTACTCGCTTTAGAAAATGCCTTCCAAGCCATTCGCTTGGGCCACTGTGATGCTGCCTTGGTCGGGGGAGTCAACCTGCTCCTCAAGCCAAACACCTCGGTGCAGTTCATGAAGCTTGGCATGCTAAGTCCCGATGGGACCTGCAAGTCTTTTGATTCCTCAGGTACAAATATTTTGATCTGGTGTTGAACATACCTGTATTTATTGATACATTTATTATTCTCTTGTCAAGGTAATGGATACTGTCGTTCTGAGGCAGCAGTGGCAGTGTTGCTGACCAAGCGGTCGGCAGCCAGGCGAGTTTACGCCACGGTATTAAATGCTGGCAACAACACGGATGGATATAAAGAACAGGGTGAGGGGGCACACTAGTCACAGTATGGTGCAAGAGCAGCGTTTGGTTGAATGATTTGAAAAGATGACATGGCAGAAATTAGGTCAGTGCGTCTTAGATTATTTTGTACTCTTCATTGGTTAGATATAGCGTCATGGTGAAATAGTGGCCACAGTCAGGCGATCCGGGTTCAAATCTCAGCATGAGTGTGAATGGTTGCTTGTCTAATATGTGCCATGCGAGTGGTGACTCATCCAGGATACACCCCGCCTCTCGCCCAATATCAGCTGAGATAGGCTAAAGCTCACCCCAAACACGAATGAAGGCATGCGCTATAGAAAATCATTGATGGATGCGTGGATGGAAGTTTATTGTATTACGATTGAATGTAAGTATTCTTGTGTAGTACATGAAGAGAGTTACCTCACTAAATTCCCTTTGTCTTGTAGGAGTAACGTTTCCTTCAGGTGAGATGCAGGCGACATTAGTTCGTTCTCTGTATCAAGAGGCAAATATCACACCCGAGCAGGTCGAGTACATCGAAGCCCATGGCACCGGAACAAAGGTCAGTGCGTCTGTTGTCTTACCTAAAATCTGCCTCTGTATTTTATTTTTTATTTTTTTTTAAACCAAACCTCAACCTTAAAATAACTTCTGACAAATTCATGTTTGGGTCTGCCCTCAAGTGGGATGTCGATGCTCTCAACTTGCAGGTCGGTGACCCACAGGAGGTTAATGGTATTGTCAGTGTGTTCTGCCAGTCAAAGCGAGAGCCACTGCTTATTGGGTCAACCAAGTCTAACATGGGCCATCCAGAACCGGCATCTGGGCTGGCTGCCATGGCAAAGGTAAGGGGCGTTGTGCAGTTTAGTTGGTCAAATCAATACAATATTAGATTTATTCATCCATTCATCTGAAAAAAGATGTTTAATGCAGAGAGAATTTCTGAAACAAGTATTAAAAATAAGACTTGGACATGTATTGTTGTTGAATAAAAGCATCACCAGTCTCCAGCCATCTGACCATGAGACACTCAAGGGGAATGTTAAACTATTCATAAACACGGGTGTCTATTGCATTCTATTTAACTCCCTGTGAAGACTCTCCAAGGTTGTTATCTTATCAGTTTGGCCTCATGCTCCAGGAAACTGAGTACCTAATCCAATCTAAAGCTAATCTTGTTACTCTCTCATTATCGAGGAAGAGTTACATTACCGTAATATATGTAAACTTAAAGGTCACACCATATACATAAACCGAACACAGAAAGAAAGAAAAAGTAAATTGATTGTAAAAAGTTAACATCAATGATAATGGATAAAATCCAACATTGATGTACTGATCATGCAAACCAATATGATAACATGAAGAATAGTTTACATTAGCTTTTAATTTACATTTAATACATTGTGTCTAGGGTTTGCATTGATAAACTTATTATTAACCAATAAAAATATGGTCAAAAGTTACCAAATCCAAAAAAATGACGCTTACCGTAGTTAACTCAAAGAACAACACATGAGCAGTATTTGTATTGATACATCAGTATTATAGGCAATAAACTTAAGAGATGATGTTTTTCTTTTGTAAATCAATAAATAAAGATTAGTTGAGAATTATTCACCAGAAATGAATGAAAATATTTTTTCTCAGTCTGGACCCCCCATCATTGGCAACTACTACACCAATCAGCATGAGAAAGGGTGTTTAAATAGTTGTTTGGTGTTTATTTTGACAATTTATTTGATACAGTTTCTCTATATAATGACAGATGCACATTTAATTTGAAGTATGAAAAGGTCTACCATTTACAGCTACTGCCACAGTCAGAATGGGGGGGGTGCTCTTCTGACTTATGTTGATTTGTCATTGTGAAATGTGTTATTTGTGGATGGTCCCTAACACAGACTGTAAAAGAAATACAGAGCAGTACAGAAAGAGGCGTGACGAGTAATTATTCATTGATTTTTTTCCAAATCAAATTGACAAAATTGAAAATGCATGCGAGTTTAATTATCTTGATCAAAAAATACATAAACAGTTTTTGAGTTAAAAATTGGCCATCCTGGTTCCATCACAGTTCCTTTGACAAATCACCTCAATAACAAAAAGTACACATGGCATAAACAATTTAAAGTTATGTACTGGTAGTTAGCTATGTACTGGTATATGAAATCATTTCTTTACACTATGTGTAGGTGCTTCTCTCTCTGGAGAAAGGCGTGTGGGCCCCCAACCTACACTTCAACAATCCTAACACTGACATACCTGCCCTCACTGATGGTCGTGTTCAAGTTGTTGATCGACCTATACCCGTACGTGGTGGCATCGTAGGCATTAACTCCTTTGGATTTGGGGGTTCAAATGTCCATGTGATCCTTCGTCCCAGTGAGAGGAGTGTTCAGACAAAGGGTGACATTAGCACACCAAGCAGGACTGTCCCTCGAGTGCTTCAAGCTTGCGGCCGGACGGAGGCCGCTGTGAACTCGCTGCTCCAAAAAGCAAAAGGAAACAGTATCAATGATGCATTCCTGTCTTTGCTCAATGGAGTGTCGGGAAGTCCAACTGCTGCTATGCCCTATCGAGGCTACACACTGATTGGCACTCTGACTGATACCACTGAAGTACAGCAGGTGCAGGCCACTCCAAGGCCCCTTTGGTACATATGCTCAGGTGAGACCATTCAGGAGCATGAGAGTACTAAAACGATCTGAAATACTATTTACCTCTGGACCAACTCTGATAGATGACACACTTGCATTGTATATGTATCACAGGTATGGGGACACAGTGGGCGGGAATGGGTCGCAGCCTCATGCAGCTACCAGACTTCAGGAAGTCAATAATGCGATCAGACATGGCCCTGAAGGAAACGGGTCTGGTTGTGTCACACCTTCTAATGGAGGCCGATGAGGCTACTTTTGAAGACACCGTTCATGCCTTCGTTGGGCTCGCTGCCATACAGGTAGAGGCGCAACTCTTTTGGCAATAAAGAAGTGCAATATTGTAAAACATATGCCTGCTTTTATGACTTTGTTTACTTTTATTTTTTGGCTGACTAACAGAGTCAAAAGCTGGCATTTTAACAGTTGTGTGTTCTATGCCTCACCTGAATGCAGATAGCTCAGCTAGACGTGCTCACGAAGATGGGTCTACAGCCTGACGGTATTGTGGGCCACTCAGTGGGAGAGCTGGCTTGTGGCTATGCTGACGGGTCCCTCAGCCAGGAGGAGGCCATCCTAGCTGCATACTGGAGAGGACGTTGCATCAAAGAGGCTGATCTTCCTCCTGGGGGCATGGCTGCAGTGGGTGAGTGGAAGCACTCATCACTCTCATCTGTTATGAGTGTAATCACAGCTGTTTTGCTGGTACATACAGAATTGGACTATTAAAAAATTAAATCCATTTTTCTATCAATTCTGTTTATTGTTGATATTAATTTGATGCTACACAGAATGGGGGACTAGTGGTTAGCATGTACTGCTATTCGCCCTGGGTTGGCTAGGCTCCAGTTCACCTTCGACCTTATTTAGAGCATCTGCAATAGAAAATGGATGGATTGTTTTTTTTGCGTGATGTTTCAGGATTGACCTGGAAAGAGTGTATGGCTCAGTGTCCCAAGGGTGTCGTCCCAGCCTGCCACAATGCTGAGGACACAGTCACTATCTCCGGTCCTCAGGTCAGACGTCTTAGCTGGATGCCAAGCATAAATGCAAATAAATGCTAATTGTCATCTAGATTTAACCAGTTGTATCGTGCGTTTCATTAGGAGGCAGTCAGCAAGTTTGTGGCTGAGCTCAAAGAGCAGGGAGTGTTTGCAAAGGAGGTGCGCAGCGCAGGTGTGGCTTTTCACTCGTACTATATGGAATCTATCGCTCCAACTCTCTTAGCTGCCCTAAAGAAGGTATTCACATACTGTATTCTGTTTTTCAACATAATTGTATGAGTATGATTGGAACATTCTGTCGTACTGTACTATTTTAATGTTGATATATACTTTATTAAATGGCAATAATTATTTTGTGTATAGGTCATTAAAAATCCAAAGCTGCGTTCACACCGTTGGGTGAGCACCAGCATCCCTCAGTCGGAATGGGACACTCCTCTGGCTTTATACAGTTCCGCTGACTATCATGTCAACAACCTCGTGAGCCCGGTTCTGTTCCAAGAGGGCCTCAGCCTGGTGCCTGACAATGCTGTCGTTTTGGAAATAGCGCCTCATGCGCTCCTTCAGGTGTTTTATTTTTTATTTTTTTGTTTGAGTTTAAGACAGATTGGTTATCATGCTGCTGCTATGTTTCAAATCATAATGTACTGTTTTATTTCATTCCAATGAAACTAAAAACGGAATAAATCTATAGTGTACTTGAAAATCCTTCGTAGAACTGTTAAGTGTGTGTCTGTACAGTACATGGACAATGTTGTTTATTTAGCTGCACTCATCAAACTGTGAAAAATTATGTATAACAGATTTGTTTTCAAAAGGTTCAGGAAACACTTGGATTTGAGATTTTCTTTTTCAAAATACTATAGTCTCGACTTCCTGTCATCGTTCCTTAGGCCATCCTGAAACGTAGCCTGAAGCAAACATGTACATCACTTCCCCTCATGAAGAGAGGTCACCCCAATAACCTGGATTTTTTTCTCTCCCACATTGGCAAAGTTTACATGAATGGGTCAGTAAATGTCTCCCTTTGCCTTGTGCTTCCATTCAATTATAATGACTCTTGGAAGTATATTCTGGTTACTGATAATACAATTCTTTGTGAATCTCTATAGCATCAACTTAGATGGGAATGCTCTGTGTTCAGAAGTTAAATACCCTGTACCAGTTGGCACCCCTATGATTTCTCCCTTGGTGCAGTGGGACCATTCTCAGACATGGGATGTACCCAAGACCGAGGATTTCTCCTCTGGCTCTGGGTCAAATTCTGCCATTGTCTACAACATCAGTATGTACTGTACATCTGCTTTCCTTTGATTTTATTCAGGAAAACATTTTTATAAGGTTTTTTTTCCTAACCCATTTTTTTCTGTCCCCAACTCTAACCGACAGACATAAATCCGGAATCTCCAGATTATTACCTGATTGGACACTGCATCGATGGGCGTGTCCTTTACCCAGCGACTGGATACTTGGTGCTGGCCTGGCGCACCTTAGTGAGAAGTTTGGGACTTGTCATGGACACCACACCTGTGACATTTGATGATGTCACCATCCATAGGGCCACAATCCTGCCAAAGACTGGTGATTAGTAGAAGCAAGCATGCTGTTGCAATGATGGATCTTGTCATGCCATTCAATGTCTACATATGCTATCAGGAAATTATTTTAACAGGCTAAATTTCATGTTTGCGCACAAAAAAATAATAATAATAATAAAATAAGCAAAAGGGTTTTATTGTGTTTTGAAAGCGAGCTCTTCATATGCACAGTCTTGACATTTTTTTGCTCTTTACAGGCGTTGTCCAGTTGGAAGTGCGTTTCATGCCTGCCACAAACAAATTTGAAGTTTCAGAGAATGGAAACCTGGCAGTCAGTGGTAGGTAGTTTTTATATTGAATTGGAAGTTGCAATAATGACAACCACTTCGAGATTGTTATGTAAAAGTTATCAAATTGTGCACAGATATCAAATCTTTTGTATTTTGCAAATTAAGACTTATATTAAAATCCCACCTCTTCTTCACATGAAGTTTGAAGCATTTTATAGGGTTTTGTAAATATTTTTTCTTGTTATACTTTTTATTAAAATGTTGACATACAGTGCAATATTCCAACAAGTATTCTGTCATTGTCAGGAAAAGTCTGTGTTCTGGAGGATGCAGCCCTTGATTCATTCCATAGGCAATTGGATCAGGAATCTCCCAAAGACATCAAGGACCCCAAACTGAAACTAATGGCACATGATGTATACAAGGAACTGAGACTGCGGGGTTATGATTATGGCAAGACTTTCCAAGGCATTTTGGAATCTAATAATGCTGGTGAGTTTTGAGTACGAAGTGTGTCATGTTTTGGTCTACCGGTAATTTGCGCTGTAGGAATGTAGTCAAAGAAGTGACCAATACAGTTTGGATCAGATCCAAAGTAACAGATCGATGACTTTGTATATCACTAACTTTTAATTGCCATGGACAATAGACAATACTGCAACACACCGTAAAAGGTCGAGGGTCTTTGTGTTATTCTCAGTGGTGATCTTAGCGTGAATGGCATCCTGTACCCCCCTTTGACACTTTGCCACTATCTTGTGTGTTTGTCAACTGAACTGTTGCAAATGTTCTCCTCCAGGTGACAATGGGAAGTTGCAGTGGACGGGAAACTGGGTTACACTTCTGGATACCATGTTGCAGATGATTGTTGTTGGGCTCTCTGGCCGTAGTCTTCGTTTGCCAACCCGGATTCGCTCAGTATGCATTGATCCCGCAGTCCATCTGGAAAAAGTCTGCGAGTATGCAGATGGAAAACTAGGTATGTTTTCACATCCCCGATACAGATGCTGAATACATTAGTGATAGTGGACTAAAATTAAAACCTGGAACTGATCAACTGATCACCACGATACTTGCAAAACATTCAGGGATTTGTAATATTAGCAGTGCTTTACGTCATCGGGCCAGCTACACTGCATATTTGATGTCATCTTGTGGGCCAAATCTAATACCCCACACAGTGAGTTTGACATGCATGATCTAAATGATGAGAATATATTTGTAATTCATACTATTCATAGCATAATGGAATCCTAATAAAGCATAAAATTTGTTTTTATAAGACTTTTCTGTCAAATATTCTGATAGCTGTGACAGTCCACGTCAACCGAGGCCTTGACAAAATCACTGCTGGAGGAGTACAGATCAGTGGCCTGCATGCAACTGTGGCACCACGTCGGCAGCAGCAGCAGAACCCACCGACCCTGGAGAAGTTCCTGTTTGTTCCCTACATGGAGACGGAGTGCCTAACAAAAAATGGGAAGCACGCAGCGCAGCTGAAACTTTGCAAAGGTGCTTATCAAAAATCCTATTTTCCTTGTATAAAATGCGGCATTGCGTTGTTGTTGTTGTTGTTGTTGTTGTAGTAATCATTTCAGTGTTAAGAACTTAGGATCATATATAATGCTCTGATTTTATAGTTTAGACTTTCTTATCATCATAGAAATTCCATGGATCCATAGAATATTTGTAATGTTTTTTTTTTCTTATTATTCTTCAGTAAGATCAGGGCTATGATTTTTTTAAATTATAGTTTTAAACTAAGAAAAACAATGACCATGGCAGATATCATTAATGTCACTAACATCTTTTTGAGCATTCTACCACCATCTTATTATTATTATTATTGTTATTATGTGTTATTCGTTATTTATTTTACAAAACTTGCTGAACAGCCTATTGGTTTTTATATAAATGATTTTATATTTTAGCTTGCAATATATAAGTAAAACCCTCCAAAAGAAAAATAAATATCTTACCAGCCCATTGTCAATGTTGTCTTTGACCCATCGTCTCCATCTAGGATTAATCCACAAACTGCAGCAGAAGTTGGCCCTTCATGGTATGAAGCTCTGCATCCCAGGGCTGCAGGGGGTGTCGGAAAGCTCTCTTCCCACCACTGGTTCCTCTGAGCCTGGCTTGACCCAGTTGCTCAGCATGCTCTGTAACCTGGAGCTGAATGGGAACCTTAGTTCAGAGCTGGAGCAGACCGTGGAAAATGAGAGGGAATGTCTGCTACAAGACGGTCTGCTACGGGGCCTTCTGGATGGCCAAGCCCTCAGGCACTGTGTGGACACAGCCATGGAAAACAGCAGCCCTGGCAAGATCAAAGTCTTGGAAGTAAGAAACTGAATAAATAGGGGGAAATTGTCTAATACAAGAATATATAATACTTCTGTAATTGATGAATATTTACAATTATTTTTCCTACCTCTTGCCAGGCACTCTCCAGTGAGGGTCAGCTCTTCTCACGTGTAATAGAACTCCTCAATATCCAGCCCATGATGCGTGTGGACTATGTTGCCACGGCAGCCAGCAAGGATCTTCTGGCTCCCTACCAGAACAACCTGGAGGAACTTGCAATCACGACAGCAGAGTGGGACCCTATGTCGGGCCCAGCTCCTGGAGGTTCAGTAGGAGGGGCTGACTTGGTGATGTGTAACCATGCCTGGGCTCCTCTAAGGGTAGACCCTCATCTGCTGGTGACAAATCTGGCTTCTGGAGCCAGGCAAGGGGGATTTGTTCTCCTCCACACAGTGCTTAAGGGGGAGACACTTGGGGAAACAGTCAGCTTCCTCTCTGGAGTCAGTGACAACAATGGTCAGCAAGGATTGCTCACACAGGTCAGTAGAAAGGACTGGACTGCTTTTTATATAGTGAGACACAAATCCTCTTACAGATACATTACTCTTTGTGTATGCATACTGTCAGTTGCAAGTTTAGAATCTTGACTAGTAGTGTAAATAGGCATTAGTACTCATTTTATAATCAACTGTATAATTTACATAAAGGTGTAACTCCTCTATCCAGTTTTTATGACAGAGCAGCATTAAATTTAATTGAAATTGACACAAGTTGCATGTAATTTTCCAGCATGTTGTTGAAATAGAATATATACGGCAATAATGCTTTCCATGTTTCCAGGATGAGTGGGAGAGAGTGTTTTCTGAGACTTCACTCAACCTGGTGGCCGTCAGGAAGTCCTTTTATGGCTCAGTGCTCTTTCTCTGTCGCTCTCGAACTCCTGCCAAGCAACCAGTTGTCCTTGCTGTTGAGAGTGCTGACTACAAGTGGGTGGAAACACTCAAGGTATGTGCCGCAGAGTTCTCCGGGATATTGCCATCTCTACCATTTCACTGTATGTAAAAATGTCAATGTAACTTTTTTTTTTCTCTCTATTTCTCTCTCTCTCTCTCATGGGACAGGCAACACTTGCAGCGCCTTCAGATTCTCCAGTGTGGTTGACTGCTTCTCAGGCCCACTGTGGCATTTTGGGAATGGTCAACTGTCTGAGGCAAGAACCAGGCGGTCTCCGAATACGGTACGGCACAGCGCAGCCTTGCTGCAAAATGAAGTAGCCCAAATTAATCATTTAGTTTAGTTTATTCATTTTCTTCCTTTTGGACACATTACAGCTTACATCAATCACATCACATCATTTGCAACATTGACATCCGAAAGAAGGGCTGACGGGTAGAAGCCGACCGAGGCTTATTCGAGACCCGTCCTCATCGACCCATTACTATAACGCATCAGTCATATACATTATTTAGAATAGTCATTGATTTTTATCATTATCCATCCCATACTATCCCAGACACTTCTCGCTCAGTTCCTCTTGAATGTCCGAGTGTAGATTGCGGCTTGTCCCAGTCATTTGGAACTGGTGAGTCGGTTCCCAGACGCCACCAGCAGGCCCACCCCGCCAGGCGAGCAGCCAAGGCAAGCGCATTTCGTCTCTTTCACCAGTAGCGTCTTCGCTGACCTCGGTTCAGCTTTCACACGTGTTGTGGGTTCCAGAATTCTTGTATTCAGTCCATTGGTTTTAGCAATTTTGCCTCAATTCTGGTCAGCTAGCACCACTGTTGCTAGCACGTTGTAGTTCTTAAGGACTCCTGTGCGCTACCCAGCCCAGCTCACCCAGCAGAGCGGCCCACGCCAGCCGCATTCCAGGAACCAGACCACCAACCCCCATTTTGCGTATTGACAGCAGATTCATTGTAGCCACAATACAGCTTTATCATGTAGCCTTGACTGTTACAACAAATGTCCAAACGGAATTAGAGCCAGACAATATTTAGATTCAAACGGGAACAGCAATACATGTTATCAATGCAGGTGTATAAACAAGAGTTAGCTTTGGCAATGTCAGCAAGTAATCATATACAACTCCAGTTTTGCGTAATTAGTGATGTTGTGAGTTACTGTCTCTCAAGCGCCACCAATTCTTCCTCTCTTTTCACGATTCGTGTTTTTTGTTGACCAGGGTTATCTTTAGTTTGAATAAAAATTCGGCAGTCTTTTGTCCACGTGCCTTCGATTCTTTCTCATTTGTTGCGCCTTTTTGGCGATGTCACCATTTCGTTTTGGTGAGATTTTCGTTGATGTAGACATGTTTACCACGAAGCTTGTGACGGTCTCTCAGCAGAGCAATCTTTTTCTTTCTGTCAACAAACCTGATCAGAACTGCCGGTGATTGTGTCCCTCCAGTTGGAAGCGAAAAGCACATCTGAATGTGCGCAGGATCAACAGTTAATCCCAAATCTCTGAGTTGAAGTGTCATTTGCTGTTCCATAGTCTCGTTCCCTGAACACTGGTGAGAATCTTCCGTGCTCGTGCTAGCCGCAGCTCTCGAAGGGTCATGTCGCGGCTTTATCTTGATACTTATGACTATCACACCGTTGATACGAAGATTCTGTTCCAAATCATCCACTTTTTGTTCCAAGGCAACAATGTGTCAATCTTTTTCCGGTGCCTCTTTCTTCAATTGCTGTATTTCCTGAAGAAGTGGTGCAATGCTCTTCTTCATTTCAAGTATTACGGCGACCATTTCACTGAGTTTTTTTTAAGAGAAGATTTTATCTCCTCATTCTCGTCAGCTCTTTTTTCCACCAGGCAACAATGTAGTTAAAAATCCCAATGCAAAAATCAACAAGTAGTTAGAATCACGAGCGAGTGCAGGAGCAAGTACAGATGCGTCCTTCTTCAACAGATGTGTCCTTGACTGATAATTTCACTCATAGCTCAGCATGATGTTCAAAGTGCTGGAGTCTACCTTTGAAATTCAGTCATCTTTTGAATATTTTATTAATTTGTTAGTTAAAAGTGTTTGTAGATGCATTCAACTTGTAACCTAGCACTCATATCACTATTTACTTACCTAATAGATGGTGTATTTTTAATGCATATACATATGTTACGTAAATCACTTCAGTGCAGAATTAATGAGTTGATCTATCGAGAGCCAGAGGTCACCAACCGATTTCCTGTTTTGCTACTGTAAGTTAATTTGACTAAAAGCTATTTTGTTGCAAAAAGGGAGGCTTGATCTTAGCCAGCTGCCTAAAATAAATAAAATTTGGCTGCAATAATAGTACCAATTTGCCCGTCCATTTAAAATCATTGTCCAGTTTAAGACCCAAGTTTGAGACTGTTGGCTGCCAAAAAATTGACGTGTCCGAAGCACGCAGTCAAGACGCACACGCAACCGGTGTAAATCCTGGGTTAAGCTAAGGAGTCATGTTATTTCATGAGTTGATGTAGAGGCCCATCCATTGGCTGCAATGTCCTGCCTGGTGTCACAATGGTGATGAGTCCTTAGGGCCTGTTGATAAGGGTCATGACTTCACGCTACCTAGATAACACATGTTCCCACGGGTTTTAGGGAAATTCTTATGGTGAAAATACAACACTGCTCATGACCAACTGGAGCCTAGTGAAATTGTGCTCCCCACCACCCCACACCCCTCAGAACTGGGGCCTTATTACACAAGGTGGAGGGAATTAAATAAAAAATCAATAAACTAAATTATTAAGTTTAATGTAATTTTTATCATCACAAAAGTAAGCCTGGGAAAAGGGGTGTATAGACTTGAAAACAACATGAAAGCAATTCAAAACATGTCCTGGAAGAAAAAGTAGCTGTCAATGTCTACCGCCAATCATGAAGCGTTACACCCAGTCCCCTACATCCCAACTTATTGGCTCTATGACACGTCACATGACGTCAATTGGCTAGATTAGAACAACCCGTAAATAAGGGCAATGCGTGCTGCCATGACAGAGGATAATTAAGTAACTGTAATTTTACGCAAGTAGGGAATGTCAGTACGTTCCCCATCTCTTGATAACTATTGTAAATACTTGGTAAATCCGGATTGTGCACTGTAACTTATTTTTATCAATTGTGCATGTTTGTGCCATGCTTCCCAGGTGTGCATTTGTGTCAAATCTGAACGGCCCATCAGAAGCACAGACGCTCCAGTTTGACGATCCATCCATGCAGGCGGTGCTCAAGGGGGACCTTGTCATGAATGTATTCAGAGATGGCTGCTGGGGCGCCTTCAGACACCAACTAATAACTCTCGGTACTAATTCTGTTTAGTTGCAAGTGAAGGTTTCTTATCAATGCTTGTGTGATTTAAAGTTAGTGTGTGTACAGCAGCTCATGAACATTTTCAAGTAACCTATAACATTACTAATGTAAATTATTCTGTGTTTTTTGTAGATCGAAATAAAGAGTTGACAGAGCACGCCTATGTCAACGTGTTGACTCGGGGAGACCTTTCGTCACTGAGCTGGATTGCCTCGCCACTCCGCCATTTTGTACCCGACAACCCCAATGTGCAGCTGTGTCGCGTCTATTACAGCTCGCTCAACTTCAGAGATATAATGCTCGCCACGGGCAAGCTGCCACCAGATGCGATTCCAGGTAAATCCTCTCTCGAAAACTCAATTAAGAATCTTCTTTGTTTCGAATAACGGTACTATCGAAGCGGCGTTATTCCTATTGACCAAAGCGTTATACTCTTTGCACTGTGCAGGGGACTTGGCACTGCAGCAGTGCATGCTGGGTATGGAGTTTTCCGGTTATGATGCCGATGGTCGACGTGTGATGGGACTTCTGCCTGCTAAAGGCTTGGCGACAACTGTGGATGCTGATGAAAGATTCCTCTGGAGTGTCCCGTCGAGCTGGTTAGTATCATATGTGAAATTTGAAAAAAAAGACACGTGAAGTGAAGGTTTTTTTGTTTTTGTTTTTTTATTTTTTTTTATTTTAAGGTTTGTCAATATTAGTGTGGTAATTTTGAGTTAATTTAGACTTCCTTTAACACCACTATATATATATATATATATATATATATATATATATATATATATATATATATATATATATATATATGTATATGTGTGTGTGTGTGTATATATTTTTTTTCTTTTTTTAAATGTGCAATGAATGACCGCTCCTTACTTGAAAAGCCTATACTGAGAGAATTTCAGTCCCAACGCAGCAGGCACGTCCACGTCAAAATTTAGCAGTAATAAATTTAATAATAATGCATATACTGTATTTGTGGAGATTGGGGTCTGGTTGTATTTTACGGTTTTAAAAAATGTGCGGAATTTCAGTTACTTCATGTTAAAGATTGGATAGCTCTTAATTTGAAAAGAAAAATGCACTGAGTTGTCACCGTCTTAAAAGTGCAGTTATGCCATCTCGAGGCAGAAAAATAACCAACACAAGTCAACATCGTACAGTACATCTTTTTAATTTTAACTCAGTATTATGAATTATTATGAAATGACTATCAATAACTAAAATGCAGCCTTATTTGTATTAGTTTAACATTTTTTCCACTTATGTTAACAAGATTGGGAAACTTAGAAAAAAATATATTGTATACCTTATTGTTCATTTACTGCAATTGGCTGGCAACCCATTCAGGGTGTGCCCTGCCTACTGCCCGAAGCCGACTGGGTTAGGCTCCAGCACCCCCACGACCATTTATTACTGTTCTTTTGTAACCAGGATCTTCATGATTACCTACCATATTATACAATGATAAAATACTGATAATACACAATGCAAATGACAATATGAATTGAAATATGCTTGGCGTGTCCTGCATGTCACGTCACGAATAAATACTTACACAATCAAAGTATCTGTAAATCAATCAAAGTACTGCTGAAGTGGAGTGAGTTTTAAGTTTTATAGAGTGAAGTTCTGCTACAATTGAATGTCTCTTGACATGCAGGACTCTGGAGCAGGCTGCCTCAGTGCCAGTGGTCTATGCCACAGCCTATTACTCTCTAGTGGTTCGCGGCAGGCTGCGCCATGGAGAGAGTGTTCTCATCCACTCAGGATCAGGTGGTGTTGGGCAGGCCGCCATTGCCATTGCACTCAGCAAGAATTGCAAAATCTTCACAACAGTTGGTAAGTTGGTTATTGGTGAATGTGATGATGGTGTTTTATTATATTTCAAATTGATTTTAAAATAGATGTCAGTATTTTATTGTGGATGTTAAATTCCCTAGTCAAATAATGACAAAAAAAAAATTCTGGAATTCAGATTATTTAAAATGATACTTTTTAAAGGTGCAATGAATGTTCTCATTTATGTCGATACACACCAAACAAAGACCTTTCTTTGTTTTCATGTTTGTAGGTTCAGCGGAGAAGCGCGCTTACCTGCAGCAGAGGTTCCCCCAGCTCTCGGTAGACTCTTTTGCTAATTCCAGAGACGCGTCTTTTGAACAGCACGTCCTCCTCCACACTCAGGGAAAAGGTTTGTGTAATCCATCTTTGATAATAAAGTCTGGGTTAGTGAAGCATCTTAAACTGCAATGAGGAAAGCAACTGTGTTTTTTCTTTGTGTTCAAATATTTACCATCTAATGTATGCGATCAACTTATAATAATGTGTAATGCATGTAATGTGTTTCAGGTGTGAATGTGGTCCTGAACTCTTTGGCAGAGGAGAAGCTACAAGCTAGTATTCGCTGTCTTGCGCGACACGGACGATTCCTGGAGATTGGCAAATATGACCTGTCCAACAACTCTCCACTTGGTCAGTAAGAAGCCAGATTAGGGCGTACTTAACTTCAACAAACCCACATGATGTCTGGTTTTGGTTCATGAACGGAGTCAAATGTTGATCTCTCCAGGCATGGCCCTGTTCTTGAAGAACGTGGCATTCCACGGCATCTTGCTGGATGCTCTCTTTGAAGAGGGCAATCGTGAGTGGGAGGAGGTGTCGCAGCTGCTTCAGGAGGGCATCGCAGTAGGTGTAGTCAAGCCTCTCAAGACCACCGTGTTCGAGAGGGACCAAGTAGAGGAGGCATTTAGATACATGGCCCAGGGAAAACACATTGGCAAGGTCCTTCTGAAGGTCAGTCACACTTTTGATCATCAAATGAAGTTTTGACAATGTTTTACAGTTCACCAACAACAATTCAAATAGGTTTTAGAATACACCTGCAAATATTAAACCATCATGATGCATTGAAAAAGCATAGTGACGGTTTTGTCCACACAGGTGTGTCACGAGGAGACATCAGCCCATACTGCTTCCCCTTTAACCATCCCAGCCCTCCGTCGCACCTACTGCCTGGCCTCCCACACTTACATTATCACGGGTGGGCTTGGGGGTTTCGGCCTCGAGCTCGCACAGTGGCTGACTGAAAAAGGAGCTCTCAAACTGGTGCTAACTTCCAGATCTGGGATCAGGAACGGTAAGACATACTGAGAACAGACTATAGTGAGCAATTTAAAATCTGAGGAACAACCTGTGTAAGGTTGTTCTTTTTTTGCCATTTTTAGGTTACCAGGCAAAGCGTGTGAGTGAATGGAAAAGTCAGAATGTGGAGGTGTTGGTGTCAACAAGTGACGTGAGCACGCTTGAGGGAGTGGAAAAACTCGTTGCTGAGGCCTGCAGGCTGGGTCCAGTTGGTGGGGTCTTCCACCTTGCCATGGTAACATACTCTTTAGTCCTGATGGTAAATAGTACTGATTAGGACTAGGCAAGAATTGAATTAATTCAATTAATCAGCATTTTAAAAATTGAATTGTTGCAAATGAGCTAATCATGAAATTCAGAAAAAAATGTTTTTTTGCACAAGCTATATTGTCTGAACATTTTGCTCAGGATTTATTTTTTTTAATAAATAAAACCTTTGTTGGGTTTATTTCTTTAGTTATAATCAAACTTTCCAGAATGAAATTAAAATTAATTTTTAAAAAATGATTTTTTTTTTGGCCATACTGCCCAGCCCTAGTATGATTTTTTGTATTTATTATTATTATTATTATTATTATTATTATTATTATTATTATTATTATTATTATTATTATTCAGTGATACCAGTAACAAGTACCACTAGGACTTTTGGTACATAAAATTTTTCTTTCAAAAAATAACAGAGCACTAGACTACTCGAGTTGAGCACTCATACTTGTCTTGGTCTGGAAAAAAAAAACAGTGGTATTGAACATATGTAGTATTTTTATAGTCCTTACTGAGTTTCTCATGTCTGCAGGTTTTGAAGGATGGCATGTTGGAGAATCTGACTCCTCAGCAGTTCCTTGACGTAAACAAACCTAAATATGATGGCACCTTGAACCTTGACAAGTAAGCCGTCCCTTCTTCTTCTTGAGCAGTCGAGAAAATGAAACGAGTCGATTCAAAGGAATGTTACTCACTCCCTCTCCAGAATCACAAGAAAATCCTGTCCAGAACTGGCTTACTTTGTCGCATTCTCATCGGTCAGCTGCGGCCGGGGCAATGCCGGCCAAAGTAATTACGGTTACGCCAACTCAGCCATGGAGCGCGTGTGTGAGAAGCGGCGTCACGATGGCCTTCCTGGACTGGCAGTCCAATGGGGGGCCATTGGCGATGTGGGTGTGGTGCAGGAGACGATGGGCGGCAATGACGTCGTGATCGGTGGCACCCTGCCGCAGAGGATCGCCTCCTGCTTGGATGTGCTCGACCACTTCCTGTGCCAGCGCAGCCCTGTGATGTCAAGCTTTGTGCTGGCGGAGCGGGCCGTTGCCAAGAACGAGGCGGGAAGCCAGAAGGACTTGGTGGACGCTGTAGCTCACATTCTGGGTAATGTTCTGAGACACAATTTGATTTTGGAGATTTCATTTATGGAACGGAAATAGATCATATCTAATGCACCTCCTCCTTAGGCGTGCGGGATGTGAGTAGCCTGAACGCCGATGCTTCATTGGCTGACTTGGGCCTGGACTCGTTGATGGGCGTGGAAGTTCGCCAGACGCTTGAGCGTGACTATGACATCGTTATGGCCATGAGGGAGATCCGGCAGCTTACCATCAGCAAGCTCCGTGAACTGTCCAATAAGAAGCCAGAAAGTTCAAACGGTAACATTACATATCTGAATTGACATCATACTGTTCCTTGCAAGTTCAAAAGTTTGTTTGTTTTTTTGTTTTGTTTTTTTATTTTAGGGGTGGCAGGCGATTTTTTTACTTTTTTTAATAATTATTAATCGCATGACTTAGTCGTTAAATCACAATTTTATATCTGTTCCAAATGTACAATAAAATATTTTTTTTCTAAGTTTTCATACTCGTTAAAATAAAAGTGGCAAAAAATGTTAAACTAATAGAATTATGGCTGCATTGTTTTGCCATTGATATAGTAATTTCATAATTCATCACATTTAGTTAAAATTAAACGTACTCAACTGTAAAAAAACAAACAAATGTGATTTGTGGTGAGGCCAGTATGTGCCACTAGATGGCATAATTGCATTTGTAAGATGTTGGTGACAGCTCAGTGCATTTTTCATAAAGTAACTTGTGTAATTCTGCACATTTAAAAATTGTCAAATACGACATGACCCCAGTCTCCAGAAATATATGCGTTATTCATCCATCCATCCATTTTCTTGACCGCTTATTCCTCACAAGGGTCGCGGGGGCTGCTGGCGCCTATCTCAGCTGGCTCTGGGCAGTAGGCGGGGGACACCCTGGACTGGTTGCCAACCAATCGCAGGGCACACAGAGACGAACAACCATCCACACTCACACGCACACCTAGGGACAATTCGGAGCGCCCAATTAACCTGCCATGCATGTCTTTGGAATGTGGGAGGAGACCGGAGTACCCGGAGAAGACCCACGCGGGCACGGGGAGAACATGCAAACTCCACCCAGGAAGGTCCGAGCCTGGACTCGAACCGGAGACCTCAGAACTGGGAAGCGGACGTGCTAACCACTCGACTACCGTGCCGCCCTATATGCGTTATTATTTCATGTAATTTAATTGCTGCTAAATTTTGATGTGGACATGTCTGCTGTGTTGCGACTGGAATTCCCCCAGTTCAGGCTTTCCAAGTAAGGGGTGGTCATTAATGGCACATTAAAAACAAATAGTGGTTGTTAAAGGAACTTTAAATTAAACTCTTTGACTGCCAGGCGTTATAAAAACAAAACAAAAAAATCCACAGTGCCAGCCGCTTTTGAGCATTTTAACTCATCTTTCAAGGCAAAAAGAATATTGTTTGCCTTTACTACATATACAATGTGGCTACTCAATGAAAGTTTGCATTCCATTCATTGGAATTTTACTAGTCATCATGAAACGTCTTTGGCAGTCAAAGAGTTAACCTGTTAATTTTGACATGCCTATTTTTTTTTTTTTTATTATTCACTGTCAAATTTTCCATGTTCCAGCGAAAAAGGACGTCATTCGAACCTTGTCGGAGTCTAATCTGACAGAGCTGCTAGTCAACCCAGACGGTCCCACGGTGACGTCCCTCAATGATGTGCAGAGCCAGGAGAGGCCGCTGTTCCTTGTCCACCCAATAGAGGGCTCCATTGCCGCCTTCAAGACACTTGCCTCCAAGCTTAGCGTGCCTTGCTATGGCTTGCAGTGCACCAAAGGTACTGGCAGTGATGCATGCGGAGCCCTTTCACCATCTCTTCTCAGACATATTACCACGATTTTTGTATGATGAGACTGACATGAAAAATGTATTCATCAAGTTCATCACTTGCCTCCCCAGCTGCTCCGCTGGACAGCATCCAGTCTCTGGCGGCGTACTACGTGGATTGCATCAGACGTGTTCAGCCAGACGGGCTTTACCGAATCGCCGGTTACTCGTTTGGCGCCTGCGTGGCGTTTGAAATGTGCACTCAGCTGCAGAAGCAGAAACGGCCCGTGGAGAATCTCTTCCTGTTTGACGGCTCACACTCCTATGTAGCAGCCTATACACAGGTGCGAGGTGGAAATACACTCACGCAATATATCGTTCTGGACAAAATTTAGGATTAGGTTTCTTTAAGATCTCTGAGAAAGCAGTGCTCAGCATTAGCATGGTTTTCTCAGGTCATTAAAAAGCAATAAAAGTCATTAGATGGATTTTGTGAAAATAAAAACGTAATTGGTACTAAAAAGCATTCAATACAATCTCAACTCAACTCAAGTTTATTTATATAGCGCTTTCAAACAGCCTGAACTGTCACAAAGCGCTTTACAGAAAGACAAAAAAAAAAAAACATAACATATAAAACATTAACACCAATTCAATACAATCACAACAAATCAACATTCTTCCCTTAATGGCAATTGAGCGGCCGGCGGGTGAAGTTACGTTAGACACATATTGTTGCGCGGTCCGATGATGTATGTGTCCACATTACTTGTCATTAATGTGATTTGTTGCATGAGGCTTTTTCTAGATAGGTGATCCATGAGAGAAAACGGGCGTTTTGAAATGTTTATTCGCTGCGTGCTTGTGACGTTGGAGCAAGTCTGCAAAACATTATAATGTGAGCCACCATCCAACATGGTGTTTGAGGAATAGAAATGCACCACAAAGCTGATTGTGTCGCTGTTTTCCCATGTCTCCAGAATTTGCGCATTGCGTACGGTCGGTCCAGACTTGACGTGGCGGTGCGTAAAGTTTCGCGTTCAGTTTGTTTTCTATGAATACCACCTTTGGCACAGAGACGTTCGTACGTAGAGTTTTGGCCTCATTTTGATCGTACGCAAGCTTTATAAATGAGGCCCCAGATGTTTGGTATTTTACGTCTTTGTGTCGGGAAAATGAAGAAATGGAAATTTCAGCCCAAGTGGCTAATTGAAGTTGATGGGCTTTAACCATGTTTTGAAAAGTTTCCTCAATCTTGCCAAAAGGGCCGTCATTGCGGTGAAATCCCAAAGCATGGTTGCTACAGATCTCAAAGGGATGGATGTACAGTACATGGGCAATCCCAGACTCCTTATGAATGCCCGTCTTGTTACTTGGGTTGACTCCTAGTCACTTGCTCTTTAGACGTTTGGCGTATATTATTCAGCAACTCCAGAAGATGGCTCGCTTAACATTTTTTTTATTTCTGGCTCGTCTGCCATTAAAACTGCTTCACTATTGGCAGTGTGCATCTATGTAAAAAATTATCAAAATTAATGTATACATCGTAGTGCAAATGAGTCACTCTGACACAATTTAACAATAAGCCTAAAAATGATTGTAATTTGCAACGGACATTATGTCCAGTTGCTTCATGCTCCAATTAATTTGCTCTCAATTTGGCAGAAAAATTACCTCATCACAAACGTATGACTCAATGTTTCACACGTCCTTTCAACTCTATAGTGTATCTTGAATGACTATAAAATCACTATCATTGAGCTAAGTTACAAAATTTGTATGAGGTTAACATATTTGTCCACGTTTCCTAATTAACAAGTGATAAATGTTAAAAAAATATTTGATTGTACATTTTAGAACAGACATGTGAGATTAATCGCTAGTCAACTCTCGAAATCTTGATTAATTGTGATTAAAAGTCCTTATGTAATTGCATGTATATGTGTGACCCGCTCCGGCAAAAGGGTCCAATCTAGACATATGGACGATATTAGACATTTTTTGTCCATTTTGAGATTTGTCCACAAATAGCTTCCTTGAGGTCTCTAGTTTGATTTCCAAGCAGCACAAAAGTCAAAATTGTCATAGAAGTGTATGAAAATAAGCAATTATTAGACAGTATGCCTCGTAACGAGAGGGTAAACTACACCATTCAGCACGAAAGTGAACAGAACAGTCATCCTACCTATCGTTGGTCCGGATACCAGCGAATTGTAATCTCCAAACAGACATAACCTTCAATTTCGGGATTTCTTTCTTAATGAATCAATTTCTACTTTTAATTCAAATGACCAGGTATACACACTAAGGCATGTCCATTGAGGGATGGACTTGGATGAGGAAGTCAGGAAAAAAAAGTTATGACATGCGCCAGTGCCTTGTATGTAATTTAGACTAATGTAATGTCTTGTAAATACTAATGTAATGTTTTGATCACTTGTTAATTTCATATGACGGCGCTTCAGCGACGCGTCACAAATTAAGTCTGCTTGGTCCGTAAATATCACTACACATTTATGCTCTTTTACGTGGGATGACTTGAATATAAAAATCAGCTATGAAATATGAAACTTGAAGATGAAAAATGATTGCATTGGTCCTCTCCAAAGAGTCAATGACACACCACCCCAAAATGCACACAGGCTATATTGACTTGTAAGTACAATAATGTAGTGTCCCTCGTGTTATACTTGGGGTGGGGTGGTGGGACAAAACCAACAAAAACATGTTAAACCATCACATAATAATTTTCTTCATGTGACCAAAAGCATTTGAGATATCACATCCATGACAAGTTATCAATAAAGCACTTATCATAGGCCCCATCAAATGGCAAATAATCTTTTAATTGACACAAAATTATGTAATCAAATTTCCCACTGTGGTAATATGACCCCATTCAAGCAAGAAAATACCACAAGGAGCAACAATAAAATAAGCTAATTTTGGCTAATGCCTCAGAAGATGAATTGTAAGCTGAATGTGATCTTCAAAGTTGAGGCTGATCTCTTGAGAGGTCAAACTTCCAAAACATTCAAAGGGTTCAAATCTCAGACGATGGCCTTGCCTGCTATTGGAACTGATATTTCAACAGTTCCTGAAAATTTCAGGTTGATATCTTTTTCCCAAGGTACTTGGTTGCTATGGACATTTGAAAGATGCAAGTACCAAAACTTTAAAGCCCTTTTTCTCAAAACTAGCGATTTCAACCTTCTAAGTTAAAACTGCTGGAACTTTGTCTAATTTTGAGCTACATCCATGTATGATATATCATTTTAAAGGGAATTAAGTGCAGAATTTCAATATGTCAATATCTCAATTTTGATTTTTTGGCACATGTTGCCAGAGCTGGTCACATATGTAATCATATCATTAAATTAGGTTTGCTGACACCTGCAGAAAACCTCAATAAGTGTGTGTAGACTTTTTATATCCTCTATCTTGTGAGGGAAATGACATTTAAGAAAGTATTTTATTTGTATGTATTTTTTCAGAGCTACAGGGCCAAGCTGACCCCAGACAAGGAATCCGAGGCTGAAACCGAAGCCTTGTGCGCCTTCATCCAGCAGTTTACGGACGCAGAGTACAGCAAGGTAAACGAACACATTTCACATTTTTCTTGACCAGCCCTTTATCACAACGGTTTTTGGTCTCTCTCACTTTCTCACCAGCTTCTGGACACGCTTCTGCCGCTGCCGGACTTGGAAGCTCGTGTCAACGTGGCCGTGGACCTCATCACATCCACGCACAAGAACTTGAGCCGGGACTTGCTGAACTTTGCGGCTTCCACATTTTACTGCAAGTTGAAGGCGGCCGACAGTTACGTCCCCGCTACCAAATACAACGGAAACGTGTTGCTACTGCGTGCCAAAACCAGCAGCGAATACGGACAAAGCCTGGGAGCCGACTACAAGCTGGGCGAGGTAACAAGCATCACTATGCTGACGTCTATTTACATCTTACACATCATACTGTGTTTCTTTCTTCCAGGTATGTGACGGCAAAGTGTCAGTCCACGTCATTGAGGGCGACCACCACACGCTTTTGGAAGGAGAGGGAGTGGACTCCATCAGCAGCATCATTCACAGCTCGCTGGCTGAGCCAAGAGTCACCGCAAGGGAGGGTTAAAACATACGTTCAACAACACGCGTGTTCCGCAACATTCGCCACCCATATAATAGCTTTGTTAGCATATCGATGCTTAGCTTTGTTGAATTTAGGGAATATCCCTACTTTTGAACAACATGTTTACATTGTGTGCCATTTTGCTATATTAGATACTTTAACATTTTCCTTATTTAATGTTTTAAAAACATTGAATCAAAAGAATTTGACTACCCCACCACCCCACCCCACCCCCCCCCACCCCCCCCCCCCCAAACTTGATGAAGCTGCTGTCTTACTCAACTGGGTAAAAGTTATTGCTTTTTAAGGATTTTCTACATTGGAAGTTAAATAAGTTATTTTAAATCTTTGTTTGTTTTTTATCTAACACTTTATTAGAATGAGGATAATCACATACAATAGAATGACACTAAACTTATGTTTGCTCCATCACTGTCAGTATTATTTCACAATTGTGATGTTCATTTTGTTGGCTATGCATTCTGATCAAGAGCTCACCCAACTCATAATGAAATAAGGTCACAATGGACCACGTTGTGATCTTAAGAGGTGAGAAAGGGGAGTTCCACTGAATTTGTACTTCAGGCAAAATCTTTTCCAACTTACCTTACTTATGTAAGACAGACAGAAGGACCTTTTGTGGTAGTGGTACTGTTACAGGGTTACAAAATACAAGTATGCTGTTGGACACAAGTATTACTCTGTATGAACCTACAAGTACTGGTAGGTATTAAAATTCTCCGTGACTAACACCTGTTGTATGCAGATCTTCAGATGTGTTTGAGATCCTCTTGATGTCTGTGTACTTAGTTTGAACCTTATCAGGTTCATGAGCTCCAGTAGGCACTCTGGTCCCCTGCAAGCAGCAGCTAACATGATCTCTTGAGACTTGTGATCTGGTCAATGAAGGATTGAGTGTCAGAGGACAGAGAAACTTTTTGTTGAATTTATGGGACAATGTATTTCCCAATTATGTATTGCTGCAGCTAATAAAAGCTCACTCGGTATTTCATGGGACTGTGATCTTTCTGGGAATTATGTTACCGTATTGAAATAGAAATATTTTCTTATTAAAATAAGAAAATATTTCTATTTCAATACGGTCTTAATGTTTTAAATAGTTCACTGCTTTTTTTTTTAATATTGATATAAATTTAAAGGTACTGTCTGCCAGTTTCACTCTGGAAAAGGCACTTTTTAAATACAGGATTTAAACAATCAAACTACTTCTCAATTTACATATCAGGGCTTGTTTTCATTTCTGGTGTGGAGTTTGTCCATGATTGACTATCATACCAGGAAATGCGTTATACTGACATGATTAAACACGTGTCCCAAATCAGCGCTGATGGCTTTCAGCATCAGATGACACTTTAAATTACAAATACGCCAATTTACTCTGATGCTCACTCATTCAGGTGAGCTCATGTGGATAAATGCTTGATCCAGGTGCATTGCAAAAGACAGCCATACGAATGGTGCGCCAGTTCAAACCCCGACTTGAGCAACTTTTTTTTTTTTTTTCCCTTTTCAGTATAGTCATAATACAACAAGTTAACATCTATTTCGTTAAATGTCATTTGACAAACCATTTCTTCAAAATTAATCCATATTTTCATCTTTCACTTGTACACTTAATTACTAAATACAATACCACACATTGTCACAGCCACATCCATGTCCACGATAGTTGAGTGGTTAAAGCAATGGACATTTTTTTCCCCTACTAAAATTTTTGAAATCGTGATTGTTCGATTATTTTACATCCATTCGATTAAATGTAATTTGACATTTAACTTATTTCTATATTAATCGGCGAGTTCACAATGTGACCTCTTACAAGTTACCAGTTTTGCACACAGAACAGAACCTGTCTGTGCGGTCGAGAGGTTAAACATTGGCTTTTTGAGCTAATGGGGTCACTGGTTTGACTTCCCCTAGGAATTTTTTTTTTCGCTACTAAAATTTCTGAAATCGTGATTGTTCAAGTTATTTTACATCCATTAGATTAAATGTTATTTGACATATAACTTATTTCTATATTAGCTGATGTTTGCTGATAATCCTTTTTTTTTTTTCAGTACCAGCACCCAAAGATGTGAAAGAGGCATTGCTTATAAATAAATGAATGAAAAAACTTTACTTTCCTAGTAATTTTTTATGGTAGGTGTCTAGTGCTGACTACCAACTGAGAATGGGTGGATGGGTTTGTGTTTGTCATTCAAGTACTACTTAATAATTACTAGTAATACTACTACTGTTTCTACTACTATTACTACTACTACTACTATTACTAGTAATTAATAGTTAATTACTATGTAATTACCACATAATTTATTTTTCTATTTCCTTCATTTGCATTCAGCTATTAGCATTCAGCTTAGCATTCAGCTATTAGCATTCAGCTTTCAGCATTCCCACGCAATTTCTCCAGAAATTGCTTAATCTAGTTGAACGTAATATCGCGTGGGTATTGAAAATATTGACATTTTCTACAATGGCTGGCAGTGGATGAGTATCTCAAATCTGCCTGCCAATTTCTAAAGATAGGCCTACACATAGACAATTTGGAAATGTTATTTTCAACTGAATATAGGGTTTGGGGACCCTCGTTTGCCACATGACATGAAAGCATGGAGCATTGAATTTTGTAATGATAAATACCAAAAGGTTGCTGGGCCACTTGGATAGCTGAATCAGCCAGTGAAGCTGCAGAGGATCCGAATTCACGTCGACACAAACATCACAAACATCCGTTTCATTCTTTGAATCTCGTGCAAACACTGAATTATGCAAAACGAATCCTTCCGATTGGCCACGTTTGTCTGACAACATGAAAATGTTTCCTTACTTTTACACAGATGATAAAATTCCTCTGCAAATCAATCCATTTGCATGTCGTGTTACGACTCAAAGTCTGTGATGATGTTGTTTTGCTCCCACAGTTGTAATCTGTCATTTTGTATGAGATTTGTTTTTTCCCACTCAAATTAATATTTTATATTGATTGACCTGTTTAGTAAGAGAAATGTCATGTGATTTTCCAAAATGTAATAAATAATGAAAAGTGCCATGAAGTGTTTGACTGTTTATTCAATAATTTCAGTATATATTTGTTTTAATATTGGCGTATTTGCTTCAGTTTGCTTATTTCAATATTTATTAAAAGATTTCTATTACAATATTGTCTCAATGTTTTGCATATTTCACTGCTTATTTTCATATTAATTCAATTATTTCAATATGTATTTTGCATTTAAATATTTATGCAATTGTGTTATGTTGTGTTGTGTTATGCAAGTGTTTATTTAAATAATTAAATATGAACATACCGTTAATGTTCCATTTTATTGACATACTTATTTGACAATTTCATTTATTTCAACAGGGCGGCACAGTGGTCGAGTGGTGAGCACGTTTGCCGCCCAGTGTTGAGGATGTAAAATCAAGTCCTTGTTTCGCCCTTCCTGGGTGGAGTTTGCATGTTCTCCCGTGCATTCGTGGGTTTTTTCCGGGTACTCCGGCAGGTTCATTGCACACTCTGAATTGTCCCTTTTCTATGATTGTGTGTGTGGATGGTTGTCCATCTCTGTGTGCCCTGCGATTGGCTGGCAACCAGTTCAGGGTGTGCCCCGCCTACTGCCTGAAGCCAGTTGGGATAGGCTCCAGCACCCCCGTGACGCTTGTAAGGAGTAAGCAGTTTTGAAAATGGATGGATGGATTTATTTGCATATTTAATCAATTATATTTTTGGTGATAATTTCCCCATTCATTCATTAATATTCATTCAATTATTTCAAGATTTATGAATAATTTCATTTTTTCAGTAGCTGTTTATTTCAATATTTAGTTATTACAAGTTATAATTCCGTTTTCAAATATTTTATTTGTTTAATCATTTCTATATACTTTAACATTTCAATGTTCAGTGTTTATTTTAATATTGATTTAAATGTAAATGTTTTAGTGTGTCAATATTCATTTAAACGTTTTATTGCAGAAACTATAGGAATTCTTTTTCTTTTCTTTTTTTTTTATTTTACTATGGGAATTCAATAGGAATTAGAATTCTGAGGAAATCTGATGGTGCGGTTTAGTTATTTACTGAATTCTTCAAAACAGATGGATGAAATTGAAAATGGTAATATAATTTTTCTTTTTCTTTTTTTTTAAAAGGGTTCATTCTATTCAGTTAAAAGCTCAATATACATTTTATTGCTGTAACTAAATTTTTTAATCGATCCATCGGTTTTAGGACCTGGGGGAAGATTTCAGTGGTTTCGGGAGCTGGGGCTGGGCATTAAAGGTGAGGAGGAAGTGGTGTTTGTGAGATCCCACATTGATTGCAACAGGTGTGCATTTGACCAACAAGAAAAGGACACCAAACAATTTGCACAGTGCTCAGGACTTTTGTGTGCTATCTTGACTGCAATGAACACTTGAGTGGGCTAACTGAAGCAAAATAATTCAGCAGGATGGTAATATATTTTAATTTATTGTGAAGTTTATTATTTTAAGTGATATTGTGGACTGATAATTTTGGTTTTATTTAAGCCTACAGACACGTGTGTAATGATCAAGAAGCAAAGTACTATTCTTTGAGGGAGTAGGCTATTGTCCAACCAAAAGGTATGACTTTTTAATGATTAATAAGATTGTTTTTTATTTACACTATATGACAAATATGTCTTTGTAGGAGTACACAAACAAGAGTTGTCTTTTTTTTTTTTTTTCCGTGATTACATTTATTTTATGGGCCTTTTATCTATTTTCTCTTTTTAGCCAATGATATTTTTATCTAAATTTAGTGACGGTTTCATTGGGCAAAGTGCAATATTATAGTAGCTGGTATCTAGCGCAACGTTAAGTGGTTGCTTTGAAAATGTCACGCCGCAACCAGAGTGGCGGTTCATGCTTTTGTTTTTACAGTCATGTTCCTGTTTTATTTTGATAGTCCTGACTCCACTCTCACCCCAGGTCACTTACTCTTCCTGCAGCTCAATGATTACCGGTCCACGCCCATGATCAGCACCACCTGTTCCCAATCAACCCGGACATAAAAGCCACCTGATTCCTCCCCTCTGTGCCGAAGTGTCACATAGTGCATGGAAGCGTCCTCTCAGTCCTCGTACCACAGTCCTTGTTTGATGTCTAGCCTTGCCTTGTCTTGCGCCTTTAGTTTGCCCTGGTTTTCCTCCCTTGTGGAGCGCCTTTTGTTCATGTTTTTGAGTGCCCTTTTTTGTATCTCCCGTGTGGAGCTCTTTTTGTTCAGCCTTTTTTCCCTCTTTAAGAGGCGTTTTGGTTTTCGTGTTATTAAAGCTGCAGCCTTGTTGGCCAACTTTACATCTGCGTCTGAGTCCTACCTCCTCACGTCGTGTCAGAAAACCTTTTTAAATAGTGATTGTTTGCAGTGAGTTTTACCTTTTGTGGTTTTATCGATACGGCTACATTGTTTTATATCTTTGCCTTTGCTGGCACTTTCTTTTGTAATAAAAGACTGTACTTTCTATACAAGCCTCCCGTTCTGGTTATTCGGAACAAGTGGCTGTTTTGAATCACATTTGTAGGTCAGGATAGTTGACAGGATTTTTGGAAGCATTTGTGCAGCTTCTCTAGCCACTGCAGATTAGGGGTGGGAATCTCTGGGTACCTCACGATACGATACGCGATACGAGGCTCACGATGACGATTATCCCGCGATATGACGATACTGCGATTATCTATATATTGGTCAGGAAATAAGTCCACGATAAATCTACTCAAGACCTGAACTGATGTTTTTTTTTTCAATGACAAAATAGTTAATTTTCATGCCATCACTGAAAAAACATTAAAACTGGTGTCCTCTTCAGAGTGAGTAATTTAGTGCATTTTTTAAACAAATACAAATGTCTTCTCAACAGAGAACTTTTGTGAACAAATTTGTCTTAAACACTACTGTCATACAACATGCCAGTCAGTTACATAGTCAATTGTTTCATTTTATAAATTTTGAATTAAATTTCAATGAAATTTTAGATATTAAATCAATATTAACATTGATCAGAAATTGTGTGCTTCAAAAAGTATAGATGTTTTAAAACTAACATTGATTATATAATACACATTTTTCATAGAAACCTATGCAAAACTGGGTCACTCGCTGGACAGATAAATGTATTACACAAGTAAAAGTAAGCTCATGCTTTTCTTTAAAATAAAAAAAGAAAGAGAAAAGAGATTTCAGCATGTATGATTTGAGGTCCCAATCACTGATGGAATGCGTGGAAATGGTTAAAAAAAAAAAAAAATGATAGACGTCCATCCGTTGACTCGCTGGTAAGACCTTCTCGTGACGACTCAAGTGCATTAGTTTAGCCCTGATCTCCTCTTACAAAGTTGGAATTCTTTTTCTCAGTGAAATGACCGGTTATTTTACCTGGTTGTCTTCAGTCGTGGTCTGGCTATTTGTATGTGTTCCTTTCTCCCTTTGTTTTGTTAGCGAGCCTCCGCTCTCGTGTTAGTTTGCCATTACTCATTTCTTGTTGCACTAGTGTAGTTTGGAAGTTCGGGAGAGTGGGCTGACATTTGGGAGCTTTAGCTGAGCTCCATTTCATTTTTTAACTATCACAGCGTTGTTTTTCGTGTCGTATTGCCCCCGCTTAAACTCACCGAGCAAGACATTACCTCGTGCCCCTAACGAAATCACGTAGCGAAAACCATCATTCACAACTACGCTTTACGGGTGGAAATCGATTGCAAATATACACAGATGCTGTGCGTGATTAACTTTGCCCAAGTCCGTCTCTTCTCTATTCCATTTGATAAAATCTGAAAATGTATCCTATCCACATCTGACTTGTATGCAGCCAGCGTTTTGTTTACTTGGGTCTTCTTCGGCTGAAGACTGCCGCACATTTCCCCGCCACTCTTATGAGGCGTCAATACTCTGCCTCCGACTCCCGTCACTGCTCGCTACATTGGTAACCCTGACATCCGCCTCGTTGACGTTTCCGAGGCTGAGAATTTGATCGAATTGAGCGACATGGCGAACTCCGCTGGTCTCAAGTTACCGGAGTTTTGGGAGTCGGCCGCGGCGACGTGGTTTGTACAAGCTGAAGCTCAGTTTGCCATCCGGGGAATTACGGACGATTCCACGCGCTACTACCACGTCGGGGCCGCGCTCGGGAGCTCCACGGCGGCCAGAGCTACGGCGCTAGCGAACACTACCATCTCCGAGCCACGTGCTCTGGCGGAGGAAGCTGACCGCTTTTTCCTGGCCACCCAGCGTCACAACCACGAGGTCTTGGCCTCTGCACGCGCCTTCCCAGTCCCGGCGGCCGCAACGGCACCTCATAAGGTACGCGCTGCCATGGATGGCCGATCAGCCCCTGGCTTATGCTATTTTCACGCACGTTTTGGAACCAAGGCGAAGAGAGGCCGCGCCCCTTGCTCCTTTGTTGCGATGGGAAACAGCGACGCCTCCACTCAGTTGCAGCTGTGAGTGGGGGCGCAGAGTGCCGGCTGCTGTTTATCATGGACACCCTCTCCAGGCTCAAATTCCTTTGTGACTCCGGCGCCCGCAGAAGCGTGTTGCCTGCCTCGGCTGAAGATGCTGCCGGGGGCACTCACGGCCGGCACCTGTCAGCTGCCAAGGATACACCGATCCGGACCTACGGCACTAAGACAGTGGATGTATGTTTTGGGGAGCGGCGGTTCACTTGGGACTTTGTCACTGCGGACATTTCTTTTCCCCTTCTTGGCGCGGACTTTTTGTGTGCCCACAGTCTACTGGTGGATGTTAAAAATGGCCGCCTGTTGGACGCTGTGACATTTTCTACTGTTGCTTGTGGGTGTGATGTGGAGACGTTTGAGGGCCTTGCCAGCCCGCTCTCAGATGACGGCGTGTTCACGCGGCTTCTTGGAGAATTCCCCAGCCTGACCACGCCTACATTTGCAGCCACTTCTACCAAGCATGGGGTCGAGCACCACATCGAGACCGTGGGCCCGCCGGTTCACGCTAAGGCCAGACGCCTCAACCCTGATAGATTGGCCACAGCTAAGTCCGAATTCGCCAACATGGAACGCCTTGGCATAATTCGTTGTTCGGACAGCCCGTGGGCCTCGCCTCTCCACATGGTTCCGAAGTCGGACGGCGGCTGGCGACCGTGTGGAGACTATCGCCGCCTCAATGATGCTACGATCGCTATCCCGTCCCGCACATACAGGACTTCTCTGCCTGGCAGGTGCGAAGGTGTTTTCCAAGGTGGACTTGGTACGGGGCTATCACCAAGTTCCGGTACACCCCGCCGATGTGCCTAAGACTGCTGTGATAACACCTTTCGGACTGTTTGAGTTTCTCAGGATGCCATTCGGCCTTAAAAACGCGGCCCAGTCTTTTCAGCGTCTCATGGACTCTGTTCTCCGGGACATGCCGTTCCTCTTCGTCTACTTGGATGACGTCCTGGTGGCCAGCTCCTCCATCGGAGAACACCTTTTACACCTCCGGCAGCTTTTCTCCAAGCTCAGCCAGGCTGGACTGATTATTAACTGAGCTAAATGTGTCTTTGGTGTGCCCTCCATCCAATTCCTCGGCCACCTCATCAACGAGCACGGCGCCACCCCGCTCCCGGCAAAAGTGGAAGCTGTTGCCGCTTCTCCTCGACCCCAGACGGCCCAGGGTCTCGGCGAGTTCCTCGGGATGGTGACTTTTTACCACAGGTTCATCCGCCACGCTGCCCATGTGATGCACCCGCTTTACGACGCACTTAAGGGTGTGGCTCCTAACCGTGCGGTCGACTGGACCGATGTGAGAGTCAAGGCTTTTGAAGAGACGAAAGCCGCGCTGTCCCAAGCGGCCTTGTTGGCCCATCCGCGCCCGGATGCCCCGATCGCCCTCACTACTGACGCATCTGATTTTGCCGTTGGGGCTGTTTTGGAGCAGCGCGTCGAAGGTGCGTGGCAGCCACTCGCCTTTTTCAGCTGCCGGTTGGTCCCTCGGGAGCGCAAGTACAGCACGTTCGACAGGGAGCTACTTGCTGTCGGGCTGGCGATCCGCCACTTCCGCTTCATCCTGGAGGGCCGTGAGTTCACGGTCTTCGTCAATCACAAGCCGCTCACCTTCTCCATGTCGAAGTTGTCCGAGCCGTGGTCCGCGCGGCAACAGCGGCAGTTGTAGTTCATATCTGAATACACCACGGACATCCGACATGTCGCTGGCAAGGACAACGTGGTCGCGGATTGTCTGTTCAGGGCAGCCGTCAACACGGTACAGCTGGGCCTCGACTTTTCCCGGATGGCGGCCGACCAGGCTTCCGATCGTGGCACCCAGTTGCTTCGGAGCTCCGACACCGGGTTGCAAGTTGAAAGGGTGGAGGTCGATGACTCCGGGGTCGAGCTGTGGTGTGACGTCTCCTTGGGCTGGCCTAGACCGCTGGTGCCCTCTGGTTGGCAGAAGGCCGCCTTCGACATGATGCATGGTCTCTCACAGCCCGGTAGGAAGGCATCGTCGAGGTTGGTGGCTCAGAAGTTCGTCTGGTCTGGGTTGAAGAAAGATGTACGGGCCTGGGTCGATTCATGCGTGGCTTGTCAGCGAGCCAAGGTCCACCGTCACACCAAGGCGCCTTTGGAGACTTTTGTTGTCCCTGCGAGGAAGTTTGACCATGTCAATGTCTACATCATAGGTCCGCTTCCTCCTTCCCAGGGCTTCACCTACCTCCTGACGATGGTGGACAGGGCGACCCGCTGGCCAGAGGCCGTTCCCCTCACCTCCATATCGACCAGTGACGTGGCCCGGGCGTTTATCGGGACCTGGGTCGCTCGGTTTGGACCGCCGGCGGACCTCTCGTCTGGGTGCGCAGTTCACGTCAGAGGTTTGGAACTCTGTTGCTGAGGGCCTCGGGGTCAAGCTACACCGCACCCCGCTTATCACCCTCAGGCTAATGGGCTGTGCGAACGGATCCATCGTTTGATGAAAGCCGCTTTGCGCGCTGGTCTTTCTGACGGTAATTGGGTCGACAAGCTACCCTGGATCATGCTGGGCCTTCGTACTCCACCTAAGGAGGACCTGCAGTGTTCGTCGGCCGAGTTGGTCTATGGACAGGTGCTAAGAGTGCCAGGAGACTTCATTCCGGACGCCTCGACACCTTGGCCCGCACCCAGGCCTGGGCCGCCGGTGGATGCTGCTGGTGCGTTCCAGCCCGTGCCCACATCACAGCATGGCACCCCTGTGGCCCGGGTGCCCCCCAACTTGCAGTCGGCCGAGTTTGTTTTCATCCGACACGATGCACACTGTGGTCCCTTGATGGTCGTGGATGTTGGGGGCTGTTCCGAAACTGTTTCTGTTGACAGGCTTAAGCCGGCTCATGTGGACCTGGCCGGACCCTTGGACTTGCCCCGCGCCCCCCGCCGCGGCCGCCCCCCTAGGCTGCACCTGGGAGACCGTGCGGGGTCCCTTCCAGTTGTTCCTGCATCCCCGCCAGTGGGTGCGCGGGACTGTTCTGATGTTCCTGCTGTGCCCCTCCCGCCCGCGCTTCCTGGGTACATTACCCGCAGGGGTCGGGCAGTTTTGCCGCCCCGTCATCCGGAGTTTGATTATGGGTGAATTCTGGGGGGGCTTGTGTGGTGATGAGAACATAATTCACCCACGGAACGTTGGGACGAAGGAGGAGTTGGATGGGATGAAAGGATAAAAGGATGAAAGGATAAAAGAACAAAATGTTGGTAGGTCTGTGAGCCTCGAGCAGAGTGGGTTGTTGTTGATGATGTCAATAAAACGCCAGTCTTTGGCTCTGGACTTCAATACTCTACCTCCGACTCCCGTCACTGCTCGCTACATATGTGTGTGTATATATATATATATATATATATATGTGTGTGTTTATGTATATATGTATATGTATATGTGTATGTATATATATATTTTTATTTTATTTTTTTCATATGTACCAGTCACTCACTCAAGCTAACATCATGTAAGCCACACGTGGTCTCCCAGGCGGATATGTGAACCCACGCGCCATCACGCCAACTGGCACCGAAGGCAAGTGACGGTTCCACTCCTCCACCTGAAGCCTAGTGGACGTCACCTTTAAGTGCGCCCATTGCAGTGAATTTTGTCACTGGCATAGACGTGTTTTTGTGTTTTTTGTGCTTGACGTCAGGCACCATCATCGTGTTGTTTCAAAGTTAGGTGTGCGTGTGTTCGCACGTGTTTCAGTCAATCGATAGTTCCCGTGTGACGTCACCCGTGGTGCGTCACCAGATGTTTTGGATTTTCGAACTGAAATCACAGTCCGGACTCCGGGTGGAGGAGTGGAAAGGTTTCTTGCCTTCGGTGCCCGTTGGCGTCGGTTCGTTAACCCGCTGTAAGTTTCTGTGCGTGTTTGTGTGAGTGTGGGTGGGGGGAGTCACCGTCCAGCGGCGCTGTGGCGCTTGTGAATTTCAGCAAACAAATGTACCTTTTCATAACCAATTGATATACAGTATAAAAATTGTGCATTTCAATTTTTCCATGGATTTTCTCTATTTGCAGTCCTATACCATTCAAATAGCAAATTAAAGTGTTAAAATGTGAAATGTTCCAAGGGAGCATTCCCCCAGGCACCCTTCGAGGGTTGAATATGAATATGAAATGCTCACCTTCATCCCTGATCCGTTTCATGCCAGGAATCCACATGATTTCACTCCGCCTCATCTGAGGGTGGACGACCTTCTTTTTGACACTTTTATTAAATTATGTGCACACTACTGCACTGCAATGTTGTTTCATTGACGTCGTTTTAAGCATAAAAAAGTCGATCAAATTACCGATAAAACTCAAGTTCTGTGTGTTTGAATGTTAGATTTATTTATTTTTTTGTCTCGAAGTTGGTCTAAAATTTTTGTCATAATTGTCTAAAAAGGTCTTTAAAAAAAGGCCTAAAATTTAACTTTATTCCTGCAAGAACCCTGTCAAACTGTTGTCGGACTTCACCTCGTTAATCCATAATAATGAATCATCCCTTTTGAAAGCAAGTTCCCATAATATCCATTCTTCTATTTTCTTAATCGCGTGCTCCTCACAAGGGTCGCGGAGGGTGCGGGAGCCTATCCCTTAGATGAAGCTGATGTGCTTTGTTTTGTTTTATTCTTCACTTGGTTTTATTCGGATGTGTGATTTCAATATTCTTTTTGATGTGAAAGTGGTAAAATGTTTTTGTGTGATCGCAGATAACGGCCGCGGTTGCAGTCCAGTTAAACTGAATCAGGAAGTGCACTAGGGGACTTTTTCAAGCTCAAATATTCCTTCACTTGTGACTGACAGACGCACTGCGGCTCACCTGAGAGTGAAAGTTGGAAGCTTGTCGACTGAGTCGTTCTCTTCGCAAGAACCATGGACAGCCAAGTTGTGAACCATCTCCAATGTCCGACCTGTTTGGAGATCTTTAAAGATCCTGTCGTGCTGCCGTGTAGTCACAGCTTCTGTCGCGCGTGTGTGCACCAGTGGTGGGAGGAGAAAGAAGATCGAACGTGTCCAGTCTGTAGAACAAGGTGCCGATCGATGGATCCGCCATCAAACCTAGCCCTGAGGAACGTGTGTGAGGCCTTTTCGCAAGCCTCAGTGTTTCCCAAAGACAAACTACAGGATGGCTTGAAGAAAGCAAAGGAAAGACTGAAAGATGACATTGAGGCAACAGACATCTGCAACAAGCAAGCGACATACATCAAGGTCCAGAGGCAGCAGGTGGAAAACAAGATTAAGAAGGATTTCGAGGAGCTTCGTCGCTTCCTGCTGGCTGAGGAGGAGGCCAGGTTGTCTGCTGTGAGGGAGGAAGAGGAGGAGAAGAGTTGGATGATGAAGGAGAAGATTGAGGCTCTCAGTAGAGACATGGCCGCTGTGTCAGACGTGATCAGAAGCACAGAGCAGCAGCTGACCTCTGACCCCGTTTCTTTCATGCAGAATATAAAAAATGCGATAAACAGAATCCAGAAGCTGCCCGACAAACCAGAGCGGCTCAGAGGAGCTCTGCTGGACGAAGTCAAACACGTTGGCAACCTCAAGTTCAGCGTGTGGGAACGAATGAAGGAGACGATCTCCTACAGTCCCATCATTCTGGACCCAAACACGGCCGGTCCAAAACTCAGTCTGTCTGAAGATCTGACCAGTGTGAGTTGTCAAGAAGTACAGCAGCGTCCAAACAATCCAGAGAGGTTCAAGTGGGAACGTGTGCTTGGTTCTGCTTTGGCCTCGGGAACGAACATATGGGATGTTGAGGTGGGAGACAACAATGACTGGGCAATGGGTGTGGCGTGGGGGGACCCTTGTTTGCCAAATGACATGGAAACATGGAGCATTGTATTTCATAATGATACATACAAAAAGTTTGGTGAGCCATTTGGAATGTGGAAACCGCCAGTGAAGCTGAAGAGGATTCGAGTTCACATGGACACGAATGAAAGAACAATTTCATTCTCTGAATCTCGTACAAACACTGAATTGTGCAAAACGAATCCTTACCATTGGCCACATTTGTCTGACAACATGAAAATGTTTCCTTACTTTTACACAGATGATAAAATTCCTCTGCAAATAATTCCACTTGCATGTCGTGTTACAACTCAAAGTCCGTGATGTTTTGCTCTCACAGTTGTAATCGGTCATTTTGTATGAGATTTTTTTTTTTTTTTTTTTTTTTTTTTTTTTCACTCAAATGAATATTTTATATTGATTGACCTGTTTAGTAAACTAAAAATAGAACTCAATCTGAGTGAAATGTCATGTGATTTTCCAAATGAAGAGTGTCATAAAGTGTTTGACTGTTTATTCAATAATTTCAGTATACATTTGTTTGAATATTGGCGTATTTGTTTCAGTTTGCTTATTTCAATAATTATTAAACTATTTCTATTTCAATATTGTCTCAATGTTTTGCATATTTCAATGATTATTTTAATATTGATTCAATTATTTCAATATGTATATTGCATTTAAATATTTATGCATTGAGTCAGTGTTTATTTATAAAACTAAATATGAACATATCCAGTTAAATGTTCCGTTTTATTGACATACTTGACTATTTCTTTTATTTCAACAGGGCGGCACAGTGGTTTCGGCCTTCCTGGGTCAGGTTTGCATGTTCTCCCGTGCATTCGTGGGTTTTTTCCAGGTACTCTGGCAGGTTCACTGCAAGCTCTGAATTGTCCCTTTTGTGTGATTGTGTGTCGTTGGTTGGTTGTCTCTGTGTGCCCTGATTGGCTGGCAACCAGTTCAGGGTGTGCAGAAACTATAGGAAGTTTTTTTTTTCTTTTTCTTTCTTTCTTACTAGAGGAATTCAATCGGAATTGGAAGTCTGAGGAAATTTGATGGTGGGCTTTAATTAGGTCCATCCATCCATTTTCTTGACCGCTCATTCCTCACAAAGGTCATTGGAGGTGCTGGAGCCTATCTCAGCTGGCTTTGGGTAGTAGGCGGGGGACACCCTGGACCGGTTGCCAGCCAATCGCAGGGCACACAGACGAACAACCATCCACACTCACAAGCACCCCTAGGGACAATTCGGAGCACCCAATTAACCTGCCATGCATGTCTTTGGAATGAGGGAGGAGACCGGAGTACCCGGAGAAGACCCACGCAGGCACGGGTAGAACATGCAATCTCCACCCAGGAAGGCCGAAACCTGGACTTGATCTTGCGTCCTCAGTACTGGGAGGTGGACGTGCTAACCACTCAACCACTCTGCTGTGGTTTAATTATTTAACTGAATTCTTCAAAACAGATGGATAAAATTTGAAAAAAAAAAACAATATATATATTCCTTTTTTTTTTTTTTTTTTTTTTTCTCCAAATAAGAGTTTATGGGTGAAAAATGTGTCATCCCAGCCAGATGATCCATTGAATTTCAAGCGCATGTGATGAGTTCACTGTTGAGTTTTTTTTTTTTTTTCCTCCTCTCTCTCTCTCACCATTTCTGAGTTTGGATGTTATGGACGAGTTTGACTCGTGCTGTATATATTGTTCCCAGAATGCATTGCGTGGCACAGTTAACGCATTCAACCGCCATTTTCACTGAAGCAACCCCCTTCGCTCCCGGCTGTTTTCCTGGATTTTAACTGATTTTTGCAAGGCCCACCGAATATTGTGTTTTATTGTTATAAAACCATGGAACCAAGCAAAAGACAGATTAGCATCTCTACCTTCAACAGGAAAAAAAAAAAAAAAGTCAATTTCTATCCATTTCCGTTTTGCAGCAATTAGCATTAGAATATAGTTAAGTTTTATCATTAATCACACATCTGTTTAAAACTGTGGGGGAAACAGCTTGTTGCAACAGGGCCCTGGTTGAACTCTTATACTCACTGCCACCTGCTGGCCGTTTTTGTAATCACTACCATTGCCTCAACAGTTCTCGTAAGTTCAGAGGCTGCATCAAAGCCTTCTGTATGCTCTCTTGGGGAACAAATTAGTTAATGTTATCAGGATTTTAATCCTTCTCATATCTGTTGTTACCAGGAATTAATTTGTCGTATTTAACATGTTTATGTCGGTCTATGATTAAAAAAATAAAATACATAATTAATTAATTAATAAACAAACCGTAACTTTGAGTTGTGTGTAAAATGATGCCATCCAGGACGATTCCCCGTACAAGTTGCATTGCTCATCTGAGGAATGCTTGTGAGATTATAAATTTATATGTTTTGATTGTGGTCAGCTGATTAATTGGTCCGACATTTTTTTACTTTACAAAATCATCTTGCGGGCCGGGTTAAACTCCTTTGCAGGCCTGATCTGGCCCGCATTTCAAAAATAGTATTCAAATGAGTCAAAATATCATCTCGTGCTAATTTATTCTGCTCTATTTGATCAGCCAGAGTCAGCAGAGTGGGCAGAAACACCGGTGAAGTCCATCGTTCCTTCTGCTGCCGCCTGTCGACTATAACAACGGCTATGACCTGTGTCTAAGAAAACTAATCAATCGTAGGATCAAACAGGAAGTCCAACCCACTGACTTTGATTGACAGACCAAGTCATTCAGCTGTGAAACGCCATTATGTAAAAGAAGACTATTGTGGAAAAGAACATTATGACATAAAAACTGACTATAAGAAAAACGTTTTCTTATCAAATAAAACCTTGGAAAATAAATTAAATGTCATTATTTTTTAAAAAGTATGATGTTAAAATAAATATTTATATTAAATATTTAAGCAAAATAAAATAGTTGCTACATATTAAAGAATAGTATGAACACTTTTCATAATAATACTAACGCCTCACTTTACAATTTACAATACTATATAATTGTCCGTTATTTATCAAAAGGATAGTTATTTCAAAATTGTGTTTTTATTTAATGAATTTTGACACTTGGGCTTCCATACATTGTGTCTGCAATGAATCTGCTGCAAAATCGGCTTATACCTGTCAGCCCGTCTTTCAGATGTCAATGTTGCAAAATGGTGCTAAAGGATGGACGATTGGCAGGATTTGAATGGATTTTTAACTGTAATTAAATAAAATAGTCCCTCCTACTGCACGAAATGAATCATTTTTTAATCACGGGATCCCTTTTTTTTTCTTTCTTTCTTTCTTTTCTTTTCTTAAAGTCCACCGGGTATCCAGATTGAAACTGGATGGCTTTTTTGTCGCCTGGACAGTCATAAAGCATATGAAATCAGATTTTTGCAAGACGGATTGAAACCACATTCTGGAGGTAATTTCTTTCATATTTCATTTGAACAGAATGTGGCTCATTCTGAAGAGCCTTGAATAGATTACTTTTGACCGTCCATGAAATCGCTCTAAAGCAGGGTCACTTGATTAGTCTGTACTTTAGCCAAAAGGTCTGTATCTAAAAAAAATAAAATAAAATAATTATAACCTTCCGAAGAAACTCAGTGATTTAATGCGTTTTATGACTACAATGTCAAATGAGGAATTGTTGAATGAGTAAGAATACCCGGATTAAAAAACAAAACATAAGTGACCACTGGTTTGTGCGAACAAAGGGCGCTTGGCAAATTCGACCACTTAACCGGAAGCATAAGCGCTTGTGACCGCGCATGCGCAGTTGCAATTCCGATTTATTTAAAATGTTTAAAGTTTAAACTTTAAATTCTGCATGTACCGTTTGATACACATTAATGACAAATTTTCCCTCTAGTTTGTTATTCACGACGGTGTTTATTAATATTTTAGTTAGCGCCTCGATTCAGCTGCGACCCGGAAGTTGAACACCAACCGGAAAAGGAAGTAATTTTGTTTGGCCCCAAAAAAAAGTTTGGCTTGGCGTTTTGTTTGATTCTAGAACGTTAGTCGACATTTTTTTGTATTGTTTACATGCACATACAAAGGCGACCACAATAACGGAATATTGTCTCCACGTCGGCTGCTGCTTGTCTACCTGCACGTCAGCTAAAGAAAAGTGGCGACGTGTTGTGGAAAGGTAACTCGTGCTCAACTTTTCCACGTTTTCACTGCATGGTACTCTAAAAGTACATTTTTGTTTAGAAAGAACCATCGTCTCATGTTTAGGGTGTCCTCGGTTGACTCGATTAGATAAAAACATTTATGTGCGTTTACATAATCTAACGAGACACGACACGATACGGTTTGGCAAAGTAAAATGTGTTTATTAGTCTACGTGTCAAAAACGAGAAAGTGCGAGATAATAATAAATACAAAAAATAACAGACAGCAGGATAAAAGAAAATCTAATTTGAGCATTTGAAAATGTTCGGATTGTTTCTGGTGCCTTGTGGGATTAATTTTCTTTATTTATTGTTTTCGATATTTTATAGGCATTTCATACAGTTTAGTAGTTCCCCGTATAATTTCATGCAGGGAGATAATGGCAGACCGTCACGTACGTTGTGTTACGTTATGTTGATTATTTATGAATGAAGAAAGCTATCTAGTTTTATACTCGAGTAAATTGTGTTTTATCAGTCACGGTCTGCGTTTCCCCAGTAACCTGTATATATAACTGGATAGCCGGTAGCCCATACATGCCCGTGCAAGATGTTGAAGTCACAGGGCGGCCATCTTGCTCCTCTCACCTCGCGAGCAGACTACTGTATAAACGGTACACTATACGTACAGATGAGACATACTGCTCGTAGGCAGTTATAATTCCTTAATTAAATAAAATATAAATGATTCCTCCTGTAAACATCATTAAACATATAATTTCTACATGTATTTAAGGCAAGTTGTAAAATATCTGAAGTCCTCTTGTTTATGTTTAATGAATTTAAAACATAAGAAATCATGTTGTTTATGCTAAGTATTGTCTCAAATATTCTCCAATTTCGATACTGTAAATGTATAGCATTGTATGCGAGAAACGTTTCTTGGGAGGAGCAATATGGCGGCCTTGCGGCTTCAAAAGTATCGGCCTATCGGCTAGCCAGTCATATATTCAGATCAGTTGTGTTTCCAAATGGGTCGCCGTTGTAGAGTGACGTCACACTGTAGTCCATAGGTGACGTTGGACTACTGATTTCCAAATTCAATTGGGCGTTGCCGTACAAACTTCCTGGTTTGAAGTCGGAAAAGTCCGACCGTCCTTGAATGCAGCATAAGTTCCAGAGGGCGGGGCAGCAGCAGTTGGCGAAGGCCGGTCTTGTGTGGGTGATGGGCGTGAGAAGGGTGGAGTCAGCGGAGCGGAGTGAGCGGGAGGGGGCGTGGCTTAGTTTGGAAGGCACTCACCTGCTTGCTGACTGCATGTATCACCTTGCATTCTATGAAAAATCATCAACAGACAGAATATCATCAAATTTGAATAATATGACATTTAGGAAGTAGTGATGTGAATATTTAAGAGTTTTTCAATGGTATGAAAACTTTTTGTTTTATGCAAATGAGCAGCTCTAATATGCAAATGAGCTTGACTGACTGCTTCCGTTTGTGTTTTGTTGACATGATGGAGGCCGTTTGGGACACGGATGGCTCTGCCACACAAGCATGCACCTGGAAAGCTGCTTTTCCACAGGTGAGTCGACTTTTTTCACATGCTGTGTCCTTGACCAGGAGTGTCTGATGCCACTTTGCCATTTGGCAGTGCACGCTGACTTGCTGCTTGATGTACTTGGACAAATAACAGAACAACATTCAATGCTACGCAACTTGTGCTTTTGTTAAAAAAAAAAAATCGCAAATGATTGAAAAATGAATTATTTGGAAAATATAAGCAATTTATTTTTTCAAGTGTATTTTTAAAAACTTGCCTACATATTAAAATGAATAGTATTTGTTTAAAAAAAAAAAGTTAAATCAAAGCAACGTCTTTCCAAATGTATTTAGAAAAAAATTGCCTACTTATTAAAATAAATATTTGATTAAAAACAATTAAATTAAAGCAACTTCTTTTTTCAAATGTATTTAAAAAATGCCTATTTATTAAAACAAATACTATTTGTTAAAAAATCAAAGCAACTTCTTTTTTTCAAATGTATTTAAAAAAAAAATGCCTACTTATTAAAATAACTATTTATTAAAAAAAAGTTAAAGCAACGTCTTTTTCAAATGATTTTTAAAAAAAAATTGTCTACTTATTAAAATAAATACTATTTGTTAAAAAAAAAAGGTAAATCAAGGCAAATTCTTTTTCAAATGTATTTAAAAAAATTGTCTGCTTATTAAAGGGATCGTTCGGATTTTTTAACATGAATCTCAATTTGATCCTCACCTCCCGTGTGTGCGATCAGCACTGACTTACCCCTGACAGCGTTAGGTGACACCAGTTCTGGTTCGGTGTTGGACGAGAGGAAAATAGTCCAGCAAGCTGGCTGGGGTTTCGGAAATAAAGCGTTTTTCTTCTAAAAACTATTTGTTTTCAAAAGCGTGATATATTTCCATCACAATACTCTTTCCTGAATAAAGTCAGACCCCATTACCGCCAGCCACTACTTTTCTGTTCGTTCGTATCACTGCGCGGCGCCCTGTAGAGCGCTAACCGACGCACTGCAGCCAGCTAGCTGATACTTCCGCCTTCGAAAAGGCAAACAACTTCAGGCGGAAGGATCAGCTGGCAGCAGTGCGTCAATTCGCTGTCTCCAGGGCGCCGCGCAGTGATACGAACGAACAGAAAAGTAGTGGCTGGCGGTAATGGCGTCTGACTTTATTCAGGAAAGAGTATTGTGATGGAAATGTATCACGCTTTTGAAAACAAATAGTTTTTAGAAGAAAAACGCTTTATTTCCGACACCCCAGCCAGCTTGCTGGACTATTTTCCTCTCGTCCAACGTCGAACCAGAACGTGTGTCACAGAACGCTGTCAGGGGTAAGTCAGTGCTGATCGCACAAACAAAATCAACGTCAGGGTTTCAGCACCAAAACTAAGGTAAATGTACCTTTTTGAGGGTCCTGAGTGAAGCGCAGTTAAATGCAGCATTTTTTTTTTGGGGGGGGGGGGGGGGGGGGGGGCGTCGGCTAGAAAAAGAGACAGACATGTTCAATAGGTTTTATCTAATGTTCACGTCAGCCATTTTGTTTTGCAGCATGCTCAAACCCAGCCATGGCCAGCCTTGGACAATTGTTGGTCCCCAGGCAGCTCTGCTTCAAGTCAAGAGGCCTTTTTTAGGAAAAGCAAAAAAAAAAACAAAAAAAAAAAAAAGGAAAAAAAAGCAGGATGTCAGTAATGGTCAGTGCAAGTCTCATGACATGTCCTTTACCCTCCTTCAGTCATCTTCACCATGTGCTGGAACGAATTAAAACATGAAATCACATTTTAACGTGTATGAGTGTTTGTGTGTCACCAGTGACGAGAACAGGACTCAGCTGGACACCTGCGGCATGCTAGCTGGGCTGAAAAACACGCTGACATTACATAGTTAGCTTCGAAATATGGCAAGTACGTTTCGCAAATGGAGAGGGGGGGAAAAATAGGGCAAATAGACAAATTGATTTCAAGGGGAGTCCATTCGCTTTAAGATGCAAGCCTGTGGACAAAATACAAGTTGATTCTCATTACAAACGTTAATTGGCAACCTACCTTCTGCCAAACTGTTCCCTTCTCCTGGAAAGGGGAAAGAAAAAGTGCCTTCCTTAAGTTTCCATGTACCGTTTAATAAACTAAAAGTTTGAACAAAAAAGTACTTGCCATGAGCATTTATTGCCAAACATGTCAAATAAACGAGTTTGTGTCATTTTAGCACGCGGTTGACGTTCATTGTTGGAGCAAACATTTTAGCTTGCATGCTAGCAAGGCGTTTGCATGCTGAAAAGGTCAACATGTTAAAACATATTTTAAAAAATACCAGTTAAAACGAAGTTAAATTCAACAAACCTGTTGTCAAAGCTTTTGGTCATCTTGCCGAGATGCGTGGAGAACAGCAGGCGGACGATGTCGACTTCATGCTGGTGAAGAAAGAGGAAGATCGCTCATTTGATTAGTCGCACCTTAAATAGGTTTTCGTCATCACGTGAATTTTTTTTCAAAAGCTTTATTTAACCAAGAGAACAAAAAAAAAAAGTTTCGAAATTCAGAAAAAAAATTCAGGGGGTTACCTGACACGGGGCTCGAACCCTGCTCGTCTGGGCCGGAGACTGAGTAGCTATTCATTCACCCAAACTGACTTGCGCTGTTTTTCCTTCGTGGCATAATTATTCCATAGAGTGACAAATGCCGGCGATCTACAACTGATTCTATGAATAGAACCGAAAATCCGAAAGTTGTCAAAGCCGAGATGGTCGAGTGGTATACGACATTGCCTTCGGTTCACTTGTTCTCGTGTTCAAGCCTCGTTTTCTGCAACCTTTCCATTTCGTCTTTATGTTAGTTGGAGGCTGCGCAAGCGAGGTTCGAACCCGAATCGCTTGAACCGGAGGCAAAGTTTTATACCATTCGGCCATCATAATTGAAGGTGCTCGCCGCTTTACATTGTGTATTTTTTAATTTCCGCATTAGTATAAGAACTCAATAAATATGACAAGATCCAGTTTTTGGAGACGTTGAAACTTGGCCGAGTGGTTTGTAACAAGGTTTTCGGAGTCAATGGTTCCGTGTTCGATACCAGGTCTTTCCTGCTTTTATGGGATTATTTCTCAAATGATTGAAAATGATGGAGACGGCGGGGATCGAACACGGTAACACCGGTGCCGGAGTCGTTGTTTTATTCCATTTGGCCATCTGCTCACTGTGGTTTCGGCCAAAATTCATGAAGGTGATGAGTACTTATCTTGTAATCCGAAAATGAGTTGGCTTGTTCAGGGGCACCCCAACCTTCACCAGCCATTAACGGCATCAAATGCTTCTTTCTTTTAGTTATTATTTTTTTCTGGGTATTACTTTCAATTCCCGCATCCTGGTAGTCAGCTACGCAATCTTGTCAAGTAGGAATCGAATGATTGTTTCAAACAGCTCACGAACAAGTCAACCCTCTTCCCACCCTGAATGTAGTTACTCCAGTCACCCACCGGAGGGCAGTATTGCATCGTCTCTCACTTGCTTCCTCTCAACTTTCACCACAACTTTGATTGAATATATATATATATATATATATATATATATATATATATATATATATATATATATATATATATATATGTATGTATTTCCTTGGCGGCTTTAATGATGCGCGTCTTATAACGGCACGCTTATTGTTTGATCACATTGAACAATTACATACAAGCCGAAACACACTAGCCAGTGGTGGCCAGTCAGTTTTTGGAGTGGACATGCTAAAGTGTCACATATGCGAGCGGCCGCAAGGGCGCAAGCAGAAATTTTTTGGGGGTATTTTTATTATTAATAATACAAAGTCCAATGCTTTTCAATGCATGGATCACAGAGAGCTTCCTTTCACCGTCATGAGTCTGACTATGTGGTGGTTGTCACGTTATCTATTATTGAATTAGCATATAGCATTTTAAACTAGCTAAATAGGTGGCCATTCGGCTAATTTATGCTCATTTGCTTGTGCTGCATGAGACATGCTACTTTACAACAAAATGATTATAAGTAAGGAATAGAGGGCAAACAACCAATACAATTTCACTGGATTCATAATAAATTACCTGGCTGGTGGAGGAGCAGGGGAAGAGATGCGTGGGTGTGTCTGTCTGTCCCATTGCGACCAACGGTGGTGAGAGAGAGAGATAGAGATAGAGAGAGAGAGAGAGAGAGAGAGCGCTCGGATGGGTGCAACACACGCACACACGATGGATTAATCATGTAGATTTTTCTAAGATCGAAACGAATACGGGGTTGGCCTTGGTCGTTGATCTCATTCATTGCCATCTACAAATTAACTCTCTATTATTATTATTATTTTTAATGCACTGGACGTAAGGAAAACCTCATTCAAATAGTGACCAGCAAGTATTGAGATGAAGAAAATAATGGTAAGAGGTGGAGTTGCCAGCAGATGGCGACAGTAGCTTTGATCAAAGGAGGGCCAGCATGTAGGCGGAGTAGAAGAAGTCCACAGTAAACAAGGAAGAAGGTGGAGCATGTGGAGTTCGACAACAACAAACAAAAAAAAGCACTGAATAAATGAAATGATGAAAGATAAACTGGATGCCGTCAGATAAGGAAACCAGGCTTGTGATATTAAATGCAAGTGCAGCAACAAAAAAAGTATTTTTTTGTAATGTACCTTTTCCCTTGCGTTACATTATTGTGGATCCAGCACAACAACCACACAAGCTTCTCCTGTTTGCAGCGTAAAGAACGGTAAGAATATTTTGTTTCTTCAGATTGCAAGAAGTAAATATGTTTATGGTGATTTTCATTCATTTGTAATGTGCACAACAGTGAGAAGACGTGGAGATGATGATGATGATGATGATGATGATGATCCATCCTGGTGATTTGTGTTCATCGTGTTTGCACAAAAGGACGACAATGCTTTCACCTGCTCGACCACACCCAAAGAAAGTTTGCGCCATAAAAGTTGGACAAGACTGCATACGAACTTGTAAATAACTCAATTTGGAAAAATGTTAAATTAGGAAATGGATACTTGGGTAATTTCATAGTTAGATCATTGTGTTTTGGCATCAATATCTTTTTTTTTTTTTTTTTTTGAAGAAATAACTGTTTATCTTGGGCCTGTAATAAAAACAAAAAGTAATGCTGTCAAAGTTACTTGAAATGCATCTTTTTCACAAAACACTTGCTTTGTTTTTCTTTTTGGTGAACAAAAAAATGTCTTACCGTACATGGATGTTTAAAAAACAAACAAACAAAAAACGCCTTACTAAACATGGTTGTTTAAAAAATGCTTTACTAAACATGGTCGTTTATATACAGTATTAAAAAATAAAAAAAGAAAGAAAGAAACGCTTTACTATACTTTTTTTTTTTTTTTTTTTTTTAACGTTTAAAAACCCTGGTCTGTTTTTTTTCTTTTTTTTTGTTCTAAGAAAAATAAAAACTCCCCCGCCTACTGCTTAGAGCCAGCAGAGATAGGCGCCAGCATCCCCCCGCGACCCTTGTGAGGAATAAGCGGTCAAGAAAATGGATGGATGGATGGAAAAATAAAAACGTACAGTTTGTGGACTCTAGTTTGAGAAGCAGTTTTAGGGTGAAAACTTTTAACTTGCTGTTGAGCACTGATGAATCAATCGCTAGACTGACTTAATTGTTCTTTTGAAAGCAGACAAAATGTCGTTTTGACTTTTTTTTTCTTTAAGTGTTTTGTGTTCACCTCATGCACTTTTTTTTTTCCTCCTGATCTCGGTTTTGTGCAAATACAAAAGTTATTTAAATCTATCCAGACGTGGTGTGGTTTGTGTTGACCAACAAACACTTTTGCCAACGCGTGTCATTCCAATGACAGCTCGTCAGCGAGATCTGGAGAAGCCTGATGACGATCCTCACCCACTTTGGAATATGGAGACGACGTGGAAAACAGGCTGGATCGATTGTGTGCCCCGAGGAAGGACCAGGGCTTCACAAACACTGTTCGAGACCATCGGGTTCGAAAGTTGTTTGGAATAAAAGTCCTCCACACAGAAATGAGTGGTTTGCGTGCAGTACCACATGTCTCCAGAAGACGGCGCACGCCCTGGCTGGAAAGATGACGTTCAGGTTGAGGACATCTGTGTTTCGGCTCGTTTGTAATTGTTCAATAATGCAAACAATAAGACGCGCATCATTAAAGCCGCCAAGGAAATATATATATATATATATATATATACACACACATATATATATAAAAGAGTCGTCCGTGCGGTTGGTGCTCAATCAAAGTCGTGGTGAAAGTTGAGAGGAAGCAAGTGAGAGACGATGCAATACTGCCCTCCGGTGGGTGACTGGAGTAACTACATTCAGGGTGGGAAGAGGGTTGACTTGTTCGTGAGCTGTTTGAAACAATCATTCGATTCCCTCTTGACAAGATTGCGTAGTTGACTACCAGGATGCGGGAATTGAAAGTAATACCCATAAAAAATAATAACTAAAAGAAAGAAGCATTTGATGCCGTTAATGGCTGGTGAAGTTTGGGGTGCCCCTGAACAAACAAACTCAATTTCGGATTACAAAATAGATACTCATCACCTTCATTAATTTTTGCCGAAACCACAGTGAGCAGATGGCCGAATGGAATAAAACAACGACTCCGGCACCTGTGTTATCGTGTTCGATCCCCGCCGTCTCCATCATTTTCAATCATTTGAGAAATAATCCCATAAAAGCAGGAAAGACCTGGTATCGAACACGGAACCATTGAATCCGAAAACCTTGTTACAAACCACTCGGCCAAGCTTACACTGCTCCAAAACTGGATCTTGTCGCATTTATTGGATTCATATACTCATGCGGAAATTACAAATACACAATGTAAAGCGGCGAGCACGTTCAATCAAGATGGCCGAATGGTATAAAACTTTGCCTCCGGTTCAAGCGATTCAGGTTCGAACCTCGCTTGCGCAGCCTCCAACTAACAAAGACGAAATGGAAAGGTTGCAGAAAACGAGGCTTGAACACAAGAACAAGTGAACCGAAGGCAATGTCGTATACCACTCTACCATCTCGGCTTTGACGACTTTCGGATTTTCGGTTCTATTCATAGAATCAGTTGTACATTTCGCCGGCATCATTTGTCACTCTATGGCATAATTACGACTAGAAGGAAAAACCACAGTGAGTCAATTTGGGCGAATGGTTAGCGACACGGTCTCCAGTGCAGAGGAGCAGGGTTCGAGCTCCGTGTCAGGCAACCCCCTGTTTTTTTTTTTCTAAATTTCGAAAGACTTTTTTTTTTTGTTCTCTTGGTTAAATAAAGCTTTTGAAAAAAAATTCACGTGATGACGAAAACCTATTTAAGGTGCGACTAATCAAACGAGCAATCTTCCATTTTCTTCACCAGCATGAAGTCGACATCGTCCGCCTGCTGCTCTCCACGCATCTCGGCAAGATGACCAAAAGCTTTGACAACAGGTTTGTTGAATTTAAATTATTTTTACACTGGTATCTTTTTTAAAAATATCTTTTAACATGTTGACCTTTTCAGCATGCAAACGCCTTGCTAGCATGCAAGCTAAAATGTTTGCTCCAACAATGAACGTCAACCGCGTGCTAAAATGACACAAACTCGTTTATTTGACATGTTTGGCAATAAATGCTCATGGCAAGTACTTTTTTGTTCAAACTTTTAGTTTATTAAACGGTACTTGGAAACTTAAGGAAGGCACTTTATCTTCCCCCTTTCCAGGAGAAGGGAACAGTTTGGCAGAAGGTAGGTTGCCAATTAACGTTTGTAATGAGAATCAACTTGTATTTTGTCCACAGGCTTGCATCTTAAAGCGAATGGACTCCCCTTGAAATCAATTTGTCTATTTGCCCTATTTTCCCCCCTCTCTCCATTAGCTAAACGTGCTTGCCATATTTCGAAGCTAACTATGTAATGTCAGCGTGTTTTTCAGCCCAGCTAGCATGCCGCAGGTGTCCAGCTGAGTCCTGTTCTCGTCACTGGTGACACACAAACACTCGTACACGTTAAAATGTTATTTAGTCTTTTAATTTGTTCCAGCACATGGTGAAGATGACTGAAGGAAGGTAAAGGACATGTCATGTGACTTGCACTGACCATTACTGACATCCTTTTTTTTTCCTTTTTTTTGTTTGTTTGTTTGTTTTGCTTTTCCTGTTTGCAGGTAAAAAAGGCCTCTTGAGTTGAAGCAGAGCTGCCTGAGGACCATGTGTCCATGGCTGGGTTTGAGCATGCTGCAAAACAAAATGGCTCACGTGAACATTAGATAAAACATATTTGTCTCTTTTTCTAGTCCCCCCCTCCCACACCCCCTAAAAAAAAAGCTCAATTTACTGCACTTCACTCAGGACCCTCAAAAAGGTACATTTACCTTTGTTTTTGTGCTGAAACCTTGACGTTGATTTTGTTCTATTGTCCACTAGGTGGCGCCAAAGCATTTCTGGTCATCATGGAGAAACTTGCTGGTCACCATGATCCTTTTTTTTTTTTTTTTTTTTTTTTTTAATGTTTTTATTGTTGCCACATGTTTAATAAAGTGAAGTTGAAGCTTGCCTGGTTCTTGTGCGCTTCTTTCAATGTGACTTGACTGTTCTTGGTCGGCTTCCTGTGAATGCAGTAGCGGCGTCACTGACAGTCCCAGAATTGACTCGCAGGTTCGACTGGGCCAGATTCTTCTCGATTATCCTCCAATGTGGTTTCGAGGAGGAACATGGTGGCCTTCCTGGCGATGCAGCGGCGTGAACGATTTGGCCCAACGTTGTGGGATCCCCTTCTGTGCTGGTTGGTGAGTTTCATCACATTTCAAAAACGTTTGCTGCACAAGTTGACTTGACTCACTGTTGTGGTTTTTGTCTTTAGGTCGGCACCATCTGCTCCTGCTGGCTCAAGACTTCACCTGCTGACAAGGAGATGCCAATCAAGTCATCCAACTTCAATTTTTTTTTTTGTAGTCTTAAGGTAATTTTGTTTTTAATTTAATGTTTTTTTTTTTCAGTTTGCTATTTTTGTTTGTTTTCAATTCAGTTTTTTTTCACTTGGTCATTTTTGGTATGTTTTAAATTGTATTTGTACTTTTTCAGTTTGCTGTTAACATGTACAAAAAAAATAAAGTTGACAAATTGCATCTTTTCCGAACTCTTCTTGTAATATAACAGACACATTACAAAACATTTCTTTAAATGTTTTATAGACATGCACCTGGTAAAATAAAGGGGTGTGGCCAAGTTGCATGGGAGGTGGGGTTATGCAAATTCCTGCGCAGGAAGGGATCTAATTGGTGGTTTCCTACTTAAGTGGCAGAATCTGATTGGTTGGCTCTGCAAGTATGCAAATTACCCTTCCACAGTGATTTGCATAAGTGGGCGTGTCTATGCAAAAATGTCCATTTAGCCCACATTGAGTGTAAAAGTGGGTGTGGCTATGCAAATATATTTGCATACAGCCAGCTGATTGGTTGATTCTGAGGGGTGTGGTCAATTATACAAATTAATTACAAATTTTCCAAGAAGTGGGTGGAGCCATGCCCCTTAATTTGCATGTCAAAGTTTAATAGTAGAAAAAATACTATTTTTCGGGCCTTAAATGGATCGCAAGTGGATAGTTCAGGTTGTCCTCGAAGACGTTTTGGCCTCCGGTCCGAGCAGGCTTCCTCAATCCATGCTTAAAACGTCGCCACCTGGCCTTGAAAAATGAAGCGAGAAAGCCAGCTCGGACGGGAGACCAAAAATCTTCAAGGACAGCCTGAACAATCCACTTGCAACCCTGATAATACAAGCACCTGAATGCATCACACGCACAAATTGTCACACTTTGAACACGTCACAAAAAGAAGACACAGAGACGCTCGTTCCACTTCAACAATATATTTGACCTTTTTTTTTTTTTTTAACACATCAATTTCATGTTGCACTCACGTTACAAACACTGCTTGCACATGACAGGCGCCCTGTTGTGTGTGCGTGATGTCACGTGAGCGCAAGTCAGCCATCCCGTCATCGGACAAAAAACAACTAACAGACAATAACGTCAGTCAATGCTTCTGGACATGTGCGCAACATTTGTTTTCATACTATTATTTTCCACAAGTGTGCAAAAATAACATCCATCGATTGATTTCAAAAATACCTGAAGCATTATTTTTGCAACAATTGTGCACAACAATAGCATTGAATCGAGCACACGTTCATAAGCATCGAATGAGGTTCTGCTGCGTGTCGTACATCAAGCAAGAGGCTTCGTGACATCACGCACAACATTTGCCTTCAAATAGCGCACGCACACACCTGTCCATGAGCTGTCAATGTAGCGCGGACGGACGCGTGTCCTCAAGTCTGTCGGCCACGTGTTCGGCCAACACGTCCGCCGTCCTGACACAAAACAAGCAAAAACAAAATGGTCGTTCACATCAAGTGACTCACAACGCAGCTAAGCCCAATTGCAAGATAGCACAACCAAAAAATAAAAAAAAATGACAGTAAGTCTTGGTGCCAAATTGTCATTAAAAATGTCTCAGTTAAAAATCATAAACAAAGGCCAGTATGTGCAATCATCAGTAAAAGCAGAACAATTTTTCAAACTATTCACATGTGCATTTGAAGTTGTACGAATGCCTTCAACACATGTTAAAGTTGACATCATCTACCTGTCAATCAATGAAGTCCACTTGGTCAAGAAATCAGACTGAGAGTGTACCTAATATTTGGACACTTGATTAGGTACACTTGAGGCTATCGACTGACACCTCATCACTTGTCTATCGATTATCATAATCTATATACATGAGTAAAAACAACAAGCTAACAATTTGGCCATTTTGGAAAAGTCATTGGCTACATGAGTGCAACCAAAAAAAGCAACTGATCGACAACTCTCCATCGGCCAAACACGATTCATCGACTGCACAACGCCGCACGCACAAAACAAGTACATCGTTCAATGCTCATGGACATGTGCTTTTATTTAACTTTTTTTTTTTTTTTTTTAAAACAAATAGCATTTATTTTAATAAGCAGACAATTTTTTTTAAATACATTTGAAAATGAATTTCCTTTGATTTATATATATTTTTTTTAACAAATAGTATTTATTTTAATAAGTAGACAATTTTTTTTTTAAATAATTTGAAAGACATTGCTTTAACTTTTTTTTAATAAATAGTATTTATTTTAATAAGTAGGCAATTTTTTTAAATACATTTGAAAAAAGAAGTTGCTTTAATTTAATTGTTTTTAATCAAATATTTATTTTAATAAGTAGGCAATTTTTTTCTAAATACATTTGGAAAGACCTTGCTTTGATTTAACTTTTTTTTTTTTTAAAAAACAAATACCATTTATTTTAATAAGCAGACTATTTTTTTTTAAATACATTTGAAAAAGAATTTGCCTTGATTTATCTTTTTTTTAACAAATAGTATTTATTTTAATAAGTCGACAATTAAAAAAAAAAATTTGCAAAAGACATTGCTTTAACTTTTTTTAATAAATAGTATTTATTTTAATAAGTAGGCAATTTTTTTAAATACATTTGAAAAAAGAAGTTGCTTTGATTTTTTAACAAATAGTATTTGTTTTAATAAATAGGCATTTTTCAATACATTTGAAAAAAAGAAGTTGCTTTAATTTAAATGTTTTTAATCAAATATTTATTTTAATAAGTAGGCAATTTTTTTTCAAAATATATTTGGAAAGACGTTGCTTTGATTTAACTTTTTTTTTTTAAACAAATACTATTCATTTTAATATGTAGGCAAGTTTTTAAAAATACACTTGAAAAAATAAGTTGGTTATATTTTCCAAATAATTCATTTTTCAATCATTTGCTATTTTTTTTTTTTTTTAACAAAAGCACAAGTTGCGTAGCATTGAATGTTGTTCTGTTGTTTGTCCAAGTACATCAAGCAGCAAGTCAGCGTGCACTGCCAAATGGCAAAGTGGCATCAGACACTCCCGGTCAAGAACACAGCATGTGGAAAAAAGTCGACTCACTTGTGGAAAAGCAGCTTTCCAGGTGCATGCTTGTGTGGCAGAGCCATCCGTGTCCCAAACGGCCTCCATCATGTCAACAAAACACAAACGGAAGCAGTCAGTCAAGCTCATTTGCATATTAGAGCTGCTCATTTGCATAAAACAAAAAGTTTTCATACCATTGAAAAACTCTTAAATATTCACATCACTGCTTCCTAAATGTCATATTATTCAAGTTTTGATGATATTCTGTCTGTTGATGATTTTTCATAGAATGCAAGGTGATACATGCAGTCAGCAAGCAGGTGAGTGCCTTCCAAACTAAGCCACGCCCCCTCCCGCTCACTCCGCTCCGCTGACTCCACCCTTCTCACGCCCATCACCCACACAAGACCGGCCTTCGCCAACTGCTGCTGCCCCGCCCTCTGGAACTTTTGCTGCATTCAAGGACGGTCGGACTTTTCCGACATCAAACCAGGAAGTTTGTACGGCAACGCCCAAATGAATTTGGAAATCAGTAGTCCAACGTCACCGATGGACTACAGTGTGACGTCACTCTACAACGGCGACCCATTTGGAAACACAACTGACCTGAATATATGACTGGCTAGCCGATAGGCCGATACTTTTGAAGCCGCAAGGCCGCCATATTACTCCTCCCAAGAAACGTTTCTTGGTATACACTCCTATACATTTACCGTATCGAAATTGGAGAATATTTGAGACTATACTTAGCATAAACAACATGATTTCTTATGTTTTAAATTCATTAAACATAAACAAGAGGACTTCAGACATTTTACAACTTGCCTTAAATACATGTAGAAATGATACGTTTAATGATGTTTACAGGAGGAATCATTTATATTTTATTTAATTAAGGAATTATAACTGCCTACGAGCAGTATGTCTCATCTGTACGTATAGTGTATCGTTTATACAGTAGTCTGCTCGCGAGGTGAGAGGAGCAAGATGGCCGCCCTGTGACTTCAACATCTTGCACGGGCATGTATGGGCTACCGGCTATCCAGTTATATGTGCAGGTTACTGGGGAAACGCAGACCGTGACTGATAAAACACAATTTACTCGAGTATAAAACTAGATAGCTTTCTTCATTCATAAATAATCGACATAACTTAACGTAACACAACGTACGTGACGGTCTGCCATTATCTCCCTGCATGAAATTATACGGGGAACGACTAAACTATATGAAATGCCTATAAAATATCGAAAACAATAAATAAAGAAAATCTGCGAGAGCGCAGGTTTTCTGGGGGGCAAAACTAGTTTTGAGGACCGAAAAAAAAAAAAGTTATCACTATCCACCAGTTTGGTCGTTTACTTTCGCCTCGAACGCTTTCGGGAAAAAGCAAGTCAGATAAATTCCGAATATCCTCGAATGCAGCATCAACTAATCCCACAAGGCACCAGAAACAATCCGAACATTTTCAAATGCTCAAATTAGATTTTCTTTTATCCTGATGTCTGTTATTTTTTGTATTTATTATTATCTCGCACTTTCTCGTTTTTGACAAGTAGACTAATAAACACATTTTACATTGCCAAATCGTATCGTGTCGTGTCTCGTTAGATTATGTAAACGCACATAAATGTTTTTTTATCTAATCGAGTCAACAGAGGACACCCTAAATATGAGACGATGGTTCTTTCTAAACAAAAAATGTACTTTTAGAGTACCATGCAGTGAAAACGTGGAAAAGTTGAGCACGAGTTACCTTTCCACAACACGTCGCCACTTTTCTTTAGCTGACGTGCAGGTAGACAAACAGCAGCCGACGTGGAGACAATATTCCTTCATTGTGGTCGCCTCCGTGCACGTAAACAATACAAAAAATGTCGACTAACGTTCTAGATTAGAATCAAACAAAACGCCAAGCCAAACTTTTTTTTTTTGGCCAAACAAAAGAATTCATTACTTCCTTTTCCGGTTGGTGTTTAACTTCCGGGTCGCAGCTGAATCGAGGTGCTAACTAGTTAAAATATTAATAAACACCGCCGTGAATAACAAACTAGAGGGAAAATTTGTCATTAATGTGTATCAAACGGTACATCCAGAATTTAAAGTTTAAACTTTAAACATTTTAAATAAATTGGAATTGCAACTGCGCATGCGCGGTCACCGGCTCTTATGATTCCTGTTCAGGGGTCGAATCTACACAGATCGCCATCATAATGCATTAGAAATAACCGAAAAAGAGTCATTTTTTATTTTGTGGTCAATTTTGGGTAATATGCCAGGCGCCATTGGTTCGCACAAACCAGTGGTCACCTAGGTGTTTTTTTGTTTGTTTTTGTTTTTAAGTCCGGATATTTTTTCTCATTTAACAATTCTTCATTTGACATTGTAGTCATAAAACGCATTAAATCACTGAGTATCTTCGGGAGGTTATTACTATTATTATTATTTTTTTTAGATACAGACCTTTTGGCTAAAGTACAGACTAATCAAGTGAGCCTGCTGTAGAGCGATTTCATGGACGGTCAAAAGCAATCTATTGAAGGCTCTTGAGGCACATTCTGTTCAAATGAAATATGAAAGAAATTACCTCCAGAATGTGGTTTCAATCCATCTTGCAAAAATCTGATTTCATATGCTTTATGACTGTCCAGACGACAAAAAAAAAAAAAAAGTCATCCAGTTTCAATCTGGATGGCCGGTGGGCTTTAAGAAAAAAAAAAAAAAAGAAGAAAAAAAAAAATGGGATCCCGTGATTCAAAAACGATTCATTTCGTGCAGTAGGACGGACTACAATTTTATTTAATTTACAGTTAAAAATCCATTCAAATCCTGCCAATCTTCCATCCTTTAGCACCTGTACCATGTCCTATTTTGTTCATGTGTGGGTTCAACAGACGGCAAGAAGCTGGCGGTTTCCACCAAGTTTCTTCATTAACCTTTTCGGCACATTCATTTCCTTTACCATTCTGGCCTTCACAAAAAAACATACCAGCAAACCATCCAGTTACACAACATGGTGAAGCCAGTTTGACGGGTTTGTTTGCTGTTTAAGTGAGCTCTTCGTTTCTTGTCATTGTTTGCTGCACATCGAGCACCAACCAGGAAGGGTAAGCGGCTATTCCCTTTCAACACCTTATCTCCTCCTTTTCTTATCTTTTCAACTTTTCTTTGTTTCTTATTCTTTTTCTTCTCTGAACAAGTTTGCTTTTAGGACTAATTTTTGTCTTCCTTTTCTTTGATTTGGTCTATAAATGAAACTGATGTGCCTTGTTTTTGTTTTTCTTCACTTGGTTTTAGTCTGAAGTTGGATTTAAATATTTTTTATGTGCAAGAGGTAATAAATCCTTTTTGTGTGATCCAAGTGTGTGTGTGTGAGATCCAATCGGGGTGTGGCTGCAGTTGAGTCAGAAAACTAAAAGAGGAATTGTATTTGGGGACTTTTTCAAAATATTTCCTTCACTTGTGACTGACAGATGCACTGCAGCTCTCCTGAGAGTGAACATTGGAAGCTTGTCGACTGATTCTCTGTCTTCGCAAGGACCATGGCCAGCCGAGTTGAGGACCATCTCCAATGTCCGACCTGTTTGGAGATCTTTCAAGATCCTGTTGTGCTGCCGTGTAGTCACAACTTCTGTCGTGCTTGTGTGCAGAAGTGGTGCAAGGAGAAAGGAAATCGAACGTGTCCAGTCTGTAGGACGGAGTTTAGATCAATTGATATACCTTTGAACTTGGCCCTGAAGAACGTGTGTGAGGCCTTTTCACAAGCCTCAGTAGAGTCCGACGACATTTGCAGCTTGCACAAGGAGAAAATGAAACTCTTCTGTTTGGACCACCAGGAGCTTGTGTGCCTCATCTGCAGAGATGCAGAAATCCACACTGGCCACAAGTTCCGTCCGCTCGATGAAGTTCACAAAGATCACAAAGACAAGCTCCAGGGCAGCCTGCAGGAAACAAAACAAAGGCTGGAAGATTACATTGAGACAAGAGATAAGTGCAATGAACAAGCGATGTACATCAAGGTCCAGAGGGAGCAGGTGGAAAGCAAGATTAAGAAGGATTTCGAGGAGCTTCGTCGCTTCCTGCTGGCTGAGGAGGAGGCCAGGTTGTCTGCTGTGAGGGAGGAAGAGGAGGAGAAGACTCGGATGATGAAGGAGAAGATTGAGACTCTCAGCAGAGACATGGTCGCTGTGTCAGACGTGATCAGAAGCACAGAGGAGCTGCTGACCTCTGACCTCATTTCCTTCTTGAAGAACTTTCAGACTGCGATGACCAGAATCCAGAAACTGCCCGATGGCCCCAAGCTGCTCCCAGGAGCTCTGCTGGACGAAGTCAAGCATGTTGGCAACCTCAAGTTCAGCGTGTGGGAACGAATGAAGGAGACGATCTCCTACAGTCCTGTAATTCTGGACCCAAACACGGCCGGTCCAGAACTCAGTCTGTCTGAAGATCTGACCAGTGTGAGTTGTCAAGAAGAACAGCAGCGTCCAAACAATCCAGAGAGGTTCAAGTGGGAACGTGTGCTTGGTTCTGCTTTGGCCTCGGGAACGCACATGTGGGATGTTGAGGTGGGAGACAACAATGACTGGTCACTGGGTGTGGTGTATGGGGACCCTTGTTTGCCAAATTACATGACAATACGGAGCATTGCATTTCGTAATGATAAATACAGAAAGTTTGGTGAGCAATTTGGATCGTGGAATCCACCAGTGAAGCTGCAGAGGATCCAAGTTCACGTGGACATGAACAAAAGGTTAATTTCATTCTATGAATCTCGTACAAACACTGAATTGTGCAAAAAGAATCCTTTCAAATGGCCACGTTTGTCTGACAACATGAAAATGTTTCCTTACTTTGTGACACGGGATAAAATTCCGCTGCAAATTATTCCACTTGCATGTCGTGTTACGACTCAAAGTCCGTGATGATGTTGGAGATGTTTTGCTCCCATAATTGTCATCAGTCATTTTGTATGAGATTTCTTTTTCCACTCAAATGAATATTTTATATTGGCCTGTTCAGTAAACTTAAAGAAAAATACATTTAAAGCCCATAAACATAAAGAACACACAAAGAATGTGTCAGAAATATCTCAATCTGAATGAAATGTCATGTTGTGGTTTGCCAAAATGTAATAAATAAATAAAAGTGCCTTGAAGTATTTATTTGACTGTTCATTCAATAATTTTAGTAGTTAATAGTGATGGTTTCTTTATAGTTGCCTATTTCAATATGAAACTATTTCAGCATTGTTTTGTTTTAATGTTTTAATATAGTTTGCTGCTTATTTATTTACTCAATTATTTCAATCTGTACTTTGTATTTAAATCATTCCATCCATTTTCTTGACCGCTTATTCCTCACAAGGGTCGCGGGGGATGCTGGCGCCTATCTCAGCTGGCTCTGGGCAGTAGGCGGGGGACACCCTGGACTGGTTGCCAGCCAATCGCAGGGCACACAGAGACCAACAACCATCCACACTCACAAGCACACCTATTTCTTAATACAACCATTCAGTAAAAATCAAGTTTTTCCAACTTTAAATTAAAAAGTACTTCCTTCATCCACAAATCATGGGCTGGGGAGTTTCCACCTCAATAAAATGAGCCTACAAACTCGTAAAGTCGTAAAGGCCAGGGACTGCTTAAGGGGACCGGATGAAGTTGTGTCAGGAGGAGCACCGAAGATAACCGAAAGCGAGTTAGGAGGAATAGTTTGGCCATATGCTTGGCTAAGTGTAATAAAAACCTCTCTGCAATCTGCACTTAGTTTGGCGCAAGCCCAAAACATGTGAACATGATTTGCCGGTGATTGCCCACACCTATTACAAATGTCATAAACTGCTGGATAGATTTTAGACAATTAGCATTTGTATAATGTATTTTATAAAACCTTTATAAAAGAGGGTGTAGCGTGGACTTCACTTCACAAATATGGCACTTTACTGTACTTTAAATTATTTAATTAAATCTCCAGTGTAATAACCTTTATTGATTTATTATTATTATTATTATTATTATTATTATTATTTCAATTTACAGATTGACTGAATTATTTTTTTATTTTATTATCTGTTCTCATTGCTGCTGGACATGTAAATTTCCCAGAGGGAGCCATCCCAAAGGGACCAATAAAGTCTAAGTCTAAGTCCAAGTTTTTCACACGCCCAGTATAAGAGTTTCTGAATATTGGCTGCCCAATATAATAATATTGTCTGAAATTAGGTAGGGCAAGACCGCCATCACCTTTGGAGAAATGGAGTATTGATTTACAGATTCTTGCAGACTTTGCACCCCATAAAAAATGTGAGATAGCTTTATCCAGCTTGTCAAAGAATGACTTAAGGAGAATGCGGACATGTTGAAAAAGGTAGAGAAATTTAGGAACAACAGTCATCTTGATTAAATTCACACGTCCCTTTTTAATTAAAATTAGTAAGATATCTTGTATTTTTGATTTTGGTTGCTTTTTTTTTCCTTTCAAAATCAAGAAAGTTTTAAGGCGTCTTCACCCATGGTGACATAAAATTCTCTGTCAGTGAGGTAAAGTTGAGTAGAGTTGAGTTGAGAATAAAAAACGTTCAGCTACACTCGAATTATTATTAACAGTGAAGAGCTGAGGTTTTAATCTACTAATAAGAAGACATTTCAGTCATAAATGGTCAAATAAAAAGGTGTCATTATTTGACAACTTAAAAGGTATGATTTGTTTAAAAAAATAGTTATCTTCCGTTGTAAAATTAAATAAATGGTCAAATATATATTTACATATTTTTAAAAAATATTAAAGTTGGTTTCATTTTTAATTAAGGAAACATTTTAACAAATATTGAAATAAAAAAAAAATATTTTTTTTTTTCAATTTTACTTACCCTTTCCAGATAAGAATCAATAAAATCAAGCTTTATTTCATTGTTTGTCTTTTTATTTTGAAAGGAAAATAATGGAACCAGTTGTTTTGTAGCGAGCAATAACGGGAGTCAGAGGCGGCGTGTCAAACCACGGAACCAAGTGCTGGCGCTTTTTTGTCATCAGCTTTCAGTGTCACCACACACACTTCACTAACCTGCGCGAGGGAAGCCAACAGGACCCAACTACTTCCGTTCCGTTCGTCACAACAAAACATTCCCGGAACTCCCCATTGGCCCAATGTTTCGTGGGTGAATTATGTTCCACTTGATCGATTTTAAAGCAAGGCAAGTTTATACACAAGGCAACTCAATGTGCTTTACATAAGGAAAGACAACACCTAGAAACATCAACAAACACAGCAGTTAACAATATTCAGATGCAAAAAAGATAAAAGTACAATACAAAAATTACTAAAAGAACATACATTGACAATATTTAAGTATTTGCTTCCAAACGTAATCTACCAATTACCAACTACTAATTTTCGAAAGAGGTGTGGAGTTTTGCTATGTGGTAAAGCAAGTTTGGCAGTTTGTCTGCCATTTAGGTGAAGCTGTTTGAGGTTCTGTTTGCTGCACATTGAGCGCCAAGAAAGAAGGGTAAGCGGCTATTTCCTTTCAACATCTTTTCAACTTTTCTTTGTTTCCTATTCTTTTTCTTTTCTGAGCATGTTTGCTTTCAGGACTAAGTTTTGTTTTCTTTTTTTTTACGTCGGTTACGGATGAAACTGATATGCTTCTTGTTTATGTTTTACATTCTTCATCTTCACTTGGATGTTGGATTTAAAATAGTTTTTTTTTTTATGTGAAAGTGGTAATGCATAGTTTTTGTGTGATTCCAGATTACGGGGTGCGGATGCAGTCAAGTCAGGAAACTAAAGCAGGAAGTCTACTTGGAGACTTTTCTAATATTTCCTTCACTTGTGACTGACAGACACACTGTGGCTCTCACCTGAGAGTAAACGTTGGAAGCTTGTCGCCTGAGTCGTTCTCTTCGCAAGGACCATGGACAGCCAAGTTGTGAACCATCTCCAATGTCCGACCTGTTTGGAGATCTTTAAAGATCCTGTCATGCTGCCGAGTAGTCACAGCTTCTGTCGCGCGTGTGTGCACCAGTGGTGGGAGCATAAAGGAGATCGAACGTGTCCAGTGTGTAGGACGGAGTTAAGTTCGATGGATCCACCTATGAACTTGGCCCTGAGGGACGTGTGTGAGGCCTTTTCACAAGCCTCAGTGGAGTCAGACGACATTTGCAGCTTGCACAAGGAGAAACTGAAACTCTTCTGTTTGGACTACCAGGAGCTTGTGTGCCACATCTGCAAAGATGCAAAAATCCATACTGGTCACAAGTTCCGTCCACTCGATGAAGTTCACAAAGATCACCAAGACAAACTCCAGGACGGCCTGCAGGAAGCAAAAAATAGACTGAAAGATTACATTGAGACAAGAGAAAACTGCAATGAACAAGCGACGTACATCAAGGTCCAGAGGCAGCAGGTTGAAAGCAAGATTAAGAAGGATTTCGAGGAGCTTCGCCGCTTCCTGCAGGCTGAGGAGGAGGCCAGGTTGTCTGCTGTGAGGGAGGAAGAGGAGGAGAAGACTCGGATGATGAAGGAGAAGATTGAGACTCTCAGCAGAGACATGGCCGCTGTGTCAGACGTGATCAGAAGCACAGAGGAGCAACTGACCTCTGTTATGGAAAATAATTATTTAACATGTATTAACATAAGTTTGTACTGTATTGTATTATGGATACCTGGAGTTTGTTTCACTATGGACTGCTCATTCTTTGTACATGAAGGAATAACAAAGTGACGTTCACTAATAAGCTTGCTCGGAAGAGACTGCATGTCTTCCTGTCCAGTTGACCCTCCCTTCGCCTCCCAAATTCCTAAAAGAATCTTGCTTTCGTCTTTCTGCGCACTCTCTCACAGACCACTATCTTGTACACTGCTCTGTTAGACTTGTGTATATTTGAAGCTTCAAATATAAAGAAACCCAAAAGACAAATTGTTTTCCAGACTATTTTATTCATCTCGCCTAACTGCTGAAAATTCCACAACACCTCTGACCCCGTTTCCTTCTTAAAGAACTTCCAGATTGCGATGATCAGAATCCAAAAGTTGCCCGGCCAGCCCAAACTGCTCCCAGCAGCTCTGTTAAACGAACCCAAACACGTTGGCAACCTCAAGTTCAGCGTGTGGGAACGAATGAAGGAGACGATCTCCTACAGTCCCGTCATTCTGGACCCAAACACGGCCGGTCCAGAACTCATTCTGTCTGAAGATCTGACCAGTGTGAGTTGTCAAGAAGTACAGCAGCATCCAAACAATCCAGAGAGGTTCAAGTTGGGTTGTATGCTTGGTTCTGCTTGGGCCTTGGGAACGCACATGTGGGATGTTGAGGTGGGAGACAACAATGACTGGGCATTAGGGGTTATATGGGGGGACCCTTGTTTGCCACATGACATGAATGCGTGCAGCATTGCATTTTGTGATGATAAATACAGAAAGTTCGCTAACTCACTTGGATCATGGAATCCGCCAGTGAAGCCGAAGAGGATCCGAGTTGACCTGGACGCGAACAAAAGAAAAATTTCATTCTCTGAATCACGTACAAACACTGAATTGTGCAAAACGGGTCCTTCCAATTGGCCACATTTGTCTGACAACATTAAAATGTTTCCTTACTTTTGGACACGGGATAAAATTCCTCTGCAAATAATTCCACTTGCATGTCGTGTTACGACTCAAAGTCCGTGATGATGTTGGTGTTTTGCTGCCACAGTTGTAATTGGTCATTTGGCATGAATTTTTTTTCCCACTCAAATGAATATTTTACATTGACCTGTTCAATAAACTTGAAAAAAAAAAAATTAAAGCCATTTCTGAGTACATGTGTGGTCAAGTTTGCAATCATTTCTTAACGGGAAAAAGGCAGCCTCAGCAGACTGGCTGTAACCATTCTGCTATGTTAGATGTTCTGGTTCTTCAGCTTCTTTAGTCATCTTCATATAGCTATGCAATCTGAATGCGAGTGGGAACAGAGCAAAGCATTCTTCATTGCAAGCAGAAGCAGTTCTTCATTGCAGCAAATGTATAACTTAGTATTTACAATTATTCCTAATTATTTATATATATATATATATATATATATATATATATATATATATATATATATATATATATATATATATATATATATATATTATAGCATTACAGAAAATAAAGTACTTTATCACAATACAGTGATACCTCGGCTCACGAACTTTTCGCCTCACGAACATTAAATTCGCGAAAATTTAGTCTCTGCTGACGAACTACTTTTCGGCGGACGAACCAAACCACGCTGTCGAACAGCACCACGGTGGCGGCCACAAGAAGCTGACGCACGCTCACGGCGTCCCAGTTCGTCACCCCCTTTCTTTTAGTGCGGACGCGGTTTGTGTTTGATAGACATTTTGAGTGTACTTTTGCTATTATGGGACCGAAAAAGACCCCACCACAGGCTAGTGTTAAGCCTAATGCTTACCAGCGAGGGACGGCGATTCGGCGGCGCGTTTGCATTGTAGTCAATGGAGTTCGCGCCACTAAAAAAAGCGAAAGTGCCATCACGTACCTCAAAAAAGGAGAAAATCGTGCCCGGCTGTTTAGTCCCAGGAAAGAGGTGAAAGTAGTTGGCGGTGCTCACTTGTTGACTCGCTAAAGTGCTCCACTTCCTTGTTCACCAAGGGACACACCTCCTCCGCTCCGGTGAGCACGAAAGTGCGAATGAGCCGCAACCGTTCCATAAACACTCTACGCGGTGAAACGCTCGCGAATGAAGTAAGTCTACCATTGCTACTATCCTTAAGAACTACCATCACAAAGTAAAATAAAACGACTTTATTATACAGTACAATTTATTTCTTGAATTACAATACAATAAAAAAATAATAAAAATTAATAAAAATAAGGTATATTTTTGTGTAGTTTTAAGGCTTATTTAGTAGAAAATTATGTTTTATAGGGACCTGGGAACGGATTATTCTCATTTTAATGGTTTCTTATGGGAAATAAATGTTCGGAAGAAGAACTTTTCGGCTTACACACACTCTCTGGGAACCAATTAAGTTCGTGAGCCGAGGTATCACTGTATATAATATTCTAATTTTCTGAGACAGTCCTGTAGAAGTGGAGGATTCATTAACATTATTAATTCATCATATTAATAAATTATGTGGTTATAAATGAAGTAGTAGTTGGGGTAATAAACGTATTTTTCATAGGGTGTGTGGAAAAAGAAACGACAAGGAGAGTTTGGCACTGAGACAGGATCTTTAGTCATACTGTAATACAAATTTGTTCACATTATAATGTTATGTTGATAAAACTACTGTATGCTTTTTTTGAGTAATTGCATGAATACAGTATCTGCGTGTGTGCGTGCAAGTTCATTCAGGTTAAACAGTACTGAATTATTTTTTTGTGCATTTTATACATTGTTAATAAACGGCACATTATGGGCAAAAATCTCCCCTGTGCTTAATATGTACTTAAATATATTTGAACATTTAGAGACTCCGATTGAAATTAATTTTCATGAAAACAAATTTGGCATCATCTTTGGATGAAGTATCCTGCAACAATCCTGCAGTGGACTCAAGGTGCGTTCAATTCACAGTTAAACATCAAAAAAGCTAAGACGGCGGTCAGAGCGTCAGGTTGTGACGCATTTTTGACACTTCCCTTAAAAAAAGTAAGTTGAGTGTGAATGATTTTGTTCCCAGTTTGTAGTATTTGATGGAGTATGGGAGCGGAACCCTAACCCCAACCATAACCCAATTCAAACCTAAACTCTAAAACCAAGTCTTGACCTTCAAAAAGAGGTCTTGCAAAGTGAGGACCGGCCAAAATATCCTCACTTCACAAAAATGTCCTCATTCTGTTGGATAAAGACGTATTATGGTCCTCACTATGTATTATGTACAAGAACACACACACACACACACACACACACACACACACACACACACACACACACACACACACTTAAGCAACGTTACATTAAGTAATTGGAGTGGCACTGTATGACCAATATTTCAAACGGATGACATTAAATGCAATCAAATACTGTACTTCAACAATATGGCATGCAATGTGAAAGCACATACAGTAGGCTATATACATAAATACACAGTATGTACATAAAATAACGTATACATCTTACTGTTTTGATTTAGTAAAAAATAAAAAAAATAATTTGCAATTCTTTTGTTAGTTTTAATGCTGCTTTTGCTGATGTTTTAGATTTTTGTCGAGGTACTGTTTCAAATACTGGTATCGAGGTTTTTTATGCAGGTGAAGTACCTAAGTCAAAATTTTGGTATCGTGACAATTAACACTTTATATTTATATCCTGCCCCAAGTGGAGGAGTTCAAGTATCTTGGGGTCTTGTTCATTAGTGTGGGCAGGATGGAGCGAGAGATCGACAGGCGGATCGGTACAGCGTCTGCAGTGATGCGGACTCTGTATCAGTCCGTCGTGGTGAAGAAAGAGCTGAGCCAAAAGGCAAAGCTCTCGATTTACCGGTCGATCTACGTTCCAACCCTCATCTATGGTCACGAGCTGTGGGTCGCGACCGAAAGAACGAGATCCCGGATACAAGCGGCCGAAATGAGTTTCCTCCGCAGGGTGTCCGGGCTCTCCCTTAGAGATAGGGTGAGAAGCTCGGTCATCCGGGAGGGACTCAGAGTCGAGCCGCTGCTCCTCCGCGTTGAGAGGAGCCAGCTGAGGTGGCTCGGGCATCTGGTTCAGATGCCTCCTTGACGCCTCCCTGGGGAGGTGTTCCGGGCATGTCCCACCGGCAGGAGGCCCCGGGGACGACCCGGGACACGCTGGAGAGACTATGTCTCTCGGCTGGCTTGGGAACGCCGGCGGAGCTGGTTGAAGTGGCTGGGGAGAGGGAAGTCTGGGTTTCCCTCCTAAAGCTGCTGCCCTCGCGACCCGACCTCGGATACGCAGAAGTAAATGGATGGATGGAGTACCGGCGTTTATTTTTTCCACAGGCTGTGTGTGTCCACCGGGAGCTGAACAACACAGCCAGCTTCCAATGAAGTTAAAACTGCAATTGCACTTTATCGCCTGTAAGTGGCAGTGTTTTCCACAGTACTAGCAAAAATATTGACTGATTTCAGGTCAAAATGTCCATTTGCAGTTAAGTTGCCAAGACTACATTGACTTTTGGATGAAATCAATGATTTTGACGGGCTTCTACTGCCACAAAAACAAACTTCTTGAGCTGACACTCCCGCCACTGTTATATCGTATATTGTTGCACTTTGACACCCGGCAAATCACAGTTATATGATTCGACTATAATAAATTCATAAAGCTTGTCAAAGGCACTGCTTGAGCAAGCAGGAAGTGCACGTTCTGACTTTTATCACATTGTGTTTTATAAGAACCTTAAACAGCTTCGAATTCAACAGAGACATGCGTCAAACATGCATCCAAAATAAGACGATCATCCAGACATTTGTCAGCTTGACCCTTCTGAGATGAAGATGTATTCGTACTGGGCTGTACTTAAGATGATGCCCAATTCACACCTGAAAATCTTCTTGACCTGACACTCCCTCGTTATCTCATTTATTGTTGCACTTTGGCATCTGGCAGGCTGAGGAGGAGGCCAGGTTGTCTGCTGTGAGGGAGGAAGAGGAGGAGAAGACTCGGATGATGAAGGAGAAGATTGCGTCTCTCAGCAGAGACATGGTCGCTGTGTCAGACGTGATCAGAAGCACAGAGGAGCTGCTGACCTCTGACCCCATTTCCTTCTTGAAGAACTTTCAGACTGCGATGACCAGAATCCAGAAACTGCCCGATGGCCCCAAGCTGCTCCCAGGAGCTCTGCTGGACGAAGTCAAGCATGTTGGCAACCTCAAGTTCAGCGTGTGGGAACGAATGAAGGAGACGGTCTCCTACAGTCCCGTCATTCTGGACCCAAACACGGCTCATCCAGAACTCATTCTGTCTGAAGATCTGACCAGTGCGAGTCGTCAAGAAGAACAGCAGCGTCCAAACAATCCAGAGAGGTTCAAGTGGAGACGTGTGCTTGGTTCTGCTTTGGCCTCGGGAACGCACATGTGGGATGTTGAGGTGGGAGACAATGCAGCCTGGTCACTGGGGGTCATATGGGGGAACCCTTGTTTGCAACATTTCATGAGAACATGGAAAATTACATATTGTGATGATGAATACAGAAAGCCTGCTGAGCCAATTGAATCATGGAATCCGCCAGTGAAGCTGAAGAGGATTCGAGTTCACGTGGACACGAACGAAAGAACAATTTCATTCTCTGAATCTCGCACAAAAACTGAATTGTGCAAAACTGTTCTTTTCAATTGGCCAAATTTGTCTGACAACATGAAAATGTTTCCTTACTTTTGGACACGGGATAAAATTCCTCTGCAAATAATTCCACTTGCATGTCGTGTTACGACTCAAAGTCCGTGATGATGTTGGAGATGTTTTGCTCCCATAATTGCCATCAGTCATTTTGTATGAGATTATTTTTCTACTTAAATGAATATTTTATATTGATTGACCGGTTATTAAACTAAAAAAAAATGAGTGAAATTTCACGTGATTTTCCAAAATGTAACAAATAATAAAAAGTGCCATGAAGTGTTTATTTGACCGTTTGTTCAATAATTTCAGTTGCCTTTATTTTTGAATATTTTGTCATTTTTTTACCCATTCATTCATTCATTCATTAATATTCATTCAATTATTTCAAGATAGGCACCAGCACCCCCCGCGACCCTTGTGAGGAATAAGCGGTCAAGGAAATGGATGGATGGAATTATTTCAATATGTTTTAATAATTTCCGTATCTGGTAACACTTTATAATAACTATCCGTTATAAGTAGTTCATAGATCATTAGTTGATTGTTAATTAATGAGTTGTTAATGACTTATTAAATGTTTAACTGTTTAAGGATTTATACTTATGACTATAAACAGTTATGTCATTATTAAACTGTTAGTTATTGAGTTATAAATGACTTGTTAACTGTATATTAATCATTTGTAACTATATATTATAAATTAGTAAGACTAAGTTAACAAACTATTAGTAAATTACTTAATAATGACTTGTTAAGTATCAGTTAATAGTTTATATCTGTTATTAGGACGTTATTCTAAAGTGGTAGCTATTCCTCATTTATTAACTGTTATTAAATGAGGAACAGTTGCAACTTTACGATAATATCCCAATAGTATAAATTAGCTACTTACTAATATTTAACTTATATATTAGCTAATTCTTTACATAGTAGATGTTAACCATCTACTAATACCTATGAAACTTTGTCAAACAACAAACAGGTGGAGAAAGTACAGAATTTGAAGGTGAAATTTAAAATCTAAAATTACTATGCCTTACCATGCCTAAATATCAATTTTCCGTACCATTGAACTTTTTCCACTCATGTGCTCCTCTACAAAGTTTCACTGGTATAGTATTAGTAGATGGTTAACAAACTATTAAAAACTGCTGTAAAGAAGTGAGTTAATCTACTACTTAAATATTAGTTATTACTCTATTTATGTTATTGGGACGTTATTCTAAAGTTGCAACTACTCCACATTTACTAACACGTAATAAATGAGGAATAGTGGCAACTTTATAATAACGTCCCAATAACCTATACAAACTATGAAGTAATAACAAGTCATTCGTAATTTTCTAATAGCTTGTTAACGATGTATTACTAATTTATAAAATATAGTTAGGAATAATTACTATACAGTTAACAAGTCATTTAGCGCTCAATAACTAACAGTTTAATAATAAAAATTTTACTATTTATAGACATCATTTTAAAACCTTAACAGTTAACAAACATTTAATAAGTCATTAATAACTCATTAATTAACAGTTTACTAATGGTCTATTAACTAGTTATAACGGGTAGTTATTATAAAGTGTTTCCTCAATATTCAATATTTATTCATCATTGGGCAAATAACATGGTTATAAACAACAATGAGATAACGTTAATATTTAAAATCAATAAAAAATATTGGCTGAACATTTTGCTCAGGATTTATTTTTGAATAAATTAAACCTTTAAATGTTTGTTGGGTTGATTACTTTAATTCAAATAAAAATTTCCGGAATGAAATAAAAATTCAGATTGTTATATTTGGCCATACCGCACAGCCCTAGTACAATATCATTTGTTTTATTCAGTGATACCGGTAACAAGTACCAAATTACCAATACAAAAACTAGTACTTTTGGTACATAAAATTTTGCTTACTGTCACGCCGCCACCGGCGTGACGGCCATGCTTTTATTTTCATAGTCATGTTTCCTGTTTTTTTTTATATTTTGAGTCTCCTCTCATCCCAGGTCACTTGCCTTTCCTGCAGTTCACTAATTACCAGTCCCCGCCCATGATCATGTCCACCTGCCACCAATCAACCCAGACAATAAAAGCCACCTGCACTTTCCCCTCAGTGCCGAAGTGTCACATCTCAGTGCATGGAAGCGTCCTCGTACCACAGTCCTAGTTTGATGTCTTGTCTTGTCTTGTCTTGCCTTGTCTTGTCTTGCGCCCTTAGTTTGCCCCTTGTTTTCCTCCCGAGTGGAGCGCCTTTTGTTGTCCCTGTTTTTGAGTGCCCTTTTTGTATCTCCAGTTTGGAGCTCTTTTTGTTCAGCCTTTTTTCCCTCTTTAAGAGGTGTTTTGAGTTTCGTGAGATTAAATCTGCAGCCTTGTTGGCCAACTTTCATTCTGCGTCTGAGTCCTACCTCCTCTCGCCGTGTCACTTTCATAAAATAACAGAGCGCTATTGTAGCAATTTTCCTTAAAATTGTATGAAAAGAGAATTTTCTATTTTCATGCAATTGTAAGGAAAACTGCTATAATTGACTACAGGTTTTTCTTCAAATTTTCTGTTATTGTTTTTTTTTTTTTAGGGGAATTGTATTTATCAAAAGTATTAGTGGTGTCAGTGACTACTGGAGTTGAGTACTCATACTGGTATTGGTCTGGGAAAAAAAAGTGGTATTGAACATATAGTATTTTTATAGTCCTTATTGAATTTCTCATGTCTGCAGGTTTTGCAAGATGGCATGCTGGAGAATCACCAGAAGGACTTGGTGGACGCTGTAGCTCACTTTCTGGGTAATGTTCTGAGACACAATTTGATTTGGGATATTTCATTTATGGAATGGAAATACTGTAGATCATTTTGGTTTGATAAATGTGGTAACCACACCCACCGATCTAATGCACCTCCTCCTGAGGTGTGCGGGATGTGAGTAGCCTGAACGCCGATGCTTCATTGGCCGACTTGGGCCTGGACTCGTTGGTGGGATGAATTTATGGTACAATGTATTCCTGATTATGTATTTGTTGCAAGATAATAAAAAGCCTCTCACTAAATTTTTCATGGAACTGTGATTTTTTTTTTCTGGAAATAAGTGGTGTCATGTGAAGTTTCTCCATTTTTTTTTTTTAATCAAAACACAATGATACATGGGAAAAATGGTTTCACATGACTGATCATATTGATAGCGATTATTTGTTTTGTTTTTTTTACACTGAAATATTGAGCCTTAGGTTTGTGTCAGAGCACTTGCAGGGAGGAAACATTTGAACAAATATTTAAGTAAAAATTGAAAGTCTATTTCTTAATTTTATTAACTCGTTCCAGATAAGAATCAAATTAAACTGGATTTCAGTGTTGGTGTTTCCATTTTGAAAGGGAAATTTACCACAAGAGTCGCAGTCTTGAAGTTTGGTAAAGCCAGTCTGACGGGTTTGTTTGCCATTTAAGTGAGCGCTTTGGGTTTGTTTTCACTTGCTGCACATCAAGCACCAAGCAGGAAGGGTCAGCGTAAGCGGCTATTTCAATACCTTTTCTCCTCTTTTCAACTTCTTTGTTTCCTTGTTCTTTTTCTTCTCTGAGCACGTTTGCTTTCAAGACCAAGTTGTGCCTTCCTTTTCTTTTACATGGGCAATAGATGAAACTGATGTGCTTTTTTTTTTTAATTTTTTTATTCTTCACTTAGTTCTAGTCTGATGTTGGAATTAAATATTGTTTTTTTTAATGTGCTAGTGGTAATAAATCGTTTTTGTGTGATCCCAGATAATGGGGTGTGGCTGCCGTTAAGTCAGAAAACTGAAGCAGAAAATGCACTTTGGAACCTTTACAAAATCTAATATTTCCTTTACTTGTGACTGACAGACGCGCTGCGGCTCTGCTGAGAGTGAATGCTAAGGCTTGTCAACTGAGTCATTGTCTTCGCAAGAACCATGGCCACAATAGTTGAGGATCATCTCAAATGTCCGTCCTGTTTGGAGATCTTTAAAAATCCTGTCACGCTGCCGTGTGGTCACAGCTTCTGTCGTGCGTGTGTGCAGCAGTGGTGGAATCAGAAAGGAGATCAAACATGTCCAGTCTGCAGGACGAACTTTCGCTCAATTGATATACCTTTGAATTTGGCCCTGAAGAACGTGTGTGAGGCTTTTTCACAAGCCTCAGTGAGGTCTGACATCTGCAAGTTGCACAAGGAGAAAACGAAACTCTTCTGTTTGGACCACCAGGAGCTTGTGTGCCTCATCTGTAGAGATGCAAAAATCCATACTGGCCACAAGTTTCGTCCACTCGATGAAGTTCACAAAGATCACAAAGACAAACTCCAGGAAGGACTGAAGAAAGCAAAGAAAAGACTGAAAGATTACAAGAAGAAAAGAGACAACTGCAATGAACAAGCAACATACATCAAGGTCCAGAGGCAGCAGGTTGAAAACAAGATTAAGAAGAATTTCGAGGAGCTTCGTCGCTTCCTGCAGGCTGAGGAGGAGGCCAGGTTGTCTGCTGTGAGGGAGGAAGAGCAAAAGAAGACTCGGATGATGAAGGAGAAGATTGAGACGCTCAGCAGAGACATGGCCGCTCTGTCAGACGTGATCAGAAGCACAGAGGAGCTTCTGACCTCTGACCCCGTTTCCTTCTTAAAGAACTTCCAGCTTGCGATGATCAGAATCCAAAAATTGCCCGGCAAGCCCAAACTACTCCCAGCAGCTCTGCTGGACGAAGTCAAGCACGTTGGCAACCTCAAGTTCAGCGTGTGGGAACGAATGAAGGAGACGATCTCCTACAGTCCCGTCATTCTGGACCCAAACACGGCTGGTCCAAAACTCAGTCTGTCTGAAGATCTGACCAGTGTGAGTTGTCAAGAAGTACAGCAGCGTCCAAACAATCCAGAGAGGTTCAAGTTGGGTTGTATGCTTGGTTCTGCTTGGGCCTTGGGAACGCACATGTGGGATGTTGAGGTGGGAGACAACAATGACTGGGCACTAGGGGTTATATGGGGGGACCCTTGTTTTCCACATGACATGAATGCGTGCAGCATTGCATTTTGTGATGATAAATACAGAAAGTTCGCTAACCCAATTGGATCATGGAAGCCGCCAGTGAAGCCGAAGAGGATCCGAGTTGACCTGGACGCGAACAAAAGAATAATTTCATTCTTTGAATCACGTACAAACACTGAATTGTGCAAAACGGGGCCTTCCGTTTGGCCACATTTGTCTGACAACATTAAAATGTTTCCTTACTTTTGGACAAATGATAAAATTCCTCTGCAAATAATTCCACTTGCATGCCGTGTTACGACTCAAGGTCCGTGTTGATGTTGATGTTTTGCTGTCACAGTTGTAATTAGTCATTTTGTATGAAATCTTTTTCCCCACTCAAATGAATATATTACATTGACCTGTTCAATAAACTTGAAAAAAAAATTAAAGCCATTTCTGAGTACGTGTGGTCAAGTTTGCAATCATTTAACGGAAAAAAAGGCAGCCTCAGCAGACTGGCTGTAACCATTCTGCTATGTTAGATGTTCTGGTTCTTCAGCTTCTGTAGTCATCTTCATGTCGCTATGCTATGTGAATGTGAGTGGGAACAGAGCAAAGCATTCTTCATTGCAAGCAGAAGCAGTTCTTCATTGCAGCAAATGTATAACTTAGTATTTACAATTATTCCTACTATATATATATATATATATATATATATATATATCCTGCCCCAAGTGGAGGAGTTCAAGTATCTTGGGGTCTTGTTCACGAGTGAGGGTAGGATGGAGCGAGAGATCGACAGGCGGATCGGTGCAGCGTCTGCAGTGATGCGGACTCTGTATCGGTCCGTCGTGGTGAAGAAAGAGCTGAGCCAAAAGGCGAAGCTCTCGATTTACCGGTCGATCTATGTTCCGACTCTCACCTATGGTCACGAGCTGTAGGTCGTGACCAAAAGAACGAGATCCCGGATACAAGCGGCCGAAATGAGTTTCCTCCGCAGGGTGTCCGGGCTCTCCCTTAGAGATAGGGTGAGAAGCTCGGTCATCCGGGAGGGACTCAGAGTCGAGCCGCTGCTCCTCCGCGTTGAGAGGAGCCAGCTGAGGTGGCTCGGGCATCTGGTTCGGATGCCTCCTGGACGCCTCCCTGGGGAGGTGTTCCGGGCATGTCCCACCGGCAGTAGGCCCCGGGGACGACCCGGGACACGCTGGAGAGACTATGTCTCTCGGCTGGCCTGGGAACGCCTTGGGATCCCGCCGGAGGAGCTGGTTGAAGTGGCTGGGGAGAGGGAAGTCTGGGTTTCCCTCCTAAAGCTGCTGCCCCCGTGATCCGACCTCGGATAAGCAGAAGTAAATGGATGGATGGAGTACCGGCGCTTAATTTTTCCACAGGCTGTGTGTGTCTACCGAGAGCTGAACAACACAGCCAGCTTCCAATGAAGTTAAAACTGCAATTGCACTTTATCGCCTGTAAGTGGCAGTGTTTTCCACAGTACTGGCAAAAATATTGACTGATTTCAGTTCAAAATGTCCATTTGCAATTAAGTTGCCAAGGCAACATTCACTTTGGATGAAATCAAAGATTTTGACGGGCTTCTACTGCCACAAAAACAAACTTCTTGAGCTGACACTCCCGCCACTGTTATATCGTATATTGTTGCACTTTGACACCCGGCAAATCACAGTTATATGATTCGACTATAATAAATTCATAAAGCTTGTCAAAGGCACTGCTTGAGCAAGCAGGAAGTGCACGTTCTGACTTTCAGCACATTGTGTTTTTTAAGAACCTTAAACAGCTTCGAATTCAACAGAGACATGCGTCAAACATGCATCCAAAATAAGACGATCATCCAGACATTTGTCAGCTTGACCCTTCTGAGATGAAGACGTATTCGTACTGGGCTGTACTTAAGATGATGCCCAATTCACACCTGAAAATCTTCTTGACCTGACACTCCCTCGTTATCTCATTTATTGTTGCACTTTGGCATCTGGCAAATTGCAGTTCAACAATAATAAACACATAAAGGTTTGATCAGAACATTTCCAAGTGTCATCGATTGAAGTCCGGCAATAAAAGTACAACTCCAGGAAGTGCACTTGTGGACCTTTTGGATATGAAACGATGATTCACCTGTGAGTGAGGCAGACCCACTACGGCTCACCTGAGAGTGAACGTTGGAAGCTGTCGACTGAGTCGTTCTCTTCGCAAGGACCATGGCCAGCCGAGTTGAGGACAATCTCCAATGTCCGGCCTGTTTGGAGATCTTCAAAGATCCTGTCGGGCTGCCGTGTAGTCACAGCTTCTGTCGTGCTTGTGTGCAGAAGTGGTGCAAGGCGAAAGGAAATCGAACGTGTCCAGTCTGTAGAACGGAGTTTAACTCAATGGAGCTACCTTTGAACTTGGCCCTGAGGAACGTGTGTGAGGCCTTTTCACAAGCCTCAGTGGAGTCCGACGACATTTGCAGCTTGCACAAGGAGAAAATGAAACTCTTCTGTGTGGACCACCAGAAGCTTGTGTGCCACATCTGCAAAGATGCAAAAATCCATACGGGTCACAAGTTCCGTCCACTCGATGAAGTTCACAAAGATCACCAAGACAAACTCCAGGGCGGCCTGCAGGAAGCAAAACAAAGGCTGGAAGATTACATTGAGACAAGAGATAACTGCAATGAACAAGCGACGTACATCAAGGTCCAGAGGCAGCAGGTGGAAAGCAAGATTAAGAAGGATTTCGAGGAGCTTTGTCGCTTCCTGCAGGCTGAGGAGGAGGCCAGGTTGTCTGCTGTGAGGGAGGAAGAGGAGGAGAAGACTCGGATGATGAAGGAGAAGATTGCGTCTCTCAGCAGAGACATGGTCGCTGTGTCAGACGTGATCAGAAGCACAGAGGAGCTTCTGACCTCTGACCCCATTTCCTTCTTGAAGAACTTTCAGACTGCGATGACCAGAATCCAGAAACTGCCCGATGGCCCCAAGCTGCTCCCAGGAGCTCTGCTGGACGAAGTCAAGCATGTGGGCAACCTCAAGTTCAGCGTGTGGGAACGAATGAAGGAGACGATCTCCTACAGTCCCGTCATTCTGGACCCAAACACGGCCGGTCCAAAACTCATTCTGTCTGAAGATCTGACCAGTGTGAGTTGTCAAGAAGTACAGCAGCGTCCAAACAATCCAGAGAGGTTCAAGTGGGAACGTGTGCTTGGTTCTGCTTTGGCCTCGGGAACGAACATATGGGATGTTGAGGTGGGAGACAACAATGACTGGTCACTGGGTGTGGTGTATGGGGACCCTTGTTTGCCAAATTACATGACAATACGGAGCATTGCATTTCGTAATGATAAATACCGAAAGTTTGGTGAGCAATTTGGATCGTGGAATCCACCAGTGAAGCTGCAGAGGATCCAAGTTCACGTGGACATGAACAAAAGGTTAATTTCATTCTATGAATCTCGTACAAACACTGAATTGTGCAAAAAGAATCCTTTCAAATGGCCACGTTTGTTTGACAACATGAAAATGTTTCCTTACTTTGTGACAAGGGATAAAATTCCGCTGCAAATTATTCCACTTGCATGTCGTGTTTCGACTCAAAGTCCGTGATGATGTTGGAGATGTTTTGCTCCCATAATTGTCATCAGTCATTTTGTATGAGATTTATTTTTCCACTCAAATGAATATTTTATATTGGCCTGTTCAGTAAACTTAAAGAAAAATACATTTAAAGCCCATAAACATAAAGAACACACAAAGAATGTGTCAGAAATATCTCAATCTGAATGAAATGTCATGTTGTGGTTTGCCAAAATGTAATAAATAAATAAAAGTGCCTTGAAGTATTTATTTGACTGTTCATTCAATAATTTTAGGAGTTAATAGTGATGGTTTGTTTATAGTTGCCTATTTCAATATGAAACTATTTCAGCATTGTTTTGTTTTAATGTTTTAATATAGTTTGCTGCTTATTTATTTCAATCTGTACTTTGTATTTAAATCATTCCATCCATTTTCTTGACCGCTTATTCCTCACAAGGGTCGCGGGGGGTGCTGGAGCCTATCTCAGCTGGCTCTGGGCAGTAGGCGGGGGACACCCTGGACTGGTTGCCAGCCAATCGCAGGGCACACAGAGACCAACAACCATCCACACTCACAAGCACACCTATTTCTTAATACAACCATTCAGTAAAAATCAAAGTTTTTCCAACTTTAAATTAAAAAGTACTTCCTTCATCCACAAATCATGGGCTGGGGAGTTTCCACCTCAATAAAATGAGCCTACAAACTCGTAAAGGTCAGAGACTGCTTAAGGGGACCGGATGAAGTTGTGTCAGGAGGAGCACAGAAGATAACCGAAAGCGAGTTAGGAGGAATAGTTTGGCCATATGCTTGGCTAAGTGTATTAAAAACCTCTCTGCAATCTGCACTTAGTTTGGCGCAAGCCCAAAACATGTGAACATGATTTGCCGGTGATTGCCCACACCTATTACAAATGTCATAAACTGCTGGATAGATTTTAGACAATTAGCATTTGTATAATGTATTTTATAAAACACTTTACATTGGATTAAAGCATGACGGGCACAAATTGAGGATGAATGTAACTTCAAGATCAGATTCCATTGCTGTTCAAATACATCTGTCATCTGTAAGTCGTCTTCCTAACTTCTTTTAAAAGTTAAGAGGGTGAAGGGGAAGAGGGTGTAGCGTGGACTTCACAAATATGGCACTTTACTGTACTTTAAATTATTTAATTCAATCTCCAGTGTAATAACCTTTATTGATTTATTATTATTATTATTATTATTATTATTATTATTTCAATTTACAGATTGACTGAATTATTTTATTATTTTATTATCTGTTCTCATTGCTGCTGGACATGTAAATTTCCCAGAGGGAGCCATCCCAAAGGGACCAATAAAGTCTAAGTCTAAGTTTTTCACACGCCCAGTATAAGAGTTTCTGAATATTGGCTGCCCAATATTATAATATTGTCTGAAATTAGGTAGGGCAAGACCGCCAGGACGGCCTGCAGGAAGCAAAGAAAAGACTGAAAGATTACATTGAGACAAGAGAAAACTGCAATGAACAAGCGATGTACATCAAGGTCCAGAGTGAGCAGGTGGAAAGCAAGATTAACAAGGATTTCGAGGAGCTTCGTCGCGTCCTGCTGGCTGAGGAGGAGGCCAGGTTGTCTGCTGTGAGGGAGGAAGAGGAGGAGAAGGCTCGGATGATGAAGGAGAAGATTGAGACGCTCAGCAGAGACATGGCCGCTCTGTCTGACGTGATCAGAAGCACAGAGGAGCTGCTGACCTCTGACCCCATTTCCTTCTTGAAGAACTTTCAGACTGCGATGACCAGAATCCAGAAACTGCCCGATGGCCCCAAGCTGCTCCCAGGAGCTCTGCTGGACGAAGTCAAGCATGTTGGCAACCTCAAGTTCAGCGTGTGGGAACGAATGAAGGAGACGATCTCCTACAGTCCCATCATTCTGGACCCAAACACGGCCGGTCCAAAACTCAGTCTGTCTGAAGATCTGACCAGTGTGAGTTGTCAAGAAGAACAGCAGCGTCCAAACAATCCAGAGAGGTTCAAGTGGGAACGTGTGCTTGGTTCTGCTTTGGCCTCGGGAACGCACATGTGGGTTGTTGAGGTGGGAGACAACAGACGCTGGGCACTGGGTGTGGTGTGGGGGAACCCTTGTTCGTCACATGACATGAAAGTATGGAGTATTGTATTTTGTGATGATAAATACCGAAAGTTTGGTGAGCCATTTGGATCGTGGAATCCACCAGTGCCGCTGCAGAGGTTCCGAGTTCACGTGGACATGAACAAAAGAACAATGTCATTCTCTATATCTCGAACAAACACTGAATTGTGCGAAACGGATCCTTCCGATTGGCCAAATTTGTCTGACAACATGAAAATGTTTCCTTACTTTGGGACATATGATAAAATTCCTCTGCAAATAATTCCACTTGATTTGATTGAACATAGCAACAAGTAAACAGCAGAAAAAAAGAAAAAACAAAAATTAAAAGAAAACCCCAATAAAATCATCAATCAATCATAGTTTACATGTTCAAAATGGAGTAGGAATAAGTTAAAAACTTATCTAGACCTACCCCTTTTACTTTATATATTTAAACTTTTCATTACTAATTTACTTTTTTTTTTTTTAAATAAAATGTATAAACCTGGTTATTTATATATATATATATATATATATATATATATATATATATATATATATATACACACACACACACACACGTGCACTTAGACATGCATGCATTTGCCAAAAACATACACATGAATTTCCTATACATATACCATAATACCCATCTAAATCATATACACATACTCACATGTACAATTTTCATACTATGGTCTGACATAAGTACCGGTAATTTTTTTTAACTTTACTTTTAAACATTTTTTTAAACTCCAGAAGTGGGTCACATTTTTTCAGATCAATTCCCAATTTATTCCACAAATTAACACCTTTTACAGATACACACCTTTGCTTAATATTTGTTCTTGTTTTGTTTTTTTGTAGACACTTGCACCCCTTAGATCACAAGGACTGTGACTAATTTCAAACAACTTCCTAGTACTGTGGTAGAGTAAATTCTTAGAAACTTTGTACATTTGTGCTATTTTAAACTCAACCAATTAATTCCACTTGCATGTTGTGTTACAACTCAAAGTCAGTTATGATGTTGGAGATGTTTTGCTCCCGCAATTGTCAGTCATTTCGTGAGATTTTTTTTGCACTCAAATGAATATTTTACGTTAACTTGTTCAATAAACTTGAAAAAAATGAGGTATTGCGGCGTCTAGTTGTTTGCGACGCCACGGCAGGCAGACGTAGGGACTTAAAACCTTGCTAACGAGCACCGTTTTCTAATAGTTTTAATCAAGTTTACTCGCTTCAATTCCAATCCACAACACTGCGATAACACAAGCATGCACTTAGTTTGCCGAACAAGATACCTTTAATAAGACAGCGCAGCTCGTTCCTCCACAGCCCGAAGCGACGTTCTCCTGATTGTACTTCACGGTTCCAAGTTGATTATTGTGCTTATTCCAATATCGATTTGTTTGATGCGCGTTGATGCGGTCGACAAAAAGTTCCTTCCCCCGCTCACCCCACCAGGTGATCAATGACAGACACACACCTGCCCCACAGGTGAGTCCACTTACTAATAAGAAAGACAGACCACTCCCACTGGTGAGTTGTGACACCGCCAATTATCGTGATAGTTTTTTTAAAATTGAAATCTTGCATTTAACAATCACAACAATAAACATCAAATATAAGTTTCCATCTTACCTACATTCACAATAATTAAGACAAAAAAAACAAACAAACAAACAACAATATACATCAATAAGAAAGACAATAACAAAAAATAAAATAGTAAAATAAACAGCAAAAAAAAAAAAAAAAGGCACAAAAAAGATTCGATTAGGGTCAACAAAAGATAATCATCGTGATAGTAAAACGTGCGGGTGGACGTTGATTACGCACAAACACACAAACACCCACACCCACACAGGAAGAAACCACCAAAAGGTACTATATGGCTCCTACATAAGGCTATTGATAAAGAATGTATCAGAAAGAAGTCAATCTGTATGAAATTACATGTGGTTTGCCAAAATGTAATAAATAATAAAAAGTGCCTTGAAGCATTTATTTGACTGTTCATTCAATATCAATTTCAGTATTTAATATTGATGTGTTTGTTTATAGTTGCTTATTTCAATATGGAAATATTTCTATTTGTTGTTTTTATGTTTTAAATAGTTCACTGCTTATTTATTTACATATTTACTCGATTATTTGAATCTGCCTGCGATTGGCTGGCGACCAGTCCAGGGTGTCCCCCGCCTACTGCCCAGAGCCAGCTGAGATAGGCGCCAGCACCCCCCGCGACCCTTGTGAGGAATAAGCGGTCAAGAAGATGGATGGATGGATGGATTTGAATCTGCATTTTGTCTTTAAATATTTATGAAATTAAGTCAGTATTTATTCAAATAAATATGAAAATGTTTAGCTATATGTTTATTCAAATATGTACATAGTTAACGGTTTCATTTATTTAAATATTTATTCAATTATATGAACTTTTTTAAATATTTTGTGGTATTTCCCCATTTATTCATCTTAATTAATATACATTCAATTACCCCCAGATTTATTATAATTTCATTTTGTCAGTATCTATTTCTTTATTCAATATTAATTGTAGCTACAACACTTTATGTTATCTATAATTCTGTTCCATCCAATATTGGTAACGCTTTATATTAAAGTCCTATTATCAAGCATTAAATAAGAGTGTTAAGTGTTAATAAGACCCTTATATAATGCTCATTAAAATTATGTATTCATTAGTCTACATGAGCATTAACAATGGCACTATTACAGTTAAAATCAGAATATAAGACATTTATCAAAACTTAGCTCATAGGGCCCTTGCAAGTCCTTATAAGATGGTCATTATATGTTCATAAGACTAACGTTGTCATTTTAACATAACAGACCCTTATAAGAATCTTCACATATCCAGTGTGTCTTTGTCATCAAAATTTCATTGATCTTTTTATTTTATTTTATTTTTTTATTTTTTTTATTTTTATTTTTTGCTTCAATACTAATAGAATATTCTTAATTGCGCAACAGTGGTTAATTTTCAAATATTTGTTCGTTGTTAGTTGTGCTTTTTGCAACTAAAGCTCGAACAATGTATTATTAAGGCTTATAAATGTTCATAAATACATTATTAAGTCTTTAATCCATCCATCCATCCATTTTCTTGACTGCTTATTCCTCACAAGGGTCGCGGGGGGTGCTGGCGCCTATCTCAGCTGGCTCTGGGCAGTAGGCGGGGAACACCATGGACTGGTTGCCGACCAATCGCAGGGCACACAGAGACGAACAACCATCCACACGCATACGCATACCTAGGGACAATTCGGAGCGCCCAATTAACCTGCCATGCATGTCTTTGGAATGTGGAAGGAGACCGGAGTACCCGGAGAAGACCCACGCGGGTACGGAGAGAACATGCAAACTCCACCCAGGAAGGTCCGAGCCTGGACTCGAACCGGAGACCTCAGAACTGGGAAGCGGACGTGCTAACCACTCGACTACCGTGCCGCCCTAAGTCTTTAATAAACAGTTAATTGAGTTCTTGCAGCTACTGGCTCTACAGTGAAAACAATGCCTTGTGAAGGCACATTAATTATTAGTGGTTATTAATTAATTAAAGATTTAACACTTGTTAATAATAGTTTTCAACACTTCTACATCTGGAATAAACACAAAATGTCATGGTTCTGGTTTCTCCCTCCCTGCAGTTCTGGAGTGTGGCAGGAGGCGGCGCCAACATCGCGTTACGTAAAAAAAAACATTTAAATAAAGGTTCATTCCCATTTTACAATAGAAATGTTTTATTTTGGAACATTTATAAAGAGAGCCCATCTACACAAATGTGTGAACGTTGAACGGCTCTCTGTAAAGACGTGATTCACATTGAAAAGCCGTTCAAAAGACTCGATTCGTTCGTGAACGTCACATCACTGATCAACTCAACGCGGCTGAAAAGGCGGACAAACCAGCGTCCGGTTTACTTTTTACAGTGACGCGGAGACGTTATGGCGGAGCCACGTTCATGCGTATGCCTTCATACTTTTTTTTTTTTTTTTAAACCACTAACACACAAGCTTACTTCATGTGAGCCACATGGGGTGTATGCCTTGTGCGCAGACCCTGCTGGTGTGACGTCACGTTTAAGTTGATGAATTTTGTCACTGGGATAGACGTGTTTTTGCGCTTGACGTCATCACCGTCATCGTATAGTTTCATTTCACCGTGTGCGTGCGTGCGTACTCGTGTGTGTTTCAATCAAGAGATAGTTCCCGTGTGACGTCACCACGTCTTTGTCCACCAAACGTGTAGTCACAGCTTCTATCAGTGTGTGCAGCAGTGATGGGGGTGAGAAAGGAGATAACCGTGTCCAGTCTGCAGAAAAAAAAAGCTGTCATGGATTCGCCTTCAAACTTAGCCCTGAACAATGTGTGTGAGGCCTTTTCACAAGCCGACATGTCAGACATGTGCAGCTTGCACAAGGAGAAATTGAAACTCTTCTGTTTGAACCACTGGGAGCCTGTTTGCTTCATCTGCATGGTTGCAAAAATCCACTTTGGCCACACGTTCCGTCCCCTCGATGAAGTTCAAAAAGATTACCAAGACAAACTCCAGGATGGCCTGCAGGAAGCAAAGAAAAGACTGAAAGATCACATTGAGGTAAGAGACATCTGCAATGAACAAGTGACGTACATCAATGTCCAGAGGGAGCAGGTAGAAAGCAATATTAAGGATTATTTCAAGGAGCTTAATCATTTCCTGCTGGTTGAGGAGGAGGCCAGGTTGTCTGCTGTGACGAAGGAAGAGGAGGAGAAGAGTTGGATGATAAAGGAGAAGATTGAGGCTCTTGAAAGAGAGATGGCCAATATGTCAGAGGTGATCAAAAGCACAGAGGAACTACTGACATCTGACCCCGTTTTCTTCTTGAAGAACTTCAAGACTGCAAAGACCAGAATCCAAGATCTGCCCGACTCCCCCGACCTGCTCCTAGCAGCTCTGCTGGACGAAGTCAAGCATGTGGGCAACCTCAAGTTTAACGTGTTGGACCGAATGAATGAGATGGTCTCCTACAGTCCCGTCACTCTGGACCCAATCACGGCCGATCTAGAACTCAGTCTGTCGGAATATCTGACCAGGCTGAGTTTTCAAGAATAACAGCAGCGTCCAAAGAGTAGCGTTTCTATCAATCTGAGTGAAATGTCATGCGATTTTCCCAAAATGTAATATATAATTAAAAGTGCCATGACATGTTTATTTGACTGCTTATTCAATAAATTCAGTAAATATTTGTTTTAATATTGATGTATTTGTTTCAGTTTGCTTATTTAAATTAGGGATAGACCAATTATCAACTGGGTCGATTAACGGAGCCGATATTCAGCATTTTGAGAAATATCGCCATCTGCCATTTTGAAAAATCATATGGCTGATAATAGATCCATTAAAAAAAAAGGGAACTTCAGGGAACTAATTCAAATATAAATAAAAAAAATAAAAAATGAAGTTTTCATTTTTGCCGACCCTGGGAACACTCTGCCTTCTATTTTTGTGTGAACTTAAAGCTAAGTACAAATTTAATACTTCAGATATTTTGAAATTTTGGAATGCATTAATTGGTGTAGAAAACAATTGTTTGTTTTTATTTAACTTTTGAAAACATGCTACTGGCCCTGGGAGATTTAAAAAAAAAAAAAAAAAACTCCCAATATTTTCCTAACCCTAAAAGTTGCTCAATAAACATGTTTTAAAATTCCCCCAAAAATTAAGAGCTGAAGTTTGTATTTTTTCCACATTTTGTTGCTAATATTTTCCTTTTTTTAGTGAAAAATGAATATCAGCTCCAAATATCGGTTATCGGCGTCCTTGACTACTAATAATCCGGCATCAGCCCTGAAAAAAACATCGGTCTATCTCTAATTTAAATATTAAATTATTTCTATTTCAACATTGTCTCAATGTTTTGCATATTTCACTGCTTATTTAAACATTAACTCAACTATTTCAATATGTATTTTTCATTTAAATATTTATGCAATTGAGTTAATATTTATTTAAATACTTAAATATGAACATATTTAGTTAAATGTTCCATTTTATTTAAATACTTATTTAACTATTTCATTTATTTCAATATTTAATCAGTTGTTTTTGTGATTATAATCCCCATTCATTCATTAATATTCTATTTCAATGTTTATTCCTAATTTCATTTTTCAGTAGCTGTTTATTTCAATATTTATTTGAATATTTAGTTATTACACTTTATAATTCCGTTTTTAAATATTTTGTTTAATCATTTCTAATTTCTATATATATTTATACAACATTTCAATATTCAGTATTTATTTTGACACTGATTTAAATGTAAATGTTTAAGTATGTCAATATTCATTGATTTATTTTTTTTAATGTTTTTACAATAGGAATTAATAGCAGAAGACCCATGCAGGCATGGGGAGAATTGAAAGATATTGATTACATCTATAGAAATGGAAAGGGAAAAAAAGAAAAGAAAAAGAAACAGCAAAAAAGGACTGTCAAGGCGTCTTGACATCGGCTATCGGACTCCAATAATATATTCAGATCAGGCTAAAAATTTCTGCGGTAAGTGACGGAAGTGGAGGTCACGTGTTTCCGGTTGAGCATACTAGCCAATGGTCCGTAACGAGACTCGTCTCGAAATATTTGTTTTCCTTCTGGGCAGGGACCTCGGTGGGTTTACCACTGGGCAAAGTTTGTGGAAGACAGTAGCCAACGTTTTTAAAAACCCACCGCACCCTCGGGTTTGTTTACTTTTTTGCTTTGGAAGCAAAGTAAGTCCCGGCGTGTTGTTTTACGATTGGTTACTGCCTTTTCCCCGTTTATCTTCTTTCCACAACCTCGCTGCTTTCTCTGGTCGAATGACTTCGCTTCTTCCTGACGGTGTCGATGGCCAAGTATGCTCACAAATTTATCGTCCGTTATGTGTCATCTACAGCTGAGGACATTGATTTTTGTGGCGTGGGTGCTGGGTTACGTCGTCTTTCTGCACTCCATGAGGATGATATGGACGGCTAAGTACGCGCGAGGTCCACTTGCACGCTCACTTTTAGTGAATATGGTGAGCGAAGGGGAGAGAACTGCGATGGAGACACAAGAGGTAGGAATGATTTGGCATCATTGCTCTGAGATACGACATCGCCCGACGCAGAAACGCACGCGCAGTTAACGCCGTTGTGATCACGTGGTTGGCGGTTCGAATCCGGGCGGTGTCTCAAGCCCAGTTCTGTCATTTCTTAGTTGCAAAGAACCGAACTCTGTATGGTTTCACGAACTTCCGCATTGACGTCTTCCTCGTTTCTTTTGTTCCAGTGGTACAAATGCTGCCCTGATCTGCTTGGGGAGTCTCTGCGACCTCTGTTTGTTCAGAGTCATCTGGATTCAGGCACCAAGGCTTTCCTCAAGCAAAGCATTGAGAAGTCTAACTGGTTGTTCACACAACTCTATCACTCCTTTGTATCAAGTGTACTTACCCCTCTGGTGTCACGCACTTCCATCAATGGGTGAGTTCATTAATACGAACACAACTGTCTCCATGTTCGTATGGAGCACACATTTCTAATCGGGTGCTCTCCTGTTTAGGTTTTTGGGTCGTGGATCCATGTTTGTGTTTTCCGTGGAGCAATTCCAGAAACTCCTCAAGGTCGGACCAGACTGGAAGGCAGAGAAACTTCTGGATCTTGGAGCCGGTGACGGTGCTGTCACAGAAATTATGAGAGGTCATTTTAGAGAGATTTATGCTACGGAGGTTTCGCCACCCATGAAATGGCATCTCCAAAGGAGGAATTTCAAGTAAAGATTTGGAGATTTCTTCTTTCATTTTTTCTTTTCTTCTTCTTATTCTTTTTCAATGATAAAGTAACCACTACCAAATAAAATCTTTAAATACCCTTCATGGGCCTTCATCTAAATTTAATGGTTCGAAATTAGATTGGTAACAAACTCACAAAAACCAACACTATTTCAGAACCATTCCATTATTTATCTGTCAATTATGGATTCCATTGTAATATATTAGGCATTTTTCAACAGTGGACTTTTTCAGTTTTCCAGAAATTTTGTGGACTGTATTTTAATTTTGATAATTAAGGTAATATTATTTTATTTTTATGATTTACAATTGATCAGTCGCAGGGTTAGTATAGTTTTGGAATGTTCATTTTAGTTAGTTTTTATTTCAATTTGAATATTGTTTTTTTTAATTCACTTAGTTTGAAATAGTTTTTAGGGTGGTTCGGTTAATTTGTATTCGTTTTAGTTGTTTAAAAAATGCTTAGTTTTCATTTAGTTTTAGTACGTTTCAGTATTACTTTTTGTTAAAAAAAAATGTCTATTTCTTGTAATATTTAATAATCACCATGATAAAATAAAAAACTAACACGTTATCCCTAGCGTTGTATTTCGGCCGACTTAAATGAAAATATCCAGACGAGCCGAGCCGCTGGATCCAAAAGTCAAACACGCAAAATTGTCATCTTGGCGCGACATCATCTGAAGGTGCTTTTCTATTGGCTGCTGCGAGATGACGTCACTTCAGTTCAAATGTAGTGCATCAAACCGTTCTAACATACTTACACATACGTCACCTCAATATACTGTTTCTGTTTTAAAAACATTTCATTCTGGTATTGTGGACACGTGAGCCAATGCTGCTGAAAGTAACACCTGTTGCTCTTTGCCCGTTATCCACAGATTGATGGGCATCGACGAGTGGCAGTGGAACGGCCTCCAGTATGATGTCATCAGTTGTCTCAACCTGTTGGACCGCTGCGAGGACCCTCTACATCTCCTGCGGGACATCAGACGATCGCTCGTCCCCAACACTGGACGCCTCATTCTGGCCGCTGTTCTTCCCTTCCAGCCCTACGTTGAAGTTGGTCAGTTCACAAGACTTCTACAAAATACTGAAGAAGCATGATTTTATCTTATGGTTGATTTTTTTATTATTTTTTTTACACCAACTTTGTGTAATTTCTTGATAGGTGGGAAATGGCAACGTCCACAAGAACACTTGAAAATACAAGGCAAGACATGGGAGGAGCAAGTCACGAACCTGTCACGTGAAGTCTTCCAAAAGTCGGGATTTGAGGTCGAGACTGTGACCCGCTTGCCATACCTCTGTGAAGGGGACATGTACAACGATTACTATGTTCTGGATGATGCCGTTTTTGTTCTGAAGGCGTCAAACGTGACCGATGAGTCTGGTCAATGAAGAACGAAGCTTGATGTGAGGGTGTGCCTATTTTGCCAAAATGAACTGAAATGGTGGGTTGGAGGTTGTGGGATACGCAGCTATTATGTTTACCAAACTTTTTATGTGACAGTGATACCTCGTCATTTTAAAAAAAGGTCACTTTATTACCGTAACCCAAAGTGTGTAGGGATGGTAAGAGCTACACTTCGCTATACTGTACTGTATTATGTATCGTGTGGGAAGTGTTAAGTAAATACTCTTCATGTCAATGTGAAAAATCATATCTAAATGCACATTTATTTACATGATTTTAGTGATTGATTCATTGATTTTATACTCATTTCCATGATGCTCGTGTTTTTTTTTTTTTTTTTACAAAAACTGGTTTCATAAAGCACAAATACTGTATAGTGTAAATCTGTGTTGTGTAGTGAAATTCAACTTCAAAATGTGTCATTACTGCTTCTTTGCTTTTATGATGTGATGTAAATCCACAAAATAGTAAATAAGAGGTACCAGCACCATTTTGTAGCTGTTGGGTGGAAACCCCGTCTCTTCAAATATGGTCAATTTCATATTTTTTTCCCACAAATCAATGCTGGTTTTTTTGTGTGTGTTTTTTGTTGTTGTTGTTGTTTTGTTTCTTAAAGGCACATTAAATTTGAACGTGACTGGGGTGCTGGTGGTGTGTTGATTGTAGTGTGCAACGGTTTATGATAGCAATATAATGCCAACTTGAGTGAAGTTGTGCATGGTAACTCCAGCAAAATGGCCTTTTAGTCAGCCTAGTAGTCATTTTGGAGATGCAACGATTTATTTGATCATCTTTTATAAAATGTTGCATTGTACAATGTCTTTCATTTTTCCGCTGGAAGTGGTGCTACCTACCAATACTATATAAGAACACAACCAAGAGTCAGAAGTTCCCATCATTGTTTATTATATATACAATATAATATACAGTATCTCACAAAATTAAGTACGCCCCTCAAATATTTGTAAATATTTTATATCCTTTTTGATAGGACAACACTGAAGAAATGACAATTTATAACAATGTAGTCAGGAAGTATAAAATGTAAATTTTCTGTCCCATCCCAAACAATTGACTGCTGGTAACAACACTGAGGGCCCATTTAACCATTTTCCCTCCCTGGTGTCATGTGACTCATTAGTACAAGTTCAGTGAACATGCTCAACATCATATCTAGAGGTTGTCTTTCGTAACCAGATGCCAACACCTATTTGGTTCTGATGACGTCAAGTTTGTGTGCTGTCAGCCAGCTTGTTGTCCCGTTAACAATGCAATAAAAATATTTACAGTGAGAGCTGGAGTCACTTTTGTGATAATGTACTGTAATGTAAGCAAAATTCTTTAATGCTGTATTGGACCTTGACACAAGTAATATTTGTATTGAAAGAATGCATTGAGTTATAAAATAAAGACTGTAGAAAGTGATGGATTACTTTTAATTTGTTTAGCATAGTTAGGGGAAAAAAACAGCTTGAGCACATGCGTCTTATTTCAAGGTTACTGGATATGAACATCACACAAAAACAACTTGAATACAACGCTTTGAGTGTTTTAGCACAAGTACTAATTGTCATACTCAGCATTTGCAAATACATCACAAAAATGTAGATTTAAAATCAATGTCATTGTAATTACATTTAACATGGAGAAAAAGTAATTGGACAATTAACTCAGAAGGCTGCAACAAATAAACAATAAAAACATGGGCCCTTCCCTCATTAACCTGTCATCAAATATGCAGTTAAAAGGTCTGGAGTTGATTCTAGGTGTGGCGTTTGCATTTGGAAGCTGTTGCTGTGTACACTGTACACACAACATGCTGTCAAAGGAGCTCTCAATCGGGGTGAAACAGCCCATCCTGAGGCGGACAAAAAAAGAACAAAACCATCAAAGAGAGCGTATAAATGTTAAGAGTGGCCAAATTAACAGTTTGGTACATTGTGAGAAAAATAAAATGCACTGGTGAGCTTGTGAACTCAAAAAGGTATGGACATCCATGGAAGACAACAGTGGTGGATGATCACAGAATCCTTTCCATGGGGAAGAAAAACCCCTTCACAACATCCACTCAAGTGAAGAACACTATCCAAGAAGTAGGTGTATCAGTTTGCAAGTCTATCATAAAGAGAAGACATCATGAAAGTAAATTCACCACAAGGCGCACACCATTAATCAGCCTCAAAAATATAAAGGCCAGGATTGACTTTGCCAAAAATGACTTGACAAAGTCAGTCCAGGTATGGAACAGCATTCTTTGGACAGATGAGACTAAAATCAACCTGTACTAGTTTTTTTTTGATTATGAGGAAACCCAGCGTTTGGTGACGTCCATGGGTTCCAGAATTCAGGCAGTCATTGTCTGCAAAGGATTCACAACAAAATATCTAACAGTACAATTTTACTCAATTGTTTATTTGTCCAATTACATTTGAGCCCCTGGAATAAGGAGCATTTGCATAAAAATAGTTACAATTCATATATTTATGTGCAACCTCTTGAATTAAAGCTTAAAGTCTGCACTTGAATTTCATTGTAGTTATTAGGGGTGTTAAAAAAAATCGATTCGGCGATATATCACACAACCTACATCGCGCGATTCTCGAATCGATTCAATAATCGGCAGAATCGATTTTTTTTTTTTTTTTTTTTTTAGGATTCACACCTTGAGCATGGAAGAATGTTATATGAACGGCACATTAAGCCTTAATATTTTTATTTTAATGCTGTTCAAATGTGAAACAGATTGCAAACTGTTTGTGTACAGTGGCTCACGGTTATAAGCCTCAAGTTTTAGATAAATATATTCATACAAATCTTACAGTGTACATGTACAAATTTACTGATAGTATTTTCTAAATTTGAATGGAAAAAAATCGCAACAATCGACTTATAAATTCGTATCGGGATTAATCGGTATCGAATCGTGACCATTCGTATCGGGATTAATCGGTATCGAATCGAATCGTGACCTGTGAATCGTGATACGAATCGAATCGTCAGGTACTAGGCAATTCACACCCCTAGTAGTTATTGTAGTTGTTTCCGGTTAAATCCAATGAGGTGGCATGCAGAGATCAAATCGTGAAAATTGTGTCACTCTCCAGATATTTCAGCATTTAGGGTACATGTGAACATGCCAGATTGTAGCCATCGGATAGTTTTAACCTGCAGCCCATTGTCAGGTTGATGTAACATTTTAAAACAAATTCAATTTCAAAATAGGGTAAGCCAAGACACATACAATACACAATACAATGCAATTACACAAATCATTCGTTCATTCAACTGTAGACATGATTTCTGCACCATTTTAAATAGGGGTGTGAATTGCCTAGTACCTGACGATTCGATTCGTATCACGATTCACAGGTCACGATTCGATTCGATACCGATTAATCCCGATACGAATTTCTAAGTCGATTGTTGCGATTTTTTTTCATTCAAATTTAGAAAATACTAATCAGTAAGCTTGTAGAGTGTAAGATTTATATGAAAATGTATTATTTATTTATCTGAAATTTCAGTCTTATAGAGGTTGTAATCTGTTTCATGTTTGAACAGCATTAAAATAAAATATTAAGGCTTAATAGGCTTCCATGCTCAAGGTGTGAATCCTAAAAAAAAACAAATAAAAAAAAAACAAAAAAAACGATTCTACCGATTATTGAATCGATTCGAGAATCGCGCGATGTAGTATCGCGATATATCGCCGAATCGATTTTTTTTTAACACCCCTAATTTTAAATGTAAATTCATGAATGAGATCATATCAAGCTTCATTAATCACTGCTATTCTCAACAGCACACGTGTGCCTCTTAACTTTATCCTTACTTGGGAATCTTTGACCACAAACTCAGCAGGAAAAAAGGTTTCCCACCAGTGTGGATTCTTGTGTGTGGTTTTAAGCTTCCCTTTCGAGAAAAATTTTGACCACAAACTGAGCAGGGAAAAGTTTTGTCACTAGTGTGGTTGCTTGTGTGTTTTTTTAAGCTGCCCTTCTCAGAGAAACGTCGACCACAAACTGTGCAGACAAAAGGCTTCTCTCCAGTGTGGGTTCTTGTGTGTCTTTTTAAGTGTCCCTTCTGAGAGAAACTCTGGCCACAAACTGAGCAGGCAAAAGGTTTTTCACTAGTGTGGCTTCTTGTGTGTGTTTTTAAGTTTCCTTTGTCAGTGAAACCTCGACCACAAACTGAGCAGACAAAAGGCTTCTCTCCAGTGTGGGTTCTTGTGTGTCTTTTTAAGTTTCCCAACACAGAGAAACTCTTCCCACAAACGGAGCAGGCAAACGGTTTCTCACCAGTGTGGGTTCTTGTGTGTTGATTTAAGCTTCCCTTCTGAGAAAAATTTTGACCACAAACTGAGCAGGTAAAAGGCTTCTCTCCAGTGTGGGTTCTTGTGTGTATTTCTAAGTGTCCCTTCTGAGCGAAACGTTGACCACAAGCTGAGCAGGCAAAAGGTTTGCCACCAACAGTGTGGACCATCATATGTTTTCTCAATTTATACTTGTCGCCAAAAGTCCTTTCACACTGAGAACATTTCCAAGGTTTGCTGTCAGTGTGACATGTCACGTCACCGCCAGACTGTTTATAGTCATCAGTGTGAGCAGAGTGTGAGGTGTCTTCACCATCTGACCTTGGAGCAAACCAGCTGTCTGCTTGTGATCCTACACGGTGGTCCTCATCATCTTCTGTTTTTATTTGTTGTCTTGAGCTGCTGCTTGGAGGCTTCTCCCCTTTCTTCTCTTCAAATTGACATTCATCTTCAGTCTTCAAATGGACACCATTCACGGGCAACTCTGTGAAATGCTCCTCCTCCTTAATGTACGGTGGAAGCTGCTCCTCTTTTTTTATGTTGGGCAACTGTGGCTTCTCCTCTTCTTTAACCTGAAGAGGCTTCAAGTCCTTCTCCTCTTTCACGCCAGGTAACTCTGGCTCCTGCCGCTCAGGACAAAGATATTTTTCACTGACGTCTGTTGGACACAAGATATATAATTACATATGGTTTAGTAAACTCACTTTTTTTGTGATGTTATGTATTTTACATTTATTTACATGAGTTAAATAAAAAGAAAAAAATGAGTGAAAGAACAAAGAAATTCTATTACAATTACTACACTCCACAATTACAAAAACTGCATAGTCGTAAAACAAAGATTAATGCTCAGTTTTTAATTTAACTTAATACATTTGCACCTTTTATACATTTTTAAATAAATAATTTAATACATTTAGTTTAATCTAAAAAGGAACTTGCAAAATGTCTAGTGTTTCAAATAATTTTATTTGTCTTAGTATGTTTTGTTTTTTACGTTTGAACAATTTCTTTGTTTTGTTTCTTTCTTTTGTACCCAAAAAAATATTGACATGCATCAATAAATAAATAAATGAATACATAAATATTATAATTTCTGTTTGGTCCAAAAGGAACTTACATAATAGGGCTGGAAATAAAAGTCAACCAAGTCAATTGGGTTGACCAGAAAAAGTGGTTGACGTAAAAACGCATGCGTCGAAGCTATTCGAGTAATTCTTAAAAACATATTTGCGGCACCTGGACGTTGCCGGGAAGCCCGGAACGAATACTTCGGGTTCCACACTGACATTTATTGCTGACGGACTCAGATTCAACACAACTTACTAAGATGCTCCTGAGGGTTTGTTTGTGGACAAAATTAACATCGCTACATGTCTTATGTTTGCAACAAAACAATGCGCGTCAAAATTCCTAAATAAATAAAGAGATTAAATGCATTTTTTTGCCGCCGGCCAGACACACGTAAGATGGCGGGTGGCCCTACGTGCATCAGCAACAGGAAGCGGTAAACATAGAGCAAGACACTTTTGAATACGGAACTACAGCCGAGTTGTTTGATACAGCGTTTGATACAGTGGACCACAGTATTCTGTTGGCTTGTTTACAGCACCAGGTAGGCATTGGTGGTAGTGCTATTGAGCGGTTGCGATCCTATTTGGCCGACAGAACATTCTGTCTTCGCCTTGGGTGCTCCGAGTCCCGCACTGCCCCACTGTCATACGGTGTCCCACAAAGTTCTGTATTGGGGCCCCTACTGTTCTCATATTTACTGCCCTTGGGCTCCTTTCCTCAGAAAACATGGAATCTAGGAATTTAGAGTCCAGTTTAAGATTCTTCTATTTGTTTTCAAATCTCTAAATGGTCTTGCCCCACCTTATCTCGCTGAGCTCTTGCACCCTTACGCACCTGCCCGGTGCCTCAGGTCAGCAGACCAGACTCAATTGGAGGTACCGAGGGCTAAGCGGAGATTTAGAGGAGATCGAGCCTTTGCTGTTGCCAGTCACTCCCTTTGGAACGTCCTTCCACAAAATATTAGGCAATCCCCCTCTTTATCCTCTTTTAAAACATGTCTTAAAACACATCTGTGTTCTTTGGCTTTAGGCGCACCATGAGACTTGTTTTTGGTGTTTTGTGGTGTGTGTGAATTTGATGTTTGATGTTTAATCTGCTTGTTTATCTATGCATTTATTTATTTATTTATTTATTCACTCACCTACTTCTTAGTAATTTACTGATGTAAAATGCGCTTCAAAATGTTTGCTTTGTTCTTGTTCTGCTACCTTATTATTTACTGCACAACCGATTTATGTGTCATGTACAGCACTTTGTATACAGAAATGCCTGTTCTTAAAGTGCTCTATAAATAAAGTTGAGTTGAGTTGTTCCCCCCCTCCTCACTCCAAGTAGCGTGCAGGCGAGGCAATTCAACATTTGCCATAAGTAAGGACTATTATACTCCAGTTTTACGCCACCAAATAGGGCTGGGTTCAACATTCCTTACTATTTGTGTGTCCTTTGTATGCAAACATAATTTGCATAAAATGTATTTATGTGTGGCTTGTAGAAAATGTCGGACTGACTGTCTGTGTGTATATATATATATGTATGAAAAAGCATTTGCAACTTGTTCAAAGAACTGCAACACTGATTTTTTGATGTGCACAAGTGACATGATGATGTACAAATTGGACAAGTGTTTTTGAGAAATTCCATTCTCATCTGAGAAATAGCTTATCCAGACTAGGGTTGTCACAAGAACCGATACTTCCGTACCAAGTTAATGCCAAGATTCTGAAAATGTGACGGTACTGCCTTTTCTACAATACCCGAAGTACCGTTGGTACCGAGGCGGCATATCTGGCCGCGTCTTGAGTTTTTTTTTTTTTTTTTTTTAAATCCCACACAAGCTTACATCATGTAAACTGTTTTTGGGGTGGATATTAGCGTTTTCTGGCAACCCACGTAACATCTAATGATGTCACGTGACTACCCTCCCGCTGCGACAATAATAAGGAAGTAGAGCAACATGGCAGTAGCCCGCCGCACATCTGCATCGTCTTCAACTGCAGCAGCCGGGCCCCTCAGTTAGATGAGAAGAAAAACACCAAAAGTCGCGCATGGAAGTACTTTAGATTTGAGGTTGATGTGCAGAGATTAAGATGCCGAAACAGTTTCCAGACAAAAAGGGGGACACGTCTAATTTAGCGAAACATGGACATCCAGACTTGTGCAAAGAATTCAAGGCAAGTGCATTTGAATTCCCGTGTTATCATTGTTGTCCATATCTAAACTAATAACGTTAGTATAGTGACCGCACGCTCACTCAATGAGCTACTTTGCGAAGTAACGTTAGCATTATGTTCAGCCTCGTCTATCCCGCATAATAAAGTTAGGTAATGTTCGGGTAGCTAATTTACTGAATCACCTCAATAACATTAAACCATCCTGAAATAATATATCAAACGTTAATTCGTTATTTTGTTTGTTTGTGTGTGTGACTGTGTGCGCGCGTGTGTGTGCAGGGTTCTTGCAGGAATCACTCAGTGAAATTTTAGACCTTTTTTAGACTTTTTTTTTTTTTTTTTTTTTTTTAGACCATTATGAAAAAATTTTTAGACCAACTTCACGACCGACCGAAGCCCACATATTTGATTCTCAAAACCATGTCAACTTGTACTGGTTTCAAACATGTCGAAGTGCACCAAAAGCATACAACATCCATCCATTTTATTGACCGCTTATTCCTCACAAGGGTTGCGGGGCGTGCTGGAGCCTATCACAGCTGGCTCTGAGCAGTAGGCGGGGGACACCCTGGAGTCTGGACACACTTTCCATTCTGACTAGCTAAAAATAATTGTCCACACTCTCCGTTCAGACATGCTAACTGCAGTATCTTGGCGGAAAGTCCGGAATGTAAACTTGAAATGTATGTTTCCCGGTAGTCGACAGAGTACCGAGCAACCTAATTAACAATGCTACATTCACACAAATAGCGAAGGGGCTTTGTTAGCATGTGATCAGATCACTCTTGGATTAGCGATTGTTACTTTCAATGCCTGTTAATTGTTAATTTCTTGCTTGGTTAAATAAAGGAAATGAAAAAAAAAAAAGTTTCGATTAGCTTCACTCGCTAGCACTTCATTGCCGGAGCTGTCGTGTTCACACCCCTGGACACGGCCGCTTCATTGACATTCGCACACCGGAGATAGGGGCTTTGCTTTGCTTCTACTTACATTATGGCAAAAGTCCTCTCGGAAAAAAAAAAAAAACGTTTCAGCATCGCAATTAACTGGCCACCACTGTGCTAATATGCTTTGGCTAATATCAATAGTGATGTCTTCTGTTGTTTCGGTACACAGTTCAACAATTGTAACAAAAACGAAAACGTGAATACATACCAACCCAGGTCTGCCAAGTTCGTCGTTCACCACCCTGCCCGTTTGTTTGTTTTTGTCCCGGTAGTGTGAGCTTGACATGATGAGCTCGGGATGTCCGCAGACAGCAACAACGATAATTCCTCCCCATCCTGTTATCGTATCTCGCGGCAAAACAAGCCGCGCACGTCATATCTCACCAAACATCTCATTTGCCCCGCCCCACGTACCATTGCTCCCGCCCGCCTGAACTACATTGAATTACAATGCAAACGCACCCCCTCAAACGTCTCCTCCACTTTGAGCACGCAAATAATAGAAACACAACACGCACGTTTTTTGTTTTTTCTTTCTTTCTACAGAGCAGACACTTCTCGGAATGTAAGGAGCATATGTAAGAATTTTAGACTTGGGTAAATTAAATTTTAGACCTAGGATGAAAATATGGCTGTTTAAGACATTTTAGGCGTAAAATTTAACCTTCTGAATTTTAGACTTTTTAAGACTTTTTTTTAATTTTTTTATTTTTATTTTATTTTTTTTAGACACCGCGGGAACCCTGTGTGTGTGTGTGTGTGTGTGTGGGCGTGTGTGTGTGTGTGTGTGTGTGTGTGTGTGTGTGTGTGTGTGTGTGTGTGTGTGTGTGTGTGTGTGTGTGAGAGAGGCTACATGCTGCAACTGGTTGGTAAATAAGCACAGGATGATATATATATATATATATATATATATATATATATATATATATATTAATGCTACATGCACTGTGATGCATTTTTCATTTTACAGTACTTTAGTGTTTAGTACTTATTGTTTGTTTGGTTTGTTTGTTTGTTTGTTTAGTCATTGAACATATAAACATAACATAAACAAGTAGCAAATAAAAATTTAAAGACGAAAACTCATAGCAATTATTCGTGATGGTTTACATGTCCAAAGGGAGTAGGAAGAAGTTAAAAACTTGTCTAGTCCTACTCCTTATTCTTTGTATAACTTATTTCATTATTAAATACAGTAAATACATTATAATAAAAGAAAAGGTGTAATCCTGCTCGTGTAGACAATTACGCTTTAACATACGTACATTTGTCCGTAGTGTATGTACATTAATTTCTTAGGCATACACAATAATAATACATCCTCATATTCACATATACAATTTTCATTACATTCATAATGGTACATCGATAAAATTTAATTACATTTCTGCAATTGTAATACCTCATGACTGATTTAAATAATGCTCTTGATCGTTACTTTTAAACATTTTTTAAACTTATCAATTGACTTGGATCTTTTCAAGTCATGACCAAAATGATTCCACAAATTAACACCTCTTTACAGATACACACCTTTGCTTAATATTTGTTCTTATTTTGATTTTTTTGGTAGACACTTGTACCCCTTATGTCATAAGGGCTCTCTCTAGTTTCAAATACCTTCTGAATACTGTGGCAGAGTAGATTGTTGTAAGCTTTATACATTATTTGTGCTATTACTGTACTTGCACAGTCTTTTATTTTATTGTCCACTCCATTAATACATTAATGCACATTATTTTAATTTAATGCTTTAAAGCTACATGCCAATTGTTCTGTTTAAGCACACAGTATCACTGTTTGTTGTTCTCTTCTAGTAAAGGAGTGTATGTTGAAGTACATAGAATTTATTGCTTATTTTCTATTTTTACTGTGGTATTGAAATGGCATCGAGAATTGTGGAATTTCAGTGGAATTTCGGCATCGACTACTACATTTCTGGTATCTTGACATCCCTAACTTTCACCACCAGCCTGGTCAACGCAAGCCATAACATTCCCCCAAATAACTTATCACAATACTTTAAATTATCTCATTTTGAAGAAGGCGGCCTACACAAGGGAGGACTTTGACACCATCAAGAGCCTGGATTCTTATTCTAACTATTTTGTGTCTGGATGGGTGAAGGATGTCAGCTGCGTTCAACACTACAATGTTTGTCTCTTAGCAGCAAAGGTATGTTCTATTTATCTTTTGGTTGACACGGGTTACTGGTGTAAAAAGTTATTAATGAAATCGTTTGTGAAACTCGTCTTGCTGTATGTCCGGGACCTCCCGGAAGGCAAACATCCCATAACAAATGAACGTCGAGAGCTTGATTTTCGGCGAGCGTTTTCGTTAAAAGGTGGTAAATATGTCAAGTGTCACAAAAACAAAATGTCCTAAGTAGGACACAACTGTGAATCATTGAAACCAGTCGTTTGAAGCCGCTAGCTGGGAAAAAAAAAATAAAAAAAAGTTGCGTGGTAGTTTCACGCTAGCCACCGTGCTAGTCTTTTACTCCTCACTGTCTTTCACGCGGTTTAAAATTGCTGCCGGCTGTCGAAAGAATGCTCTCATCTCTCTTTGAGCCATTAGAGCATCCGTTGGCCGCGCACAAGTTCACCATAGCATTGCTCGCTGATTTATCAACTGTTTGACCTATTTTTTTTAAGCTCACACTGTTTTCTAATTCACTCGCATTGACGCGCTGACCATCACCGCTAGGGGCGCACTAACGTGACGTCACACTGGAAGGGTCTATTGGGCGTACAAGTGACACAGTGATGTGAAAATTGACTAAGTAGTTCTGAGAAATTCAATTCTGATATGTACCAATTTAGGGACTGAGAAAACTGTAAAGTAACGTGTCAAAGTACTCAGATAAAGATTCCTTTCAGAATAAAGAAGATATATTGTTGAAAAGTACTAAACTGAATAATCAAGTGACAAACCTGCTCCGTTCAACACAAGTCGCGACTGCTTGCAAACGGCGTCCAGCAGTTGACGTTTTCGCTCGTTCTCCTCTTGTGCTCCACCAAGCTCCTCTTCGTACTTGATGTTCGTTCTTGCGTACATTTCACACGATATTCACGACACTTTACGTTCGTTGACCTAATTTGCCTACAACAGACACGTTGTCTACTTTTTTTGGCGGCTAGCAAGCTAAGCTAAGAAAGGCTAAGCTAAACAGGGCCGAGAGATTTCGACGAGCTCTGAATTGAACCGAATTTAACCAGACACGAAATGTAGCAATTACATTTGACTTAAATAAAGTAGTGACGGACTTACAATGTCGATGTTTAAGTTCGTTCAGTACGTTCAGGAGGAAGGATTATGAATTATACAGCGAAGCGTGTGTGGCAACGTAAAGCAGCCTGGTCTGGCATGTGAAATATACGGCAACTCCAGTTGGACAAACCACGTTCCACGAGAAAAAAAAGAAAAAGAAAAAAAAAAGTGATGTAATAATACATCACAAACTAACACATTTAATTCTAGATTCCAGTAGTATTTAAAAATAAAAAAATAAATAAAATAACCCTAACCCTGAATTTGGACGAATAATAATATGAAAAAAAACTATATTTCTAGTTCTACATCCATACATCAGGTGATGTGCTACAACATAAGAGTGTAGAAAAGAAATGAGGTTGAATGGATACTTAAATTGATGGGTTTACTAAATATGGAAAGTTTTTTCAGTAGTAACATTTACCAATTAATTTGAGATGATGCAACGCCAGCAAACCAGCCGCCGCCAATTTGCATTATTAATGCTGTGAATAAGACGCGTTAATGGGTTTCCCATTTCATTTTAGGCTTCTTGTATTGAATACTTAATGCTGTAATGTAAATGTTGCCACTTGGATTTTGTCGGGAGCGGAGTAATGCTACTTTTGAAATTACAAAAATCAGTTATACCATATCAATCTAGGCTAAATATTTTATTAGATCCTTGTCATTTTCACAGGATCATCTGAGGTAGCAGTTGTTGGAGAGACTTCTTTACAAACTGCAGTCAGCCTGAAACCAGCAGCCATTCAACTTGGATTTTGTTGAGTTTTTGATTCGTCATGACCTTATTCTGTTTAAATCTTTCTCTGGACAGTCAGGCAATTTATCTGAAATTACAGAAGCCTTGAGACCTCTATCAATGCTGTTCAGAGGGAAATCTGAGAAACTTCTATGCCTATGGTTCAGTGGTATGGTATTCGTCTCTCAACCCAGAGGTTGTGGGTTTGAGCCCATGCCATTGTGACCGCGTCAAAGCATCCTTAAGCAAGATACTGAACCCCCAATTGCTCCTGATTCAGTGTCATCAGTAGGTGAATGGGTAGTCAAAATGTAAAGCGCTTTGAGGGCCTTGTAAGGTGGAAAAGCGCTATATATATGAAGTACCATTTACAGTGGAACAAGAGATTAAAGTTGGACCTGGGCCTGGTCATCCCAGAATTGTATTTGTTGAACACACATCTTCCAGTTTCCTGTCTTGCAAAATGCCTATCAGAACAAATTACAGAAGGACGCAAGAATTTGGCTTGTCTGGAAGAGGACAATACAGCACAATGACTGGTGATGAGCTTGATGACATAATCTCAGGTGTTAAAGATCAGACGCCAAATGCTGGATATAAAATGGTCCAATGTCATTTCGTTTCAATGGACATTCGTGTACAGTGGTGGAGAATGATGATGTCCATTCACTGTGTTGATGCTGCAGGGATCTTCATGCAGATGACAGAGCTAGGATACGTTATGCAAAGAAGTTATTCCGTGCGTAGCCCTCTATCCTTGCTCGACATTGACACAAATCATAAACTCATAAGGTAATGTAAAATAAACTTCCTGCAATTATTACAATCACTCTATTTTATTCTTTTCCCCATGTATAACATGATTGGTGGAGTCGATGGTTACTCAAGGGTATGTTAAGAATTTTAGCACTTTGCTGAAAGTTTTTAATGTGCATAAAAGTTGAGTAATGTTGTATAGGAATATATCTTAGAGACAAGTGATTACCCCGCTTGAGTTTTTCTGATTTTAGGAGTTTTGAATGGTTGATTTCCAATTCTCCAGATGAATCTGAAAAAGGGTACTAAACATTTTTCCAGCTCATGGGAAGGGAAAAAGTCTCATTTATTTGTGGCTGGTATTATTTGAATATTTCAGATATTTATGGGAAATTTTTATACTTCAGGACAGGGGCACCTGACTGGACAGCAGAAGAAAAAAAAAACACTTGGGACTCTTAGTGGCGACTTCTTTGACTAAAAGTTGCCATTTCTACAAGTCATGACCATCATTGTCCTGCTCTTGTCCCACCCACGGAGAGCAGTTGCATTTGTTAACACCTCTGGTAGGACCTCAGCACGTTAAGCTGTTGAGTGACTATTCAAAATCTTTTATATATTCTCAGATCCATCTACAAGTATGCACTTTCTCACAAGTCAGACAAATCAGCACACTAGTAGAACGAGTGTGTTTTTACACACATGCCCCAAAATAAAAGAATGAAACTAGAGCTGAGGCATGGTGCATGATTGGTTAGCACAATTTGCCTCCCAGTGCTGAGGACGCAAGATCGAGTCCAGGCTTCGGCCTTCCTGGGTGGAGTTTGCATGGTCTCCCCTTGCCTGCGTAGGTCTTCTCTGGTCTCCTCCCACTTTCCAAGACATGGTTGGCATGTTAATTGGGCCGTCTGAATGGGGAACCGCACGAATGCTATTTTTAGAACACAAGGTCATGTGACTTCAGCTTTAACCCGGAAATAGGTGAGAAAGTAGTTCGCTCATTGACGAGCCGCTTAAATAGTGCTTTTGTTATCCTTTATCTCCAGAAAAACAGCATGCTGAGTCAACACAGCTGTTATGGAACTTGCACAAACCACTCCAGACATTGCAACTGTCTACATATGTATTCTTTGTTTCTTGAAGTCAAAAATTCACAAGATTTAGCGCAGTAGACATCTCGCTAGTAGACTGTTTACATCCGTTTAGCAAGACTAGCCTGCCGAGTTTGACCCTCCTCACGAGACTTATGAAGATTAATAAAGTGTGGTGACGTGTATCGTGCAGTTCCCCATTGTCCCTTGGTGTGCTTGTGAGTGTGGATGGTTGTTTGTCTGTGTGCCCTGTAATTGGCTGGAAACAAGTTCAGGGTGTACCCCGCCTACTGCCTGAAGCCAGCTGGGATAGGCTTGTGAGGAAAAACGGTTCAGAAAATGGATGCAAACTAGAGCTGCAAGCAGCTATAAAGGGCCCTCGCGGCCCGGACAACTCTGGATTCCTAGCATGCTGGGGTACATTGGAATTTGAATGTTTTTTTTAATTGCACAATAAACCTGGACAATACGTTTGTTTGTTTTTTTGTTTTTTGCCAAGTCTGATGTGCTTTCAAAATTTCAAGTTTTCATGTATTTTAAGACCAACTAAATCAGCATGATCTTTATTGGCAAACGGCGTGCATCCACAGTTACAGCATTCGGCTAGTAAAATGTTTTGCTTTTACTTTTCATCGGGAACATCTTCAGATGAAACACGCACAGATTCAAATCAATCGGATGAAATCTGTGGGAGGAGTTAATTAAAATGTGAACTCTGTAGTCGGCCAAAATGGGGCAGAAATTGAAAGTAAATCCAAAATGGTGAACTTCCTGTTGGGTTTTACGTATGACTCCAAAAGACTTTTTTTTAGGTCATCTGTTTGCATGATCCCTGCTAAAATCTGTATCAAAATTTCAGAATGTTGTGCGATAAATAATGTTGAGATTTTACCCTTTGTTACACTTTTTACAGTAATTTGAAGAACTGACCAAACGTTTTGATTTCAAAACTAGTAATCATCAGCTCAACTGGCACAGCAGCTTGAGAGCGCCAACTTTTCAGTCGTGAGTTTGTGCAAGTCATGGAGAGAAAAGGCACGTGAATAGCAGTACTTTATTCAGGATCATAATCAGGTACACTTTTTTTTTTTTTTTTTTTTTTTTTAATCTAACCACAATGAATCAAAGTTTCTAAAGTCAATTTCAATCATTCACTTACTAGATATAAACATCACACAAAAACACAACAACTTGTATTCAACAATTTGAGTGTTTTGGCACAAGTGCTAATTATCATACTCAGCATTTGCAAATAGAACACAAAAATGTAGATTTAAAATCAATGTCATTGTAAATACAATTAACATGGAAATTATTTATATATTATTTATTTATATATATATATATATATATATATATATATATATATATATATATATATATATATATATATATGGCTGGTCTTCATAGTAGAGATGGACAATGATTCAAAACATACTGCAAAAACAACCCAGGAGTTTTTTTTTGTTTTGTTGTTTTTTAAAGCAAAGAAGTGGAATACTCTTCAATGGCAGAGTTAATCACTCGATCTCTGACCAATCGAGCATGCGTTTCTCTTTCTCACGGAAAAACTTAAGGCAGAAAGACGTTCAAAGATACAACTGAAGACAGCTGCAGCAAAGGCCTAGCAAAGCATTCCAAAGGAGGAAACCCAGCGTTTGGTGATGTCCATGGGTTCCAGACTTCAGGCAGTCATTGCCTGCAAAGGACTCTCAACAAAATATTGAAAAGTACCGTTTTACTTTACGTTATGTTTATTTGTCCAATTACTTTTGAGCCCCTGGAATAAGGAGCATTTGCATAAAAATATCTACAATTCCTACATGCTTAATCATATATTTCAGTTCAACCTTAAGCTTAAAGTCTGTACTTCACTTCCTTTGAAATTGTTTCCGTTTGAATTCAATGTGGTGGCATGCAGAGACCAAATCATAAAAATTGTGTCACTGTCCAAATATTTCAGCATTTACACGTAAACATGCCAGATTGTCGCCATTAGTTTTAATAACCTGCAGTCCATTGTGAGGTTTGTGAAACACTGAATTTGTTTTAAAATTTCAAAATAGGGTTAAGTCAAGGCACATACAATACGCAATACAATACAATTACACAAATTATTCGTTCATTTAGCGGTAGACATGATTTCTGCACCATTTTAAAAGTAAATTCATAAATGAGATCATATCAAGTTTCATTAATCACTGCTTATTCTCTCCAGCACACCTGTGCCTCTTAGCTTTATCCTTACTTGGGAACATTTGACCTCAAACTGAGCAGGAAAAAGTTTTCTCACCAATGTGGGTTCTTGTGTGTATTTTTAAGCTTCTCTTCTCAGAGAAACTTCGACCACAAACTGAGCAGGCAAAAAGCTTCTCTCCAGTGTGGGTTCTTGTGTGTCTTTTTAAGCTTCCCTTCCGAGAAAAATTTTGACCACAAACTGAGCAGGCAAAAGGTTTCTCACCAGTGTGGGTTCTTGTGTGTAGTTTTAAGTGTTCCTTCTGAGAAAATTTTTTACCACAAACAGAGCAGGAAAAACGTTTCTCTCCAGTGTGGGTTCTTGTGTGTCTTGTTAAGCTGTCCTTCTGAGAAAAATTTTGACCACAAACTGAGCAGGTAAAAGGCTTCTCTCCAGTGTGGGTTCTTGAGTGTATTTTTAAGTTTCTGTTCTCAGAATATTTTCGGCCGCAAACTGAGCAAGCAAAAGGCTTCTCTCCAGTGTGGGTTCTTGTGTGTACTTTTAAATTTTCCTTCTTTGAGAAACTCTGGCCACAAACGGAGCAGGCAAAAGGTTTCTCACCAGTGTGGGATCTTGTGTGTATTTTTAAGCTTCTGTTCCGAGAGAAACTTCGACCACAAACTGAGCAGGCAAAAGGTTTCCTGTGGACAATCACATGTTTTCTCAATTGATGCTTGTAGCCAGAAGTTTCTCCACACTGAGAACATTTACAAGATTTGCTGTCAGTGTGACATGTCACATCACCATCAGATTGTTTATAGTCATCGGTGTGAGGAGAATGTGAGGTGTCTTCACTATCTGGCATGGGAGCAAACTGGCTGTCTGCTTCTGATTCTCCACGGTGGTCCACATCATCTTCTGTTTTTATTTGTTGTCTTGAGCTGCTGCTTGGAGGCTTCTCCCCTTTCTTCTCTTCAAATTGACATTCATCTTCAGTCTTCAAATGGACACCAGTCACGGGCAACTCTGTGAAATGCTCCTCCTCCTTAATGTACGGTGGCAGCTGCTCCCCTTTTTTTATGTTGGGAGGCTGTGGCTGCTCCTCTTCTTTAACTTTTAGCGGCTCCAAGTCCTCCTCCGCCTCCTCTTTCATGTCCGGGAACTCTGGCTCCTGCTGCTCAGGACAAAGATATTTTTCACTGATGTCTGCGGGACACAAGATACACATGGTTTAGTAAAGTCCCTTTTAGTGATGCGCGATATGAAAAATTTCAACCGATACCGATAACGGATAATTTCCTGCTTTGTATGGTTGATACCGATAACCGATATATATATATATATATATATATATATATATATATATATATATATATATATATATATATATATATATATATATATATATATTAGGGGTGTGAATTGCCTGGTACCTGACGATTCGATTCGTATCACGATTCACAGGTCACGATTCGATTCGATACAGATTAATCCCGATACGAATTTATAAGTTGATTGTTGCGATTTTTTTCATTCAAATTTAGAAAATACTAATCAGTAAACTTGTAGAGTGTAAGATTTGTATGAAAATGTATTATTTATTTATCTGAAACTTCAGTCTTATACAGGTTGTAATCAGTTTCATGCTTGAACAGCATTAAAATAAAATATTAAGGCTTAATGTTCTGTTCATAAAACATTCTTCCATGCTTAAGGTGTGAACCCTAACCCAAAGTAAGACGTTTTGTTGAATATTTTTCCATTAAAAATGGAAGTTCAAAAATCGATTCAGCCGCCTATTGAATCGATTCGAGAATTGCGCGATGTAGTATCGCGATATATTGCCGAATCGATTTTTTTAACACCCCTAATATATATATATATATATAGCCTTCATATAATCTGCTATTTGTGCATCCAGGAATGGAAAAACTTATGTTTTACTATCTCTGATTATGACAGCAAACAAATTTCTCTTTCTAATGTGTATTTATTTTCTATATGAAATGGCTAACAGATAATTACACAAAATAAAAAGTTAATTTTAAAATTAATACGGATCTACAACTGGTTTATCTAGAAAAACAAAACATTCATGTATGTATATGTATGCAATGCATTATTCAAAGGTTGAATAAATGCATTCCTATAAGTGCAATAGTGCATGAGGATGAGGTAAGTGAATGGTTGGTAAAATTACATGCATTGACATTTGTCAACCTGAATAAAAAAAAATTGAAATCAAGTAAATAGACAAAAGTGCATGCAGGATTACAGAATTACTGGTATTGCAGTAACCCTTGTGGGTGTGTGGCTGATTATGTAGTTTCCCGTGGTCTAGACGGGTCGTGAAGGTAACACAGACTTTGGGGTTAACTGGCATTAAATAGTTAGTTGTTTGGTTTGATCATTTCACAAACGCTGCAGTAATGCTTTGACTGCACTGGGCATAGTAGAGACTTCTCTAAAAATTTAAAAGCTAAAAATAAAATAAAATAACATACCTCCCCCCCAAACACACACACACGGTGATTGTCAACTTCGTCAAGCCTATCTATCCATCCATCCATCCATCCATCCATTCATCCTCTTGACTGCTTATTCCTCACAAGCCCTTCCCTTCAATTTCAGTGTGGTATGGTCATTAAAACATAGGCGATGGTGGTTGGTTGGTTGTTTTTTTGCCGTGACCCGGAACTGATCACCAAGCGTATTTTGTCACGCCGAGGGAATTTTTTTAAATCCCCCCACCACGCTGAGGGAAATAAGCTCTTCTTTCGCGACCAAGATGACGTGACTGCCATACGAACCGTGTTTGTGACCAGCAATTCACCATTAAGGGTGTTATTATGTCATGGTGAGTGGAAAAAGTTGGCCTTTTGTTACTACTTGTAAATGTCTATAAGCAATCGTGGTATTCACGGCAGGCAAAGAATGTGTCGTTCCGAGTGTTCACGGCAAATAACGCTAGCAAGAGATTTGCCGGTCGCAGCAAAATAAGTAACTACTGACAAATAGAAAGTGACAGCCACTAGTGTTGTTCTGATACAGATGCTGGTATCGGCAGAGGCCCCGATACTGCATTAAAACAGTGGTATCTGTGACTACTAACAAGTAACATGCCGATACCATTAATTCCAACGCGAATATAGGACTTTGGATGCAGCATCTTGTGTCTTGCTCGTGCACAATATTCACTGATATGTGACATGTTCACTGCATGCCGATCTAAGATATCCTATTGGCCCTTGAATGCTCCCAACCAATGGCAGGACAGCTTTTTCATGTTGAGAGAAAAAAAAAATGTAGGTATCGGTATGGTATTGGCACCGGTCGATACTGCAAAACTGGGTATCGGAATCGTATCGGGGGCCAAACAGTATCGGAACAACACTAACAGTCACACAATGAAGCTGCTGTCAATCGCTACACGAGGGCGCGAACTAAATGTTACAAGTATTTCTGTAACATTATTGTTGTGTTTACCTTTGTCTATCCGCAGCGCGCTGACTCCAGTATTGCGCCGGTGTCCATGAAACGTGGCGTCGAATTGGCCGTCCCATTCAATCGGCAGTCATTTCCACTGCAGCTGCCGTTGTGCTGACCAATTAGCGTTTTATAGTCTTGGTGTACTTTTGCAGCTTATACAGACCTTTTTGAGGGTCGTGTGAGAATTTTAGTTGTTCACCTCACCAAGCTTGGCAGTAATAACGTGCATGGTTGCTTGGGTGACGCCGATTCAAAGTCGTGCTGATGTGCGCACAGTACGAATTCAGGGGAAATTATTATGAATTATACACCGAAGCATGTGTGGCAACGTAAAGCACCCTGGAATGGAGGATGTTCTGTCACGTGAAATATACGGCAACCCCAGTTGGACAAATCTCGTGCCACGAGGGGGGAAAACCCCCCCAAAACAAAACAAAACAAAACAAAACAAAAACTAATGTAAACATATATCACTAACTAACACGTTTAGTCTACATTCTTTGGGAAAATAAAAATAAATAAATGAATAAATCATCAAATTTCATTTGGACGAATAAGAAACTTAGTTTTGTGAACTCGACATCTTCTGGCAACGTTGTTCATCAGTGCAGCACAGCATGTTCACAATACGAAAAAAAACAAAACAAAACTGTACATCTCTAGTCTCTACATCCGTGCATCAGGTGATGTGCTACAAAATAAGAGTGTAGAAAAGAAATTACATGTAGGTTGAATAGATATATTGATCTCTTTACCAAAAATATAAAGTTATTTCAGTATTAACATTTACCAATTAATTTGTACAGGTACGGTTCACTAAACTGTGGGTACAGATTGTTAAACTGTGGGTACAGATTGTTAAACTGTGGGTACAGTTGACTAAACTGTGGGTACAGATTAGCAAAACTAAATAAAAATGCAGACCCTCACACCAGAGGGGCTCCGCAGGGAGAGGAAAAGATCGCCACCAAGTAGAAGTGAGTAACTACAGAGTAGATTTGATAGTCAAAACACGCTTGGATAGTTTTAACCTGCAGCCCATTGTCAGGTTGATGTAACATTTTAAAACAAATTCAATTTCAAAATAGGGTAAGCCAAGACACATACAATACACAATCCAATGCAATTACACAAATCATTCATTCATTCAGCTGTAGACATGATTTCTGCACCATTTTAAATGTAAATTCATGAATGAGATCATATCAAGCTTCATTAATCACTGCTATTCTCAACAGCACACGTGTGCCTCTTAGCTTTATCCTTACTTGGGAATCTTTGACCACAAACTGAGCAGGAAAAAAAGGTTTCTCACCAGTGTGGATTCCTGTGTGTCTTTTTAAGCTTCCCTTCCAAGAAAATTTTTTACCACAAACCGTGCAGGTAAAAGGTTTGTCACTAGTGTGTGTTCTTGTGTGTTTTTTTAAGCTTCCATTCTCAGAGAAACGTCGACCACAAAGTGAGCAGACAAAAGGCTTCTCTCCAGTGTGGGTTCTTGTGTGTATTTTTAAATTTCCCTTCTGAGTAAAATTTTTACCACAAACTGTGCAGGTAAAAGGTTTTTCACTAGTGTGGTTTCCTGTGTGTTTTTTTAAGCTTCCCTTCTCAGTGAAACGTCGACCACAAACTGAGCAGACAAAAGGCTTCTCTCCAGTGTGGGTTCTCGTGTGTCTTTTTAAATTTCCCATCAAAGAGAAACTCTGGCCACAAATGGAGCAGGCAAACGGTTTCTCACCAGTGTGGGTTCTTGTGTGTAGTTTTAAGCTTTCCTTCAGAGAAAATTTTTGACCACAAACTGAGCAGGTAAAAGGCTTCTCTCCAGTGTGGATTCTTGTGTGTTTTTTTAGGTTTCCCTTCTGAGAGAAACTTCGACCACAAACTGAGCAGGCAAAAGGTTTGTCACCACCAGTGTGGACAATCATATGTTTTCTCAATTGATACTTGTCGCCAAAAGTCCTTTCACATTGAGAACAATTCCAAGGTTTGCTGTCAGTGTGACATGTCACATCACCGTCAGACTGTTCATAGTCAGTGTGAGGAGAGTGTGACGTGTCTTCACCATCTGACATTGGTGCAAGCCAGCTTTCTGCTTGTGATCCTCCATGGTGGTCCTCATCATCTTCTGTTGTTTGTTGTCTTGAGCTGCTTCTTGGAGGCTCCTCCCCTTTGTTCTCTCCATATTGACATTCAGGTTCCGTCTTCAAATGGACGCCAGTCACGGGCAACTCTGTGAAATGCTCCTCCTCCTTAATGTACGGTGGCAGCTGCTCCTCTTTTTTTATGTTGGGCAGTTGTGGCTGCTCCTCTTCTTTAACTTGAAGAGGCTTCAAGTCCTCCTCTTTCACGCCAGAGAACTCTGGCTCCTGCTGCTCAGGACAAAGATATTTTTCACTGACGTCTGCGGGACACAAGATACACATGGTTTGGTGAACTCACTATTTTTTTTTTTGATGTTGTGTGTTTTACATTTATTGTTATCACATGGGCCACATGAGTGAAAGAATAAAGCTGGCAAATGTTGCTCCGTCTGTATTAGAGCTCTGCAATTAATTGAAATTCTATTACAATTACTACACTCCACAATTACAAAAACTGCATTGTTGTAAAACAATCATTAATTCTCAGGTAATTATTTAATTATATCATATTATTACATTATTATTATTATTATTATCATCATCATCATTATTATTTAATTAATTATCATTAATGCTCTTTAACGTTGTACATTTGCACCTTTTATAATTTTTTATATAAATGTAATAAATTTAGTTTAATCTAAAAAGGAATTGTCCGAAAGGAAAAAATGAATAAAAATAAATAAATACATTTTTATTTTTATTTTTATTTTTTTAAAGTGTGGGATAATTGTGTTAAATCTAGGGCTGTCAAAGTTAAAGTGTTAATAGATTAATTAATCACAGAAAATTGTCGCATTAATCACGTATTAACGCATATTAATCGCACTATTTTTTTGGACCACACTTGAGCCTTGAACGTAACCGCGGATGGTTATATTGGTCAGTGATTAGGTCAATGCACGACATTTCCTACACCTGTTGTTCCAAAATGAGCGGGGTGACTCCAGTTGGTGTGCTGGGTGGTAAATTTCGCTTTAAAAAACAACCCGACGGGACTTTAGATAAAACAAAAGTAATTTGCATTTAATTAATTAATAATTGCTGAATTGCACCCAACTCATTTGATGCTGTTATGTTTTGAGCAATACGCGCATGCATGCAATTGTGTACATGCATTTAATCAATGTTTGCAAATGACATTCAGATAATAAAATGCGTTAATGTCAAAATATTACGGTATTTTGTATTTATTTTATATTACGTGAATACGCAAGTAATTTAACTGATTAATCGTGATTAATCAAAATAAAAAAGTGTGATTAATCAGATAAAAAAATTTAATCGTTTGACAGCACGAGATAAATCGTTCACTTTTTGTTCAAAATTGCTTGAATACTTATGTTTAAAAAAAAAAAGTCTGAATGATTGTTTCACTAAAGATAATACGGCACATTCATCACATCTGCCTTGAATTTACAATCAGAGTGAACATGAAAAAGAGAAAAACTTCATAAAATGATCTGAGCATATCCTCGTACTTTTTGTGGATGCCAAGCAGTTGCATCGTAGTTTCGCTTGCAGTCGCGCTAGCCACCGTGCTCGTCTTTCACTCCTTACGGTCTTCCGCCTGGTTTAGAATCATTGCCGGCAGCCGAAAGGGTGATCTCATCTCTCTTTGAGCCATTAGAGCAGGGCTACCCAATTCTGATCCTCAAGGGCCGCAGTCCTGCAGGTTTTCCATTTTTCTGCCGACCAACACACCTGATACAAAAGGTAAAGATCGTTATCAGGCACGCTGATGAGCTCATTATATGAATCAGGTGTGTTGGTAGGCGGAAAAATTGAAAACCTGCAGGACTGCGGACCTCGAAGACCAGAATTGGGCAACCCTGCATTAGAGCATCCATCAGCTGCGCACAAGTTCACCATAGCATTGGTCACTGAGTTATCAAATGACCTATTTTCTAGGTCACATTGATTGTTTTCTAAATCACTCGCATTGACACACTGCCTTCCACCGCAAGGGGCGCATTTAACCATGACGTCATACAAGAAGAGTCTATTGGGCATACCAGTGACACAGTGGGCTCCAGGTGGAGGAGTGGAACCATCACTTGCCTTTGGTGCCGGTTGGCGTGGGTTCGATCCTCCACCTGGGAGAGGCCCATGTATGTGGCCTACAAGAAGGAGGCCACGCGTGAGTGAGTGGATTTAAAAAAACAAACCAAAAAAAAAAAAAACAGTGACACAGTGATGTGAAAATTGAATAAGTAGTTCTGTAGTAGTAGTAGTTCACATTCAATTCTGATCTGTACCAATTTAGGGACTGAGAAAAACTGTAAATTAACGTATCAAAGTACCCGGATGAAGATTCATTTCAAAATAAACAATATATATTGTTGAAAAGTACTGAACTGAATAAACAAGTGACAAACCTGCTCTGTTCAACACAACTCGAGGCTGCTTGCAAACGGCGTCCAGCAGTTGACGTTTTCCACAAAGCTCCTCTTCGGACTTGACGATCGTTCTTGCGTACATTTTCACACGGTATTCACGACACTTTACGCTCGCTGACCCAATTTGTCGACAACAGACACGTTGTCTACTTTTTTTGTCGGATGGCAAGCTAAGCTAAGAAAAGCTAAGCTAAACAGGGCCGAGAGATTTCGACGAGCACTGAACTTAACCGAATTTAACCAGAAACGAAGTCTAGCAATTATGTTTGACTTCAATAAAGTAGTGACGGACTTACAATGTCGATGTTTAAGTTCGTTCAGTACGTTCAGGAGGAATTATTATGAATTATACAGCGAAGCGTGTGTGGCTACGTATAGCAAGCAGCTTGGAATGGAGCATTTCTGTCACGTGAAATATACGGCACCTCCAGGTGGACAAATCTCGTGCGACGAGGAAAAAAATAATACAAATAAAAAATAATAATAACAATAATATACAAATATCACAAACTAACACGTTTAGTTCTAGGTTGATTTGAAAAAAAAAATATTCAAACTGCATTTGGACAAATAAGACACATTTAGTTTTGTAAATTCGACTCCTTACGGCAACATTGTTCATCAGTGCAGCATGAGCATGTTCAATATATGAAAACAACTGTATATCTCTAGTCTCTACATCCGTACATCAGGCGATGTGCTACAAAAATAAGTGTAGAAAAGAAATGAGGTTGAATGGATATATTAATGGTTTTACTAAATATATAAAGTTGTTTCAGTATTAACATTTACCAATTAATTTGCGATGATGCAACGCCAGCAAACCAGCCGCAGCCAATTTGCATTATTAATGCTGTTAATTGTTTGCATTGTTAATGCTGACGCGTTAATGGTTTTCTCATTTCATGTTAGGCTTAGGCTTCTTACATCGAATACTTAATGCTGTAATGTAAATGTTGCCGCTTTGATTTTGTCGGGAGTGGAGTAACGATACTTTTGAAATTCCAAAAATCAGTATTTGTTATACCGTATCTATCTGGACCTCCTAGACCAGAGCTAACTTTTTTTTTTTTTTTTCCCTCAATTGTCAACATTTTAGCACTCATCCTAGCACAACTAGGATTCAACATTTGTAATATACCATTGCTGACAATGATTAGGGTTCTAAAACAAAACAAAAAAACTGAAGCAACTGCTAACATTTTTTCTGCTTTATCGTGGCCAGACGGAGACTTTGTGGAGGGTTGCGCTTGAGCTGTGTACTATGAAATTTCCTCACTTTGTACCTAAGAAATTGGCATGTTAGAATAGATTGTACTTTTTACATATGCGTCACACGTACACCATAATAAAAATCAGAACAGGAAAACAAACTTTATCAAGACTCCTGTAACTAGGTGTGTGCCGAATTACTTTTAACTAATAGTAAACAATATACTGTAACTAGATCAATGATTGTAATTAATTCTAAATGGCATGCATCTAAATTACCGGCCAAGCCTGAGTGTTGTGTAGTCATGGAGCAGGTGCAGAAAAGGAGACACTTTCCACGTAGCTTGCTTCTACTTTACTCTCTCTCCCATCTATTTCGGCATGCGCACATACATATCGAGTAGGGCTGGGTATCCTTGTGAACCTGGCGATACGATACCTCGATACACAGGTCACGGTACGATACATACCTCTATACGATTCGATACAATTTTAGACGATATAATAAACAACAATAAACTCCTTAGTTTACATTGAATACACATACACACACCAACAATTTTATTTGTTGGTAGTATCTGTATTTGGTATCAATATCAGTGACTACTCAAGAGTTGAGTATCAGTCTGAAAAGTGGTATCTGACATCTTTAATCTTGACCATGCGCCATGACGTGCATGTATTCTGTAAATTGACTGACTCTTCGGTTGTTGCTTCAGGTCTTTTTGGTGCACTGCTGTTGATATAGTGCCTCTATAATGGAGAAATGCTGCAACTGCAGTTAAAATACATTGCTGCCAAGCTCAAAGATGCAGCGCTGCGTTGAGCGCATCACTCGCTCAGGCTGGAGTTGGAGAGGAAATTAGGTGGAGCTGGTGGCCGCCGAATTTTGTACATAGGAAAAACCCTTATAAGGCACAGTGCATATGAATGTGTATTTACATGCAAACATGCCAGATTGTAGCCATCGGATAGTTTTAATCTGCAGCCCCTTGTCAGGTTGATGTAACATTTTACAACCAATTCTATTTCAACATAGGGTAAACCAAAACATACAATACACAATTCAAGTACAGCACACAAATCATTCGTTCATCCAGCACTAGACATTTCTGCACCATTTTAAATGTAAATTAAATGATAATTAATTAATTAAATGAGATCATATCAAGCTTAATCAATGTGCACTTCTATTCTCACCAGCACACATGTGCCTCTTAGCTTTGTCCTTAGTTGGGAATCTTTGACCACAAACTGAGCAAGTAAAAGGCTTCTCTCCGGTGTGGGTTCTTGTGTGTATTTTTAAGCTTACGTTATGAGTAAAATTTTGACCACAAACTGAGCAGGTGAAAGGCTTCTCTCCGGTGTGGGTTCTTGTGTGTATTTCTAAGTGTTCCTTGCGAGCAAAACGATTACCACAAACTGAGCAAGCAAAAGGCTTCTCTCCGGTGTGGGTTCTTGTGTGTATTTTTAAGCTTACCTTCTGTGAAAAATTTTGACCACAAACTGAGCAGGTGAAAGGCTTCTCTCCGGTGTGGGTTCTTGTGTGTATTTTTAAGCTTACGTTCTGAGAAAAATTTTGACCGCAAACTGAGCAGGTGAAAGGCTTCTCTCCGGTGTGGGTTCTTGTGTGTATTTTTAAGTATTGCTTGAGAGCAAAACGATTACCACAAACTGAGCAAGCAAAAGGCTTCTCTCCGGTGTGGGTTCTTGTGTGTATTTTTAAGTGTTCCTTGCGAGCAAAACGATTACCACAAACTGAGCAAGCAAAAGGCTTCTCTCCGGTGTGGGTTCTTGTGTGTATTTTTAAGTGTTCCTTGTGAGCAAAACGATTACCACAAACTGAGCAAGCAAAAGGCTTCTCTCCGGTGTGGGTTCTTGTGTGTATTTTTAAGCGTTCCTTGTGAGCAAAACGATTACCACAAACTGAGCAGGCAAAAGGCTTCTCTCCGGTGTGGATTTTTGTGTGTTGTTTTAAATCTCCCTTCTGGGCAAAATTTTGACCACAAACTGAGCTTGCACAAGGCTTCTCTCCAGTGTGGATTCTCATGTGTATTTTTAAGTTTCCCTTCAAAGAGAAACGCTCGCCACAAACTGAGCAGGCAAAAGGTTTCCTCTGGACAATCACTTGTTTTCTCAATCGATATTTGTCGCCAAAAGTCTTTCCACACTGAGAAAATTTCCAAGCTTTGCTGTCAGTGTGACATGTCACATCACCGTCAGACTGTTCATCATCATCAGTGTGAGGAGAGTGCGACGTGTCTTCACCATCTGACATTGGAGCTAACCGGTTTTCTGCTTGTGATCCTCCACGGTGGTCCTCATCATCTTCTGTTTTTATTTGTTGTCTTGAGTTGCTACTTGGAGGCTCCTCCCCTTTGTTCTCTTTATATTGACATTCAGCTTCCATTTTCAAACGGATACCAGTCACAGGCAACGCTGTGAAATGCTCCTCCTCATTAATGTACGGTGGCAGCTGCTCCTCTTTTGTTATGTTGGAAGGATGTGGCTGTTCCTCTTCTTTAATTTGAAGAGTCTCCAAGTCCTCCTCCTCTTTCACGCCAGGGAACTCTGGTTCCTGCCGTTCAGGACAAAGATATTTCTCACTGACGTCTGCAGGACACAAGATACATATGGTTTGGTCACTTTGTGATGTTATGTATTTTATCTTTATGATTATCACATGGGCCACATGCGTTGTATATCGTCTGTATTAGGAGCTGTGAAATTAATCGAAATCCAATTACAATTTCATTTATTACACTGCACATATAATCTGCAATTTATGCATCCAGGAATGGAAAAACTGATGTTTTTAGTGGCTCTGATTATGACAGCAAACAAATGTGTCTTTTTCAAATGTGTATTTATTTTCTATATGAAATGGCTAACAGATAATTACACAAAATAAAAAGTTAATTTTAAAATTAATACAAAACTAAAACTGGGTTTTATCTGGGTTGGTCATGTATGTGTGCATTATGCAATAGGAATGCATTTATTCAACCCTAACCCGGGTTTTCACTGGATGCGGTTGCGGTGCGGTTGCGGTGCGGTGCGTCTTGACTGCGTGCTCCGGACGGGTCAATTTTTTTGTCAATCCACACCGGCTCCGCACAGCTGCGGTCCGGCAGCTCCGTCGCCGCCCACTTCCCAACGTGTCTCGCGGGACCGTGCGCGCGCGATCATGTGGCATTTCACAACGACAAACATACAGAAAGTCTGTGCTCAACAGAGAAGCAGAAAGAGAGGTGGACTTCTTTTGATTTAACCTTTTCTTCTTCTTCTGCTATGAGATTCCATGCAGCATCCTTTTTTTGGTTGTCCTTGTAAAGTATATTAATAACGAGAGTCGGGTCAGTGCGGGTCCACTCTTTATTTCTGTCTTCCGCGTCCGGCTGCCGCTCAGTACGGCAAGCGAGACGGGCACAACAAGCAATCGCGAACATCAAACTCACAATACATTACAGTCCTTATAAAAAGGATGTGCCGTGTCATATATTATTTTGTGGTTTTCCACCTCCAATATAAACCTCTCCTCGTCCATGTTCGCTGGTGTCTAAACCGTGAATGAGCACATGGCCCGGCGACGCCCACGTCACGTTTTGCTGAAAAACTTGCGAAATAGGAGCTGGCGAGTGTTTTATTCTGAAAGGTAACCGGAAATTTATTTTGAAACTGCCTCGGTCTTCCTGTCCCGCTCGATGTGTTTTGTGCTAGCTTGCCATTGGCCTACCGCTGCGGCGTCCGGCAAAAATAGAAAATAGGTCTATCCTTGCGGAAGGCTTGCGGCACGCCGCAGGCCTTCCGCAGTCGACACGCAACGCACCCGCAAGCGGTGTAAACTGCACCATTCGAATGAATGGAATCTAATTGCTTGCGTCGCCGGACCGCACCGCACCGCAACCGCATCCGGTGAAAACCCAGGGTTAGTGTAATCGTGCATGAGGATGAGGTCGGTGAACGGTTGGTAAAATCATATGCATTGAAATCTGTCAACTTTAATTAAAAAAGAAATTGAAATCAAGTAAACAGACAAAAATGGTATAGCAGCAATCCTTGTGGGTGAGTGGCTGGTTATGTACTTTCCCGTGGTCTGGACGGGCCATGAAGGTAACACAGACTTAATAATAATTAGGGGTGTTAAAAAAATTAATCGATTCAGCAATATATCGCGATATTACATCACACAATTGTCGAATCGATTCAATAGGCAACTACTCACGTTGATCCAAGGAACTACTCACAGAAACGCAACTACTTCCGTGCTGGCAGTGACAAGCTTTCATTTGGCAAATTTTATTTGCATAAAACAAGTATTTCCAAATCCCTTCCCATGTTCCAAATATTTCTGGTAGAATTTAATTTGTATATTAATTCTTTAAAGTTGACAAGAAATAAGAAAAGTATATCTCCATTGAAAACTCTTGGTGAATTGTCTTTTGTTGACCTTAATTGAATTTTTTTGTGCCTTCTGCTATTTTCTTTATTGTCATTTAGCTTAGCTTAATTTTGTTTTTTAATGTAGAATTATTGGTTTATTTTTGTTTTCAATAAAGTGGATGTAAACAAGATGAAAACTTTGATCTCATGTTTTTTTTTTTTTGATCTCATGTTTGTTGCAATGTTGTGAATGGTAATGCAAAGTTTCAATTAAAAAAAAAAAAGAACAAGTGGCATAGTGGTGTGAATATGTAGTTCTATGAGAAAAATAATAAATTCAACTCTGATCTGTACCAATTTAGCGACTGAGAAAAACTGTAAAGTAACGTAACGAAGTAGCCTGATGAAGATTCCTTTCAAATTAAATACACATATTGTTGAAAAGTATTGATTAATACCACGAGAGACAAACCTGCTCTGTTCAACACAACTCGAGGCTGCTTGCAAGCGGCGTCCAGCAGTTGACGTTTTCGCTCGTTCTCCTCTTGTGCTCCACAGAGCTCCTCTTTGTACTTGACATTCGTTCTTGCGTACATTTCGTTGTCTACCGTTTTGGCGGCTAGCAAGGGAAGCTAAACTAAACAGGGCAGAGAGATTTCGACGAGCACTGAATTTAACCGAATTTAAGCAGACACGAAATGTAGCAATTATGTTTGACTTCAATAAAGTAGTGATGGACTAAACTTACAAGGTATGTCCAAATTCACAGGCCGTGTCCTCCTAAGACCAATTCGCAGACCGTGTCCTCGAAAGCCCTCGAAGGCTCCTCTTCGATCATGAAGCCTGCGCGGACCGCGTAAACCCTGGTGAATGTGAACAGCTGTGTACAAATGAATAGGCTGCGTCCTCCAATGCGTCCTCTCTAATATGGCGACGGGACTAACGTCACTTCTGGCGCGACTCGACCTCACGACGTCGTCCAAATTCAAGCTGTCTTAAAGTCCAGCCTTCTACCTCGTTACCATGGATACGGGCTGTGAACGAAGGTTGCGACGAAGCAACTTTCGGAAGGTGTGTCCAAATTCACAAGGCTGGGTCCTCCGAAGGCCAGTTTGTCGGTCGCATGACGTCACTTCCTGCGCGACTCGACCGCACGCTGTGTCCAAAATCATGCGGCTCTCGAATCCAGTCCTCACATTTTGCCCTCGTATCAATGGAGATGGGGCCCGACCGAAGACTCCATGAGAGCAACCTTCGCAACGCCCAGTCGCCCACAATCTGGCGTTCTTCGACGCAGATGTTCCGTGATTACGTTGGAGCAATGTTTTTTTTAATTTATATTTTTTTATTAATTATTCAATTACAAACAATTAATGCACACTTTGTCATACACTATACACTTCGCAGTTGAACAGTAATAAATAAACAAAAGGAGTGGAAACAAAAAGTGAGGAATTTAGTCCAAAAGAAGATACTGGTCCATTAAAGAAAATAGTCTCTGGGCATTTTTGTTAGTCATGAAATACAAGGAATTTTTGTACAATTTGAGATCATTCTTCCAACTATTGATGTGGGGCTTCACCTTGAGGTATTTGCATCTATAAATAAAATGTTTTGCAAGAGAAATTAAATTGTTAACCAAAAAGTCAAAATTCTTTTCCTGTAACAAAATTCCAACTTTAACTGACATCCAATTTAAAGGACGCAGTGTAATGTTTTTGGATAATAACCAGCTTTGTACAGGGCACCAAAATTCTGAAATGTGTTCACAATCAAAGAAGATATGTTCCACTGCTTCAATGTCATTCTCACAAAATGCACACAAGTTATTGTCCCTATTAAATCTTATATGCAAAAAGTGGTTGGAAGGATAAATATCATTTAATATTTTAAAATTAACTTCTTTAGCTTTATGAGGAATTGGATATGATACGAAACGTTTCCTTATCCTTTTTGAATCAGCATCACTGTAATCCCGTAGAACATATTTTCTTTTAAGTAAGAACGGATGGTACCGTTCAGTTAATACCCTCCTAAAAAGTGTATTAAGCATTTGTTTACTACCAAAGAAAATTCCTTCCAAATATAGTGAACACATTTCAGATACATTAGAATGTACCACCAATTGCTGAGTCATTGCTTTAAATTGGGCTGGAATGGCTTTATTAACTCTATTAAATTCTCTAAATGAACATTGAAGGTTGTATTTAACACAAAAGTCTGTATGATTTAAAAAAAATCACCTTGTTCATTCATAATATGTGAAACAGCCCAAATCCCTTTATCCATTCAGTGTCCCAAAAACAATGACTTCCGATTGGCGAGAATATAGTTGTTATTCCACAGGGGTGAATTGTGGGGTGTAAAATTGTGCTAATATATCAAATTCCAGAAACGAAGAACTTGGTGATAATCTGACAGCTTCACAGGCAATTTACATACATCATAATCTCAGCGCAAAAGAAAATCAATTCCACCCAATTTTAGAAAAATCGCATTAGGAATGGTAAACCAAAAAGATTCTTTAATAAAAAATAATAATAAACCGAACCGGAAATAAACTGATGTGCAAAATCACTTCCCGCCTTTTCCGTGGCATATACCCCATTGTTCGATGGCACGAACTTCTGAAAGAAGCGCCGTGTTGAAAATTCCAAATAATTACATCGGCATAATTTCGTCTGCTTTCAGTTAGAATTATGGACCCCGAAATTATATTCCTTTTATATTTCTTAATTGTGTATATTCTTTTTGAGGAAGAGAGGAGAGACAAATTCCCTCATCGGCGTGTTGTCGTTTTAAAAACAAATGAGGTAGGTTCTACCTCAGCTTCTTCATTTTATTATCAGTATTGGCAGGTTTCATATGGATATAATTTTAATGTTACTGATCTGCTAATATAGCCAATAACATAAATCATAACTTCAAAAATAATTGTTCTTCATTACAACAAGTAACCAATATTCAATGCAATGATAGACTACAGAAATAATTCTATACATTCAAAAATAAAATTTATCAGGTATGTGACCAAAAGAAGTTCTCATAATGGCAAAAACACTTCATCATACTACTACAGGGTTAAGTTCAGATGGTGATACATCTCTTATAAACACGTCAGTAAATCCACGACGAACTGTTCAAACAGGGCATACACAGGATGCCAAAATGTATGAAAATTGTACACGTGTGAAAGTCAATGTAATGATTTAACCAAAATTAATCCCATATTTGACAGTGACATGGCAGCCATCAATTGCATCCAATCTCCATGTGGATGATGTAGTGCAGGGGTGTCAAACTCATATTAGCTCAGGGGCCACATGGAGGAAAATATATTCGTAATTGGGCCGGATCGGTAAAATTGTAAAATAATTTGTAAAACATTGCCGTCAATTACATGCAGATTTTCGCTATTTGTGGGCCAGCCGTAAATTGTGGGGCGCATCTGTACAAATATTGTCCTAAATTTTTTTTGCATAAACCTGTATATTGTTCTCTGATTGTGTGCCGGGTGCCGTTAATGAAGTTATAAGGACGTTAATCCTTGTCATATGTGTAGTTGAATGTGTCTTATTCAGCATGTTTGTGTTTGATTCATGTTTTTATTTTTTAAACAAACTAACTTTAAATTGTGTTTAAAATAACGACATTCAGAGCAATTCCATGTACAAGATGCATTGCTCAACTGAGCCTTACTTGTGTAATTATGAATTTATAAGCTTTGATTGTAGCCGGCTGATTAATTGGGCCGACAGTCTTTTTTTTTTTTTTTTTTTTTTAAACTTTACAAAACCATCTCGCGGGCCGGATTAAACCCCATTGCGGGCCTGATCCGGCCCCCGGGCCTTATGTTTGACACCCCTGATGTAGTGGATCCTGAACTAGTATGATGTACCACTTCCAACCAGGAGAGGAACACCAGGAATTCCACCAGTCTTGGAACAAGTGGCTCATGCACACTTCAAATGAGTCGCTGCTCAGACGAAAATCATTTGATTTACAGTTTTGACCAGCACTGGCACACTCCGGTTTGTCCTGCAAAAGATATGGACTGTACTTTTTTGTTATGCATAGATATTTAGGTTGCTTTTTTTTGTTAAGTTGTACTTCTGTAATATTTTTTTTCCAGCTTAATCAAATTGCTTTACAGTTTTAAAGTCAAGTACCCAGGTTCTCATTATAGTATATTTTAACTCAAATAAAAATGAAGCACATTTCTTTTCATCTTTTATTTTGTTATACCATTTTTTTTGCATCAAACCAATAAAAATCATGGTCATCTTCTTCATCATGGTTTGACTTGGCCCTGCTCCATCCTCATGGATGGAGGCGATTATGACAGGGGGAGTGATGGATGGTCTCTGTCCCAACACCCCAGCCATGAGGTCGAACCAGGGCCAGGTTTCTGCAGTCGATTCGCCCGCCACTGCTTCACCAGTCCCTGGGTACTTGCAATCCTTTCAAGAAAAGAATAGGTAAAAACAGACACCATCAAATTGTCATGCTCACAAAATGAAAAGTTACAAAACAAAAGGAAAATGTGGACTTACTTTATATTTCTTTTTTAAATTGTCCCATTTCTTTTTAGCCTGTAGGGTCGTGACTTTCCTCTGCAGGCCCAATTTATCCAAGATAGTCCTGTGTTAAATGACAATGCATGAGGAAAATGGTTAAGAAACCTGGTATTATTGGCAACATGTATGTTACACACTTCAATCCATGAGAGTTTCTATTAGCTTAGCCATTTCATGTGGACAGAGGAGTGATTCGCAGCCTAATTTCTAATTAAGTTAGTCCTCTGATATGATTGTGGTATTTGATACACGTTATAATATAATGCATATGTTATAACAATATAATACACATGTTATAACAATATAATACACGTTTAGGGCTGCACAATATTGGAAGAACATGTGATATGGACTTTTTATATAGCGCTTCAACTATGGAATATTGCAATATTTAACATTTACCTAAAGAAATACAATTTGTATTTAATGAAAGAATGACATTTCATGTGGAAAAACAAGCAAGCTAAATGTAATAAATGTAATTACCCTACATAATGTTCAACTAATGGAGGGTGAGGCACATTTAAGTTGTCATCTGACTGACCAAGTTCAGATACAATCCAAATGAAATTCTGCATGGTGCAATAGAGATATTTTTCAATATTGCCCAGTCCTATTGTTATAACATTGTAATACAGCTATCAGAACACTTCATGTTTTCACAAGTCCAATAACCTTGGCACAGCCGCCAACATCATAACAATCATGTGCCAGCTCAAGTCGAATACTCGGATGGCTTGTGAATAGGATCACATTTGGAATATGTTTTGCAACTGTGGATGAAGTGTTTTGTCCCTTGTCACGCCGCCACCGGCGTGACGGCCCATGCTTTTATTTTGTGTCCATGTTTCCTGTCTTGTTTTGATAATCCTAACTCTCCTCTCACCCCAGGTCACTTGCCCTTCCTGCCGCTCCCTAATTACCGGTCCCCGCCCATGATTACTGTCACGGCGTGGAGAGGTAGGACCCAGACGCAGGATAAAGGTAGGCCACAAAGGCAACAGGTTTATTGCCGGTCAGCAACTGTCTCCTCTCAAACTGAGAGGAGAAAGGGGAATCAAAAAGTGGAGAACTAAAAACGCTCCACTGGGGAGGAAAAAACAGGCAAAAGGTACAGGGGACAACAAAAGGCGCTCCGCAAGGGAGGAAAAAGGCTCAAGGCAAAAGGGGTAACGAAAAGCGCTCCGCTGGGGAGGATAAGGCACAAAAACAAGGCAAGACAACAAGGCACCGGGAACAAGGACTCGAGGACTGTGGGATGCTTCCATGCACTGAGATGTGTGACACTTCGGCAACGGAGGGGAGAATGCAGGTGGCTTTTATTGCTGTAGGTGATTGGTGGCAGGTGGTGATAATCAAGGGCGGGGACCGGTAATTAGCAAGCTGCAGGAAGAGCAAGTGACCTGGGGTGAGAGGAGAGTTAGAACTTTCAAAATAAAACAGGAAACATGACTATAAAAATAAAAGCATGGGCCGTCACGCCGGTGGCGGCGTGACAGTACCCCCCCCTCAATGGCCGGCTCCTGACGGCCATCCGACACAAAGAGTCCAAAAGCAAGGGCGGGCGGAAGGGGGCACGGAGGTGGGAACACGGCCCACCCATCCGTCCCAGACAAAAAGGCAGTTCAGGAGGGCGTCCACGACGCCCGACGAGAGGTGAAGGCAGCCGCAGGGCTTGCGCCGCCGGGACTTTGGGCGGCGCCTGGCGAGGTTCCGGGACTTTGGGCGGCGCCTGGCGAGGGTCCGGGACTTTGGGCGGCGCCTGGCGAGGTTCCGGGACTTTGGGCGGCGCCTGGCGAGGTTCCGGGACTTTGGGCGGCGCCTGGCGAGGTTCCGGGACTTTGGGCGGCGCCTGGCGAGGTTCCGGGACCTTGGGCGGCGCCTGGCGAGGTTCCGGGACCTTGGGCGGCGCCTGGCGAGGTTCCGGGACTTTGGGCGGCGCCTGGCAAGGCTCCGGGACTTTGGGCGGCGCCTGGCGAGGCTCAGGGTCTTTGGGCGGTGCCTGGCGAGGCTCAGGGTCTTTGGGCGGCGCCTGGCGAGGCTCAGGGTCTTTGGGCAACGCCTGGCGAGGCTCAGGGTCTTTGGGTGGCGCCTGGCGAGGCTCAGGGTCTTTGGGCGGCGCCCGGCGAGGTTCAGGGGCGAGAGGCTGCAGCAGGCGAGGTTCAGGGGCGAAAGGCTGCAGCAGGCGAGGTTCAGGGGCGAGAGGCTGCAGCAGGCGAGGTTCAGGGGCTTGAGGCTGCAGCAGACAAGGCTCGGGAACGAGAGGCCGCAGCAGACGAGGTTCAGGGGCGAGAGGCTGCAGCAGGCGAGGTCCAGGGGCGAGAGGCTGCAGCAGACGAGGTTCAGGGGCGAGAGGCTGCATGTGGCTCACCAGTTCATGGACCTGGCTTGACAGCTCCTCCAGCTGCGAAATCACGGCTTGCTGAACCTTTTCCCGGTTGGCAAGCCGGACCTCCAGGCTCTGTAGCCTAGCCTCGACCTTTCCTGCTGGGTCCATGCTGGCCGAAGTGTACTGTCACGGCGTGGAGAGGTAGGACCCAGACGCAGGATAAAGGTAGGCCACAAAGGCAACAGGTTTATTGCCGGTCAGCAACTGTCTCCTCTCACACTGAGAGGAGAAAGGGGAATCAAAAAGTGGAGAACTAAAAACGCTCCACTGGGGAGGAAAAAACAGGCAAAAGGTACAGGGGACAACAAAAGGCGCTCCGCAAGGGAGGAAAAAGGCTCAAGGCAAAAGGGGTAACTAAAAGCGCTCCGCTGGGGAGGACAAGGCACAAAAACAAGGCAAGACAACAAGGCAACGGGAACAAGGACTCGAGGACTCGAGGACTGTGGGATGCTTCCATGCACTGAGATGTGTGACACTTCGGCAACGGAGGGGAGAATGCAGGTGGCTTTTATTGCTGTAGGTGATTGGTGGCAGGTGGTGATAATCAAGGGCGGGGACCGGTAATTAGCAAGCTGCAGGAAGAGCAAGTGACCTGGGGTGAGAGGAGAGTTAGAACTTTCAAAATAAAACAGGAAACATGACTATAAAAATAAAAGCATGGGCCGTCACGCCGGTGGCGGCGTGACAATTACCACCACCTGCCACCAATCAAGACTCACAATAAAAGCCACCTGCATTCTCCCCTCAGTGCCGAAGTGTCACAGTCAGTGCATGGAAGCGTCCCACAGTCCTTATGTCCTCGTTCATGTTGCCAAGTGTTTTTGCCTTGTTTTTATGCCTTTTCCTCCCCAGTGGAGCGCCTTTTGTTACCCCTTTTTTCCTTGTGCCCTTTTTCCTCCCTAGCGGAGCGCTTTTCGTTGTCCCCAGTACCTTTTGCCTGTTTTTTCCTCCCTAGTGGAGCGCTTTTTGTTCTCCACTTTTTTGCTTCCCCGTTCTCCTCTCAGCTTGAGAGGAGACACCTGTTGGCCGGAAATAAACCTGCTGCCTTGGTGGCTTACCTTACGCCTGCGTCTGAGTCCTACCTTACCTCGTCGTGTCAGTACACTTCGGCCAGCATGGACCCAGCAGGCAAGGTCGAGGCTGCACTGCAGAGCCAGGAGGCCCGGCTCGACAACCAGGAACGGATCCAGCAAACCATGCTGTCCCAGATTGGGGAATTGACCAGCCAGGTCCACGAGCTGGTGAGCCTCTCACGGCGTCGAGTGCCAGCTCCCACCGGACAAATTCCTCATCCTGAGTTCTCCGTACCGACCACGCCATTCACCGGGGTAGGATTAAGACTGGCCTCCCCAGAACGATACTCCGGTGAACCCGGGCGCTGTCAGACTTTCCTCACGGAATGCGACATTCATTTTGAACACTTACCACAGGCATTTCCCACAGCCCGGTCCCGAGTGGCCTTCATGGTGTCTCACCTGACGGGACGGGCCAAAACCTGGGCGACCGCGGAATGGGCCAGGGGTTCCTCGGTCTGCCAAAGCGTACAGGACTTTCAAATCGCTTTGCGCCAAGTCTTTGATCCAGAGAACAATGACCGAGAGAAGGCACGAGCATTGAGCCGGCTTCAACAAGGCAAAGAGTCTGTCAGCGATTACGCTGTCCGTTTTCGAACATTGGCAACGAACAGTGGCTGGAACGCCATAGCTCTTCATGACCATTTCTTGAAAGGACTCTCACCTGCCATTCAAGAACTTCTGATCCCCGTAGAACTCCCCACGGACTTGGACGCTTTGATCTCCCTCGCCATCCGCACAGATCATCGTCGCCAGGAGCTGGCTAAGATCGGCGGACCTCGAAGGAGGGAGGAACCCACCCCCTGGTCACGGCCACCGGAGGCCGGAAGGCCGCAACCCATCCTTCCTTCCCGACCTGAACCAGGAGAGGTGGACCTCGCCAGAGACGAACCCATGCAACTGGGAAGGGCTCGGCTTTCGCCTGAGGAGAGACAGCGCCGCCGCCGAGAGGGCCGTTGCTACTATTGTGGTGGTCTTGGACACTTGGTGGGATCCTGCACCACGAAGGGCAGCTCACCGGTGAGTTCTCCGTCACCCCGGCCCGCCAAGAACCACAGACTCACGCAAATTCAGATAACCCACCACAACGTCACAACAGATCTGTCAGCCCTCATCGACTCCGGATCCGACGAAAGTCTCATGGACTGGGAGCTCGTAAGGCAAATACGAGCCTCCACCGAACCCCTTTCCTCGACCATCCAGGCTCGAGCGCTGAATGGCAAGGAGCTCTTCAAAATCACCCACATCACTGAACCTCTGGGAGTCCGAATCGGATCTCACTTCGAGACTCTCCGCTTCCATGTTTTTCATGCATCATCCCCCACTTTGGTTCTGGGCCATCCATGGTTGCGTCTACATAATCCCAGAATCGACTGGAACACTGGAGTCGTTCTGGAGTGGGGAACGGACTGCATCTCTCACGGGTTGGAACAACCCGCACCCCGAAACTCCACAGCCCAGGTTCAACAGGTGACTCTCGTCCCACCGGCTCAAGAAGAGTACCCGAACCTGCACACTGTTCCCTCCTGCTACCACCACTTGCGGGAGGTCTTCAGCAAAACCAAGGCCATGACTCTCCCTCCACACCGACCATATGACTGCCCGATCGATTTGGTTCCCGGTTCAACCATTCCCAAGGGGAGACTGTATTCGGTCTCAGGACCCGAACGCCAAGCTATGAACAGTTACATTGACGACTCCTTGAAGGCCGGCCTCATCCGACCATCTTCCTCACCTGCTGGCGCAGGCTTTTTCTTTGTGAGCAAAAAGGATGGATCCCTACGCCCATGAATCGATTACAGTCCCTTGAATGACATCACTGTTAAGAACCGGTACCCCTTGCCCTTGATGTCCTCGGTGTTCGATCAGCTGCAACAGGCCAAGATCTTCACTAAGCTCGATCTCCGGAACGCCTATCACCTCATTCGGATCCGCGAGGGAGACGAATGGAAGACGGGCTTCAACACTCCTCGGGGACATTATGAGTACCTGGTCATGCCATTTGGCCTCACGAATGCTCCAGCCGTCTTCCAGGCCATGATAAATGAGGTACTCAAGGACTTCATAGATCACTTCGTGTACGTTTACTTGGATGACATTCTGATCTACTCTCCTGACCTAATGAGCCATCGAGACCACGTAAACCGAGTACTGCAACGTCTTCTGGATCACCATCTGTACGTGAAAGCTGAGAAGAGCCTATTTCACGTTAACACCATCTCCTTCCTGGGATTTATCGTTTCACCAGGGAAGGTCGAAATGGACTCGGACAAGGTCAGTGCCGTACGAGAGTGGCCCACGCCGGACTCTCGGAAGAAAGTTCAACAGTTCCTGGGCTTCGCCAACTTTTACCGGCGCTTCATAAGAAACTTCAGCACCATTGCCGCTCCCCTACACACCTTGACCTCCCCACAAGTTCATTTTTTATGGAACCCGGAAGCCGAAAAGGCCTTCAAAGACTTAAAAGCACGCTTCACCAATGCCCCAATCCTCAGAGTCCCTGACCCCAAACGCCAGTTCGTGGTGGAGGTAGACGCCTCCAGTATTGGAATTGGGGCGGTACTGTCCCAGCGTTGTCAAGAGGACGGCAAGACACATCCCTGCGCATTCCTCTCACGTAAATTATCCAAGGCTGAACGCAATTACTCAGTCGGAGATCGGGAGCTTCTCGCGGTAAAAGTGGCCCTAGAAGAATGGAGACACTGGCTGGAAGGCGCTGAACTTCCTTTTGTGATCTGGACCGATCACCGGAATTTGGAGTACTTACGCCAGGCCAAAAGACTCAATCCTCGACAGGCCAGATGGTCCTTGTTTTTTAACCGTTTTGTGTTCTCGCTGACTTACAGACCAGGCAGCAAGAACGTCAAGGCGGATGCGTTGTCAAGAGTCCACGAATCCGAACCATTGGAAGCCGAGCCTGAGACCATCCTGCCCCGGGACTGCATAGTTGGAGCCATGAGATGGCAAATTGAGGACAATGTCAAGGAGGCACTACGCAACATCACTCCCCCCACGTCTTGCCCACCACGTCGACTCTTCGTGCCTGAGGAGCTAAGGTCTCAGGTGATACACTGGGCTCATACATCACAGCTGTTTTGTCATCCTGGAGTCCGCAGGACCATGTATGCTGTTGCCAGGAGATTCTGGTGGCCGGCAATGGAATCCACCATAAAGGAGTACGTCGTTGCCTGTCCAACGTGTGCCCGCAACAAGACCTCGAATCAGTCCCGGATGGGCCTTCTCCAACCGCTGCCAATCCCATCCAGACCATGGGCAGAAATATCATTGGACTTTGTGACCGGACTACCCCTATCCCATGGTAAAACCACAATTCTCACAGTTGTCGACAGGTTCTCCAAGATGGTTCACTTCATTCCACTATCCAAGCTCCCATCCGCCAAAGTTACAGCCGACATCATGATCCACCACATATTCCGGTTTTATGGTTTCCCTCTGCACATCGTCTCCGACCGTGGACCACAGTTCGTCTCCCGCTTCTGGACACAGTTTTGTAAAGCCCTAGGTGCCAAAGCCAACCTGACGTCTGGATATCACCCTGAGGCCAACGGACAGGCAGAATGACTAAATCAGCAACTCGAAACCGGACTGCGATGCCTCGTCTCCCAGAACCCGACTACCTGGAGCACTTACCTGGTTTGGGTCGAGCTCGCACACAACTCATTGCCCACCTCTGCCACAGGTCTCACCCCGTTTAAATGCGTCCATGGCTACGATCCACCATTCTTCGCTGACCTGGAGGAGGAGGCAACGGTCCCCTCGGTCCAGGCCATGATCCGTTGGTGCCACAAAGTCTGGTCGGCGGCCCGGGCGGCGCTACAACGCCAGGGAGACCGGGTGAAGAGGTCCGCCGACCGGAAGAGGAGACCGGCACCCGAATACCGCCCAGGCCAACGAGTTTGGCTATCAGCCAAACACCTCAGACTCAAGGTACCATGTCCAAAGCTGGCCCCGCGATTTGTGGGGCCTTTCCCAGTAACCAAGTCCATAGGTCCCGCCGCCGTTCGACTCCGCCTGCCAAGATCCCTCAGAGTTCATCCAACATTCCACGTCAGTCAAGTCAAGCCGGTCCACGAAAGCCCACTTGTGCCCTCCGAACCCGACCCACCCCCCCCAGAGATGATTGAAGGCGGCCCCGTTTACAAGGTCAGGAAACTCTTAGATGTGCGTAATCGGGGCCGCGGAAGACAATACCTAGTAGACTGGGAGGGATACGGCCCGAAGGAAAGACAATGGGTCCCCTCCCGGTTCATTGTTGACCCCTCCCTAATTGATGAATTTTATGAAGAACACCCTGACATTCCTGGGCCGTCGAGAGCCGGCCGTTGAGGGGGGGGTACTGTCACGCCGCCACCAGGCGTGGCGGCTCATGCTTTTATTTTGTGTCCATGTTTCCTGTCTTGTTTTGAAAATCCTAACTCTCCTCTCACCCCAGGTCACTTGCCCTTCCTGCCGCTCCCTAATTACCGGTCCCCGCCCATGATTACCACCACCTGCCACCAATCAAGACTCACAATAAAAGCCACCTGCATTCTCCCCTCAGTGCCGAAGTGTCACAGTCAGTGCATGGAAGCGTCCCACAGTCCTTATGTCCTCGTTCATGTTGCCAAGTGTTTTTGCCTTGTTTTTGTGCCTTTTCCTCCCCAGTGGAGCGCCTTTTGTTACCCCTTTTGCCTTGTGCCCTTTTTCCTCCCTAGCGGAGCGCTTTTCGTTGTCCCCAGTACCTTTTGCCTGTTTTTTCCTCCCTAGTGGAGCGCTTTTTGTTCTCCACTTTTTTGCTTCCCCGTTCTCCTCTCAGCTTGAGAGGAGACACCTGTTGGCCGGAAATAAACCTGCTGCCTTGGTGGCTTACCTTACGCCTGCGTCTGAGTCCTACCTTACCTCGTCGTGTCATCCCTGATATTAAAAAAAAAAAAAAAAAAGTAAATAGATGTTCTAGATTGGAATTACTCAAAAGGAGCTTCAGCTTTGTGGTATATTTAATGTTTTACACATAATGCGCGCCCAACCCATTTGTGTAAATTTTTGATAAGGTCATTTTTTTTCACAATGAGTAATGAATTAATATTCATGCATTGTAATTGGAGGTTGTTTCAGTTGTTACTTAGTATTTTAGAAGAATCACACATGTCTGGGTATGGGACAACACAAAAACCACTGGAAACCACTGCTTTACTTTTTTTTTTTTTTTTGTTTGCGCTCTTAAGCGAATGGCAAATCATCCATAGCATCCCTTCTCAAATGTTTGGGTCCCTAAAATAGCTCATTGGGTCTTACCTCCACGCCGTGGATGCGGAGAATTTAGCCCCTGTGAGGAGGCTGTCGTGCTCCGCCCGCAGTTTAATGAAGCGCGCAGTCATCTCGTTTCTCCCTATAATACACGAAGAAAGGAGAAAGAAAATGAATACATTAAATAAATAAAATAAAATAAATAAATCAAAGTTGCGGGCATGCGAACTGACAAGTATTACAGCCATCTGCCATTTAAGTGGGTTTATCTGATGTCGCAAATTCTCCTGATCAAATTAAATTGTTTCCTATGCGTTATTTTTAAGTGATGTTTCAAGATCGGCTTCGAAGACTTTTACTTACATTTGAGGTTGAGTCTCCGGGTGCCTGCATGATGTACGCTTCCACAAATGCTGCAGTTATGTCGAACTCATTTTTCGTGTTTGGTTTTATACTTACCGCCAACTCACCTCATCGCGTTCATCATTCTTTTAATCGGGCTTCTGCAGTTTGCTGATTAGGTGATCATTAGGGCTGGGAATCTTTGACTCTCACGATTCGATTCGATTACGATTTTTGGATCTACGATTCGATTCAGAATCGATTTTCGATTCCCGATTCAAACGATTTTCGATTCAAAATTATTTGATTGACAAATGATTTCTGCTTCAATTTACAGATATGCACAACATTGTCATGATCTACTCCAGTCTGCTTTGCAAGACAAAATGACAAATAGAGACATTAAAGTGTCTTTTTTTTTGTTTAAACATTTATTAATTTTGAATTGTAAGTCCCTTTTTCCACAAAAACAGCATGTGGGCTACAACTGACTTTCCCCCTTCTTCTTCATTTCTAATTTAAATAAAATCGATTTTTGGATATTAATATCGATTCGATTCATAAATGAGAATCTCGATTCTTTTATGAATCGATTTTTCTAGTGATCATTAGGTTCAGCTGTGTAGGGGAAAAATTTACAACTTTGGTGGCGTAGAAGAAGAGCGAAGCCGTGAAGGCTCCGAAAGTTTCTTCGTTGCAACCTTCGTTCGCAGCCCGTTTCCATGGTAACGAGGTGTTCACATTCACCAGGGTTTACGTCAGGGGTGTCAAACATAAGGCCCGCGGGCCGGATCAGGCCCGCAAAGGGGTTTAATCCGGCCCGCGAGATGATTTTGTAAAGCTTGAAAAAAAATAAAATAGTAATGTTGGATTAATTAATCAGCCGGCCACAATCAAAATATATAAAATTTGTAATTTCACAAGCAGTCCTCAGATGAGCAATGCAACTTGTACAGGGGAATCGTCCAGGATGTCATTATTTTACACACAACTTAAAGGTACAGTTTGTTTAATTACTATTATTATTATTATTATTTTTTATTTTTTTATTTTATTTTATTTTTATTTTTTTTTAATCATAGACCAACAAGCGTGTTAAATACGACACAAATTCAATTACTCGTAACACAAATAGATATGACAAGGATTAGCATCTTTATAATGTAATATAATATAATAATAATATAATAATAATATAATAGAATGTAATATAATGTTATAATAAAACAACTGCGCCACGCAATGCATTCTGGGAACAATATATATGCAACGCATGTGATTTAACACGTCCAGAACTCAGCGTTGCCGCGTTCCATTTGCATTTATATATATATATATATATATATATATATATATATATATATATATATATATATATATATATATATATATATATATATATTTTTTTTTTTTTTGGAACAATATCATGACAGTTGAGCTCCGTAATTTAGGGCTGGCCCACAAATAGCAAAAATCTGCGTATAATTTACGGCACCCGTTTTTAAGTTATATACCGTTATTTGACCGATGCGGCCCACTTGGTAATATATTTTCCTCCATGCGGCCCCTGAGCTAACATGAGTTTGACACCCCTGCCGTAATGAGTACAAGAACTAGAGAAAATTGATTAGTTTAATCACTGCTCTGTATTGATTATAAATTACATAATGCATTGCACGTGAGTCAAACTCAAGGACCAGGGGCCAGATCCAATCTGCCACATCATTTTCTGTGATCCACTAATGCCAATAAAGTTCATGTGATTGTTTTTTGTTGTTGTTGTTGTTGTTTTGTTAAATGAATGGGTTGTTTTTTTTCAGTTTGGCAGAAAATCTGTACCACCATTATAGTTCTTCTTCATTTTTTGCAAATATTGTAAACCTTTTTCCCCCCACCATATTCCTGAAATGCAGGAGTAATTGTGTATTTGTGTACAGCAAGGGTGTCAAACATACCCGCGGGCCAGAATCAGTCCGTCAGGTGGTCCAATCTGGCCCCTCAGCACAGAACAAAAAACTGCAGTTTTTCCACTATAATTAACTGTCGCTGCTCATTTTGTCCACTTAACTGACAACCGGAAATTTGGCTGTTACTCAGAATATGATGCAGAAATGTTGTACTCATTTTTGTCAGAGGGGAAGTCAACCTCAAAGAAATGTTTTGATAATAATATGTTCTATTTGCCCCATTAGTCTAAATATGGTATTCTGGTTAATATTGTGTTAGTGGAATATTAGTTAAGCAGCGAAATCCATCTGTTTTTATTTTTATTCATCTCAAAGGGCGGCCATTTTGCCACTTGCTGTTGACTGCAGATGATATCAAAGTTGCTCATGTCTCAGGTAACAACCAGTCACGTCGCAGCCTCAGAAAACAGGCGAGCTGTGATTGGTTGTTGTCTGAGCCCTGAGCAACAGTGATGTCATCTTCAGTCGACAGCAAGTTGCAAAATGGCCGCCCCCTTTGATGGATAAAAATGGCTGGATTTTCCTTCACAATTTATATTACAAAAATTTAATATTAAACACAATGTTTAGACTAGTGAGGTCGCAAATATTATTGTCAGGAAATGTTTAAGGTTGACTTCCACTTTTAGAAATTTCAGATTATCGGTACTCTTCAAAAATATATATTTTTTAAATGTTCTCACTAAAAAAAATAAATAAAAAAAACGGGTTATATTTCGACCTGTCATTATTTTTTAGCATATTAGGCCCACTTTAGATCAAATTCGGGTTTAAGTAGCCCCTGTATTAAGATGAGTTTGACACCCCTGGTTTACGTGGTCCGCGCGGGCTTCATGAGGAGGAGCCTTCAAGGGCTGTGGAGGACACGGCCTGTGAATTTGGACACACCTATTGGCTACTGTAGGAGGAAGGACCGTGCACTTCCCTTTCTCTCCAGGAGTGGAGAGCAATTCCCTTAGGGAAGGACTTAATCCTTTTCTCCTAACCCTAATCCATTTTTTATCTTGAAAAACCTAACCATAGAAGGCAAAGAGACAAAATGGCTTCATGTTAAGACAACTTTTATTACCTACTCGTTTCATTTCCTTGAGTTGTTCCTTTAGTTGTCCAGTAGTTGCTTTGATTCTAAAACAGCTGAAGAACAGCAACATCCAATGATGTCATGTTGATGTCATAGGTTCATCATATTGATGAGCGGATCATCGAGGGAGTGAGGATTCATGAATTCATTGAAATGTCACTACTTTTAACTAACTGCATGCATGTCCACGTGGAGCCCAATTATTGTTCATGAATAAATGAATACAATTTATTTCCATCAGTCATAAAAGAATTTAAAAAAAATACCACACCCAGGTCCGCCATCATTGCGTTCGTTCAATCGTTGTTCATTGAACACTTGAAGCAACAGTCGTCGTATTTAAGACAGTGAAGTAATGTTTGATCGTCCACCGGGTGGCGCCACAATCTTCTGTGCCGACCGTCGAGGAACGTGGTCGTCGATCTGACTTCCTGCGTAAGTCACAAAACACTAGATGAAATCTGCCGCTTGAAGACAAACGCTGACTTTTCTTTCCAGCAATTTTACCAGCCAAGGTGAATCCTGACTGGTGGAGGTTCCGGGGCCCGGTCTGGATTTTCAGACAAGGGGGGGCTTCCTTAATCGACCATGTGGGCGTCAGTAATTTGCTCATAGTTGTGACGTCGTGGACCGGCCCGTCGTATATCGCACGAGGGACACCCTGATGTTCGGCCACCTGTTTTGATAGATTTGAAAAGAGATGGACCAATCCAATCGTTTGTGGGCCAGCGGGCATATTTGCAGGATGGGGTCACCTTGCTCCGAGCTCGGATCCTGCGGTATGCGGTATCAGGAAAGGCTTTTCTTGGAATGAAGCGTGCGCAACCTTCCCTTGCATTGACTTGATCATCTTCCACGACCACTCGGCCACCGGCGATCACTGCTGACGCGATGCCTCGCAACTCCAAACCCTCCAGAACGTTCCGTTCCACCGTCTGACACAACAACAACAACAACAACTTACAGGATGAACACGTTCACATGGAAATAGAAGTAAAACTCATCAATTTTTTTGTGAGCCAAATTTTGTTACCAAGTTGTGTGTTTTGGAAGAGACCATTTTGGTGTCTTTTGGGTTCCAAACAACGATATCAGCATCGGAACCGACAGCAATTCGTCCTGTTCACACACACACACACAGCATGATTATTATTATGATACTGTAGCCTTCCCGAAATTGCAGACGGAACATCAGCAAATCGGTTTGGGCATCAATGTTTCTTCATGACATGAAATGTTGAACTCGTTGAAAAATGGGATACCTTTGCGAGGGTAAATGTTGAAGACTTTTGCCGCATTGGTACTTGTCAGAGCAACAAAGTCATTCTCATCGATCTTCCCCGTACACTTCAACAAGAAAAGAAAAAATGTCAACACATTCATCATCATCAAAATTAGGGGTGTGAATTGCCTAGTATCTGACGATTCGATTCGTATCACGATTCACAGGTCATGATTCGATTCGATACCGATTAATCCCGATACGAATTTATAAGTCGATTGTTGCGATTTTTTTAAATTCAAATTTTGAAAATACTAATCAGTAAACTTGTACAGTCTAAGATTTGTATGAAAATGTATTATTTATTTATCTGAAACTTCAGTCTTATACAGGTTGTAATCATGTTTTAACAGCACTGAAATAAAATATTAAGGCTTAATGTTCCATTCATATAACATTCTTCTATGCTTAAGGTGTGAACCCTAACCCGAAGTAAGACGTTTTGTTGAATATTTTTCCATTAAAAATGGAAGTTTAAAAATCAATTCAGCCGCCTATTGAATCGATTCGAGAATTGCGCGATGTAGTATCGCGATATATTGCCGAATCGATTATTTTTAACACCCCTAATCAAAATAATCCTGCATCGGATATCTGTAGCGCTTTTCAGGACAGCCAAAGACGTTTGAGAATGGAGACGTCGTTCATGCACGGGCTCATTGGCAACCTGGCGCCACTAAACCCCATTGCGTAGCCTCAGCTTGCCTAATGCGGGTTCCGGGTTAGGCAAGCTGGCGGAGGACGCAAGCCTGCACCAGCGGCTGCCCGTTTGCAACCTCGGGTGCATTCGACCCCCACCAAACATTCGCGAGAGTGATGCATTTAAAAAAAACGTTCCCTTTTTGCTCCAAATCCATACAAGTGTCTTACCACCATTCGGTCCCAAACCACAGACATCCTCTCCTCAATTCCGTTGCTTCCTTCCGGTATAAGCGTAAAGTCGTCTTTCCCCACCGCCTTCTGAGCTGTGCAGAAGCTAGCTTGAGCACTGGAAGTCACCTGCAGGTCACCGCTAGCAAAACAAACAAACAAAGCAGACAGGACATGCATAGGAGCAGCTGTTTCCTTCCCAACCATGCCAAGAAAAGTCTACAAACAACACCAACCATGCCAAGAGAGAGGTCAGGTAGTGCGGCGTTGAAGGGTCCGGATTGAGAGGCGGGCTCATCACCAGGGCCGCAGCTGTGGCCCAATCTTTGGACCAATAGTCGGAGCCATCCACTGCCAAACCGGCTGTGATTGGCTCCCCGAACACCACCACCCCTGACAAAAGAGAAGGGGGGGAGGGAGTCACTGTCTCCTCAATCAAGGACGCTCACTTTTAGGAAAGGTTGCGATACCGTTTTTTGGCCCCTGATGCCGATGCCCAGTTTTGTGTACATAGTTGTTGTTTTTTTTCCCTACATGAAAAAGGTGCTCTGCCATTAGTTGAGAGCATTCGAGGGCCAAACAAATGAATATCTTGTCTCGGCATGCGGTGAACACGTCACACATCAGTGAATGTCTTGCGCGACAAAGACAAGAGATGCTGCATCCAAAGTCTGATATATGAGCGTTGGAAATAATGATGCCGATACCACTGTTTTCATGCAGTATCGCGGCCGCTCCCGATATTGGTATCGGGACAACACAAAATCTATGGGGAGAGATTTGTTTCCAAATTTCTCCAGAGGAAAAGAATGTACTGCAAGTACATTTTCAATTAAAAAAAAGTTGATTATCTTAAAATGAAAATTTGGAAGGAGGAAAACAGCGGTCGGCCAGTCAGTCGGTCGGTCACCTTTCTTCCTGGCTTCGGCGATGACATCAGCAGCGGATTTGCTCATCACCTTGCTGACATAAAGTGGACAGTTGGCTCGTTTGGCAATGGTGACGGCTCGGTGCACCGCCTCGGCCTCCACCTGAAACCAAGTCGACAGCACGTGATTTTCTTTCCAGCCGTTATTGTGCAGGAGTGAAAGGGGCGGGACCTCTTCAGGCTGAGACAAGACGTGTCCTTCGGGCCCAGTGATGCCGAGACTGAGAAGCGTCTTTTGCCTCTAAAAGACAACACGGATCTTTTTGTACCAAGTGCTTGAAGAATAAAGCGGCTCAATTGGAGTTACCTACCTGAGCGATGATGTCGCCGTTCTCGGCATGTACCAAGGCAACAGCGCCCAAATCCCTCAGGACACCAAAAGCCTCGTAAAGCTGCAAGTCCAAAGGCAACAGGATCATTGCACAGCACGGAGATCCATCGCTCATGATTGGAATTGAACACAAGTGCAATATTACACGCTCCCAGCCTCAAAATTCACAACACGATCGTACCTGGGAATCGGAACTCTGATATCGGTCCTTGTAGCTCATGAAAAACAGGAACGAGTTCACACCTGCAAGACAAATATGCTCATGCGGTTGTGTCTTTGCAAAGGTAAGATGAAGCATGCAAGGCAAGACAAGTTGATTTCTTGAGCACAAGGCAACTTGACTTGACTTGACTTGATGATGCAATGTTTAGGACTGAATCAACGTTTGCCGTTTTAGGGCTCTCCTGAAAAGTGAGGATTCGGGAGGCTCAAGGTTCGGTGGGCCCCACGCCAGCCATATGTTGTCAGTGGTGTGTTTTGACGGATTCCTTATTGAGGCACCTTTGTCCTTGACGAGAATCTCCAGATCCCGGCGCAGTCCGGCATGCCAGTGGGTGATATCCACGTGGAAGGAAAAGTCACAGCAGGCGCTTTGGCGGGCCGCGTCCATCCACTGGTCGAACGCCGACAGCAGACCGGTCCCCGGCTCGGCCAGCACGTGCTCAACTGCCAAGACAAACGCCGGTTGATGCGCGTTCGGCGGAAGCAAAAGGAGCCCGACGGCGATGGCGGCGTTTGCCCACTGATGGTGGTGGTTCCGCCGGCCAGAGCCGCTCGGGTCCCCTGGTAGAAGTCATCGCAAGGTCTCAGGCCTTGCTGGGAGACGTGCAGGTTGGTGTTGGCGTCGATGCCGCCCGGGACCACCAAGTGGCCGCCGGCGTCCAGCGTTCGGACGTCTGCCGGGACCGTCAGATTCTCCCCAATTTGTCTGTGAGGGGAACACGAGCGCACGTCATCTCCACAACACACGCGTCATCCACACGTTCTTTCCAATAGTGCATTTAACATCCACACGCGCGTGGCATCACTTCATAAGCACTCGGTTGATATGACGACAACACACGGGCAGCTCGTTTGCAGATACAACACGTTGGAACGGCTACACAGGACAAATCGCGCCTTCTGAATTTGTAAGGGCAAAATGTTGATCAGATTGAAATGAAAGCAAACTACTTGATGCTTCCGTCCTCCACGTAAACATCAGCGTAAAACGAGTGGTCGTCGTTGACAATCTTCCCTCCTTTTATGAGCAGACGCCGATCCTACAAAAACAGACAAACAAATGAACGAAAAATGTGCGACAAGCACACACAGACTATAATCAATATCATTTGCAAATGTTGCAGCTCAGCTCATTTTCTGTCTTTCAGGTGGTGACTGTGATGAAAGCCGCATTTTTATGCACAAGCATTTCAGAAAAAGATTGAATTATCTTTCTTGCAAACATTTTCCATTCAATGCTGTCATTATTAGGGATAGACCGATTATCGGCCAGACCGATTATCAGCCGGGCCGATTATCGGTGCCGATATTTGGCATCAGCCTTTTTTACGAATCTGAAGGCCGATAAAGCTGGAATCTCACCGAGCAGCGGATGCTTGCGAACATAGCAAATTTTGTTTTCATCAGTATTTGTAAGATGTTTATAGACCCTTTTTACTTGTTGCAAAGACATTTCACATATTCAGACAATTTTTCACTGTCTGCGAAGATCTTTTGAACCCTGACGAAAACCCCAAATTAGATACATTTAATTTTGAATACATTTGTCACTGCTGCCACTGGGAAGTCCCAACACTTTTTAATTTATAAAAAATAAAAAAATAATAAATTATAGAAATTACTTTGAAATTTTGGAAAACTTTATTTACAGTAGAAAACTTTAGAAAATTATGTGTTTATTTATTTATTTGCAAACACTGAAGTCCCAACACTTTTTAATTTATAAAAAAATAACAATAAAAAATTAAATAAAATGTGAAATTATGTTGAAATTTTGGAAAACTTTATTTACAGTCGAAAACTATGTATTTATGTATTTATTTATTTATTTATTTACTTGCTTAGTTTTGAATTTAGCTTAACACATGCTGATGACTCTGGAAGTTCCCTACAATTTTTACAATTTTCGTTCATTTTTAAACAAAACTATCTGTTCTAAATATGTCTAAAATTAAAAGAAAAGTTTTTTTTACACTATTATTTTCTCTTTTACTGCAAATGAATATCAGCTTGAAATATCGTTTATCGGCCTCCTTGACGACTAATAATCGGTATCGGCCTCGGCCCTGAAAAAACCCATATTGGTCTATCACTAGTCATTATTGTTGCAACAAGGCTGACTTGTTGTTCTTGGACTTGCGACTTCCGGGTTTCACACACACCGGTTGTTATTTGCGATGTGCAGGCCGCGTCACCTTGCTTGCACTTCCGCCCTTGTGCGCTAGTTGCGCACTGCCGTCGACGGGTGCGAGTGGGTCGTTTGTGTGTCTCAGTTGTCTAAAGCATTTCAGAGAACTGAGACGCCCGACGCAGTTGTGGGGTGGGGTGCGAGTGTTGAAACGCGGCCAGCAGTGGCCGGAAGCGGCGCTGATGTGTGAGACCCGTAGGTCGGAGGCATCTACGCCATTACGGAAAATCAACGGCAACGGCACTCCAACAAGTCAACATTCAACTTTGCTTGGTTTTCTTTCACCTGCTTTCTGCTTTGTTTCATTTTTGGTGTCATCACATCAGTGACTTGTTGATGCTCTGCCTGCTGGAAAGGTGAGTGTACACTGGACAGGGACATGTTATCAAATGTAAAGCTCATGAAAATGTCAACTTCTCAATATCAATGTGCATCGGACACAGACAGAAAAAATATGTCAGCCAATCAGGAGAGAGCGTTCGACCTTACAATCCGAATCACCGTGTCCGCTTTTTTTTGTTGTTGTTGTTGTTGAAAAGTGAGTTAAGTTGTTGCCTTGTAAGCAATTTGTCATCAAGGTGTTTGCTCGTACCTGGACGCGCCCAGAGCGGAAGACCTGCGCAATCGGGTCACCTCCTCTCGCCGCCTGGTCTCCGGAGCGAGCGCTTGGCCGTCGCTGCGTCTGCGGGCTGAAGGACTCAAAGTTGAGCGTTTTGTTTTCAAAGGCTCCTTCCACACTGCAGAACATGCCGCCGTATTTCATGCGGGGCCGAGGAGAGTCCGAGCCCAGCCTGGACAAGAGGGATGCGCACTCGTCATCCTGACTAGTTGGTCTTTCCGACATATCGCCAGCACGGCCGAGAGGAAGGCGATGCAGCCGAGATGACGACGAGCGCCGAAAGGCAGCAAATGAGGCCGGGCGCCGTTGGCGGCCGCTTGTGACCTCAAAGTGACGGCGAGGGAGGAGCAACCGCAATCAAGGGGAACGGGGGCGCACATGGAGGCCACCTCAATTGGCTAAACGCAACAACGAGACGTCATCATGCTTGGATGGACTCGCTCAAATGGCAGCAAAAGTGAGCGGAACCTTCGTCAGCTCGAATGAGGCCGCACGAGACGCCTGTCGCATCAGCTCATGTCTGGAGACACAAATGATGGCAGGTCATGTGACAAGGCAGAACCACCGCACACACATTGGTGCTCATTCGCCTTCATGTCAGCTCAACTGCCTGTCAAATCCGCTCAGTCAACACACACACACACACACACACACACAATCACAAGCAAGCCTTTTTATTGAATAACCTTGCAGCCTAAACGACACCATCGTCATTTGTTGAATTGAACAAAGAAGGCACTTGACCCACGACGGAAATGCAAACAAAAAAAGACACTTTGTAAACGTATCTCATGAAAAGTCCTTCTGCGTGCGGCTTCTGCTTCTTTTCCACGCTACCGACCCGGGTGGGAAAGGAAGCCCGGTCCTGAAGAGCCGCGGTCCTGCCTGCTTTCCCCGTCTCCCTCCTCCAACACAGCTGTCTCAAATGATCAGCTCATCGGTGGGAGCCTGATAGCGATGGCGGGGCCCGGCCTCCCCGGCCTGCTGCCAGCGTTGCCTCCCCCCTGGCATCCTCCAGAGCGTGAGACAAGACGAGATTTGACTTGTGACAAGGGCACAACGACGTCAGGATTTGTTAACGCAGGGCACGTTTGCTGCAGCAACTCGTTTGCGTTTGGGGCCACGGCCGCTTCTTCCTGCCGGATGCCCAAACGCGCCCCAAGCAAAAGTCGTCGTTTTGGGAGGAAAAACACGACATGCGTGTACTGTTCACGCTCACTTTATTTGCACCTTTGAAAACAGGATCCACAACATACTGGATTTGTGTGCAGCTGCGTCAAATTGTTCTTTTGACATTGGAGGCAAAAGGCAGTAGAAACCATCATCATCATCACCTGCTCTGCATGCAGGCAGACATTGGGGATCGTTGAGGTCAGCTGGTTTGGGCTTGGCCAAGTGTTCATTTGCAGGAGGCCGCAAGCTGAAAGACAAACAAGAGGGGGAAAAAAAGGCAAATTGTTTGAAGCTGCTTGGCTCACTAACGTCATGTTGGCTTGTTGAGCAAAATACAAAGTTTTCTAGGTTTTTCATGTTTGTTTTTTTTCGGTGTGCAAGCAAGGCAGCGATAACCTGACTGGCTTCATGTTGCCTGCGAACACTACAACAAGATGGACGCAAATTGGAGCAGCTGACAAAATCCACATCAACAAAGGGAAAAAGCAAAGCCAATGGTAGCTGAAGGCAAAAATGACATACAGGAGAGCGTTGCAAATGCAAGTGAAATGTTTGAAAGCTTGCAACTCACCAGCTGATGTTAGGACCACAGAATGAAGGCCAAGGAGAAGAAGAGAAAGAGAAAGAGAAACTTCTCCTCCAATTCTTTGAGTTGCCGTTTCTGAGCTTCGATCAGTTCTTCCAACTCTTTGTTCCTCTGCGCAGGGGGACAAACAAACGGAACGCAGCATTGGTGACAAAAGGCGAGCTTGCGTTGACCCGTCCGTCCGTCCGTCCGTCCGCGCTGACCTGTTGCGCAACTTGCAGCAGATCCATCCTCTCTTTGAGGATCTGGGCGTCTCGTTCGCGCAGCTCGCACATCACGGCCCGTTTCCATTGGTCCACGGCGCTCCGAAGCTCCTCCCTCTGCTCGTCCGTCAGCACCGTCCGTTCGTCCGTTTTGGAACGGCCCTGCTGCGGGAGTGCCTCGTACAACATGGCCTCCAGCTCCAGGATCCTCTGCGCCGGCCGCAAGCCTGGTCAGGGGTGCGAACGAGCGGGAGATTACGGCTGCTCTTACCTGATGAGCTTGATCCATGGAGCGCTTCCGGAAGTCTAGTTCCTCGTCCAGGTAGCCCTTCTGCTTGCAGAACAAATCCTGCACACATGCGCGCGGTTCAAGGTCCGAGTTGCCGGAGTTGCCCTTTAACCGACGTGTCGTGTTTACCTTCTCACTCTCGATGTCCAGCATCTTCTGCTCAAGTGCCGACTTTGTCACTTCGATGGATTCCAACCACTGAGGAGAAGAAGATTTCGTCAGCCCGCTGCTACGGCATGATGACAACAAGGTGTGCTTGTTACCTTCTCAGCCAGGGTGAGAACAGTCCTGGCATGAATCACCACCACCTGCTCCTCATTGCTCAGATTCTGCACGACGACACAACCACAAGAGCGCTCACAACATGCTAACCATCTTCTTGACAAAAGTCTTCTGTTGAACTACGACGGGAACAGGACGTGACGCAATCCACACAGACGGACGGACGACGTTGAGCCGATTGGTAAGAAGTTGGACATACACTTACGGCGTTATCGCCCAGGATGTCCAACTTCTTCATCAGGTCGCTGATGACGATGTCCTGCAGAAAGAAAGCAGCTGGCGGCGCTTGCGTGGGAGGAGGTGCCATATGTGCAAGGGGCGGGCCTTACGTACAGTCACGCCCTCCGCCTGGCAGTAGATCTGCAAAGGACTCAGGCTGTCCGGGAAATGAACTTGCTGAAATTTCATGACGGGGGAACGCCACTCCCGCTCCTGGACACAAACGAGCGCATCGGTCACATGTGACATCACACAGATCACCCGCCCGCCTCGTTTGCTGTCCGAGTCTCGTCACCTCCAGCTCCAAGATTCGGAACTCAAGGAGCTCGTTTTGGTCTCGGACGTCCTGGATGTCGTTTTTCAGACGCGCTTCTTCCGCCTCCATTTGCCTGACCTGTAAAATGGAAGACATCAATTTCAGGAACGATCGCATCTTATTGATTTCTGGGTTCTTTTCCGTGTGTGATCCGTGGTCTCTCCATCATGTGCGCCTTCATGGATCAGCTCAAATTGAAATGCTGCTTTCTGATCGAAGGTAGCATCCAAGTGGAATTGATGAGGAGTTCCTTTTTCTTTTTTCGAGAGATGATGAGATTCACCTTTTCCAGCAACTGTTGGTTCCTCTGGTACAACAATTGCTTCTCCTCCACCCACTTGACATCCTACAAGATGATGAAAGAATCACATTTGGACAAAGTGACAACACATGATTAGCGTGCGTGCGTGTGTGCGTGCTTACCCGTCCTTGTAGTTTGAGTGCTGACTCGAGATCTGTGACTCTGGTTTGATATTGACAGATTTCGCCCATCAGTTGCTCTCTGGTCTGAAAAGAAGGAAGGAGCCAGTATTGAAGCTTGTCAGTGAAGTTGAACCTTGAACCTGGAGGTCATCCCAAGAGGGAGTCACCTTGATCTCCTTCTCTGCGTCATAGTTCCCCCCACTGGTCTCGGTGAGCAAAGCGTAGGCTCGTTGCAGCGCTTGATATTCTTGTGTCAGCTGCCGGTAGCGAAGCTCCGCCTCCTCACGAACGCACACCTGCCACACAACACCAGTGCCACAATCGGCCAAACAGAAACGCTCACAGTCCAAATGTCACCAATCGCTTCACAAAGCTTAATGGCCGCGTCCAGCAGAGGGCGCCAAGTATCAACCGACTTGGCAGGTTTCAAACGGATGCCCATCCAAAACGTCAACAATGGTCCAAATCACAGCTTCCGCCAAATGTGACCTTACCCATAATGCACCGTACCAGCCGAGACGTGCAAGTAAGTGGCTTCTAAACAAGCAGGTACCTCTTCAGGTTCGGTGTCAGGGGTTTTGTCGGTGTGAAAAGACAAGGAGGAGCCATCTGAGTCCACCGACACGTCTTCGTCGTAACCATAAAAGGTTTCGATCAGCTGCAGACGGGCAAACAAAAATCACACAACTGTATTCGACACAATTCAAAATGATAACACTGATACACATTTACAATACACGTGATCCAAACCAAGAAAATATCGCTGACTACAAAAGGTCTCTTGTATGAAATCAAGAAGACGCACACAATTCAATAAATCAATTAAACACAAAAATTCATTGGAGCGTTTTATCCTTTGGGTGGAGATTGTGTGACAACGCTTTCTATCCATTCACCCTCAGGTGGCTGGGATGCTGGGCCCTATCCCGCCAGTAGGACGTATTCTTATTTGATGTGTGCGAGAGCAAATGTAAGGGCAAGAAAGAAGAAGGAAATGGTCGCTCTCACCCTGCAGGATCTCACACTTCGTTTCCGTCTCAGGGATTCTTGACGGCGGTAGCGGAACAACAAATCTCTTTCCTGTTGGCAATAAAGGCCAAAAGGCTTGCAATTCTTCCAATGTGTACATTACAAGAAAGAAATCAACTTGTATACATTGCGGCACACAAAGACAACTCACAATGACATTTTTGACGTAAGCTCCCGTTTCCAGAGCCTGAAAAACAGGAAACGTAACTGCGGTAAAATACGAAAGAAGATCCAGCAGCAGACGTTGGATCCGACGCATTCTCACTGTCGGCCACAATCTCCAAAAGCATTTCACGAGATTCATAACCATCCATCCATCCATCCACCCAAGCGCTTCTCCGCACATGTGACACGTACGAGTTTGCGGCCGACAGCGACAGTCCTGCAGCGTACGTCGTACCTTGGACAAGTCGTCGATGATATGTTGCTGCTCCACAACTTGAAGTCGCAGAAACTCCATTTCGCTGTCCTCCTGGCTGTAACCATGGCAACCGGCAGAGTTGCGGCGGTCCAGGTCGTTGAGCGAACTGGGCCTTCTCTGCGGATGGCAGCAAACGCAACTTGACTTTTTGTCATCTTTTGGCTTCCCAAGCAAAAGCTTTACCATGGTTGCCATCTGCAGGTTCTCCTGGGTGACGAAGCGGACTTTGTTTTCAAGGCGACACAGCACGAGTGACAGCTCTTCATTCTTCCTGCTCAGACGTTTGTTTTTGTCCAAAAGAGGAAGAAACTGACTCTCGCTTTCTCGCAGTCGCTTCAGCTACACGTGCCGGCAAAACAGGACACACAACAGCGACAAGTCAAGAAATGCAGCATGGACGGCGGAACGGCAAACAAATCCAGCCAGAGACAGAATTCAATTGCTTCAGCGTCAAATATCGCTTATGGTCAACAACTTGATGCTTGAACTCGTCCAACAAAACGCCGCTCACTTTTTCGTCACACAGCTTGAACACGCTTCACTTCAAGATGATTTGGATTTGGCTCCAAATTGTGCTATGAGGAAGTTTTGCCGGCATCCAATCAGCTGGCACTGGCGGAGGCCAAAACACGTGCGACAGCTGCAGGACGCGCTCTGCTCCTTGCCCAAACTCCATTTTCATTCCTTTGGGTGCCAATCATGACATTGGCCCGCAATAAAAGTGACACATTCCATTTGTCATCAAGCAAACCTGACTTTATAATATTGCCAAAATATCGCGCAGAGCCGATGAAGGCAAAAAACAAAACAAAAGAAAAAGAAACTTCCTTACCAGTTCGTTGCGTTCTTCAGACAGCAGAGTGTTTCGATCCTCCAGTTTTCTGATGACTGCGCTGAGCTCGGCGATTTTCAGTTGAAACCTTCGAGTATCTCGATCCTCCTGAGACTAAAGACACGCACGCGCACGCGTGTTAATCGCACGGGGGTCATGTGATCTCCAGATTGGAGCCAAGTGCAAGCAGTGGACTGCAATTTGCGATGGCCGCTTTGGTGACGGTGACGTGATCGGAGGTGCATGCCGGAGCGAGGGAATGAGGAGGAGAACACAAAGTTGATTTGAGCGGGAACAAGAGGAGGCGGGGCTTACGATATGAAGAGGATTGTTAGTGGTGGTGTTAGCGACATTCCCAGGGTAGTTTAGCCCCGCCCTCTGCGCATCCCTCAGGGCTGCGATCTGCTGCTCGGCAGCCTGAGTCTGCAGCTGAAGGCGGTGGGCGTGGCCAGCCTGAAGCCCCAGGGCTTTATCCAAAACACTAACCGCTCGGTCCTTCAGTTTGATCTCGTCCATCTGGACATACAAACAGGTAGGTAGCGCTCCGTCAGACATTTTGGGGATTTGTGGGAAAAGAAAAGTGTGGCAGGATCCCAAAAAGCAAAAGCGCTCAGGGACATTTGCGTTTGGGACCGGCTCGGGTTTGGACGCGCGATATGTGACGTGAGGTGGAATGGAATCAAATGGGTCCTACCAGTCGACGGATCTCCCTCTCGCAGTCTCTCTTGGTTCTGCTCAGTTCCTCCTGGTGCTGGTGATGAGCCGATCGGAGCTCGGCTACTCGGGACTGGCAGGCCTGCTGAGCGAGCGCCAGCACTTCTTCGGCGCCGCGCTTTGCCCCGCGTTGCTCCTGAAGCTCCTGCTGGAGGCGACATCGCTCGGCCTCCCAGCTCCTCCGGGTCTCCTCCGCCTCTGCCAGCAAAGCGCTCCTCACCTGAACGAGCGCGCACCGGATCACACCCGAGATGGCTGCGACCAGAGAGCTACAACCGCGAGGCGGATGCAGGCCGACCGACGGGGCAGGTGAGCGTGCAGAAAGTGGGACGTGGCTCTCACCTTGTCCACGGAGCCGTCCCTCAGGGTGAGGAGCAAAGCGTTGAGTCGGTGGATCTCCCCGTCTTTGATTTTGATGACTCTCATCAGCTCCATCTCGTGCTGGCGCAGCAACGACTCCCTGGCCAGGCTCAACTCTTTCTGCTTCTCCTCGTGCAGTTTGCTCTTCAGTTCCGTCATGGCCACGCTGGCGCGGTGATGCTCGGCTCGCACGTCCTGACTTCTCTCTCTCTCCAGACGGCTGACCTGGCGGGCGGGCGTCACAGGCACGCACTTCAAATCTGCATCGGAACGAGGCGAGGCGCACGCGAGGAGCGGACTTCACCTTGTTCTTCTCCTGCTGAAGTTCCAGCTGGATTTGCGTCAGTTTGGCTCTCAGCTCGTCATTGGCGGCCTGAACGCTGGCCATGGTGTCCGCTCGCTCCCCCTTGGCCCGCCCCCCTGCACCTCGTTTGGACATCTCCCGCTTGAGTCTTGCTGCTTGGCGGCCCGTCAGAGATCACAACATTTGCACCTGGAGACCATAGACACACAACAGGTCAACATTTTGAGCAAGAACACAACTTTTTCAACACAGAGCAAAAAATGCATGAAAACGCTGAAATGGACGTCGTTTGGTTTTCGGAAGCGCCCCGACATCCCGCCTCCCCCTTCAAGAGAAGATGTCTTGGCTGTACATCTCCACCTTCAGTCTAAAAACGTCTTGCTTCCCTTTCCAAACTAACACATGCAGGAAGTCCACAAGTGAACTGATGCAGCCAAAGAAGCAGTAGAAACTGAAATCCACAAAGACCGGTGAAGCAACAAAAGCACCGTTTCCATGGTAACTGCATCAACATCTGCTGACATGACAATCAACTGCACACGTGCCAGTGCGCGCGAGCGCACACACACGCACGCACACCCCCACACAGTCTCATGTCGGTACTCACCGTCCAATAGGAAGCCAGGGACTTTGCATCTTGTGTGTGTGTGTGCGTGTTAGCTTCTTTCAGCAAGGTGCTAGGCAGCAGTTAGTCCAAAGCTATTGCGTGTGTGTGTGTGCATGACAGTTTGTCACCTACTGTACTGGTGAGCCACCTGCCAGCAGCACGTCCAAATGTGTGTGTGCGTGCATGTAGCACTTAGCTATTAGCTGTTGGCTTGCTAGCGTGTGTGTTTGGAAGTCACAGACTCTCCTGCTGCTCATCTTCATCTTCCTCTTCCTCATCGTCGTCATCTTCCCAGTCCCAGCATCCTCGGAGGTGACGTCTGCCTCAACGTCATCATCCTGACAAATGGCTCCACCAAGTGGACGTTCAACATCATTGCAGCAAAGTCACTGCATTTTGGATTTGTCCTTGGTAGTTTGTGGCGCATGACATGAGTGGGGTTGTGAAAAACCACACTAGATGGAGTCTGGACAATGTTCAGATTGGCCGCCATCTTGAATTGGGAAGTTCATGGGGTTTGTTTGTTGACGAAAACAAACGTGCAAATACAATGCAATGAAATGTTTACACTAAAAAAAATTATATACATACACACACATATGTAGTGCATTCACATATAAATCTTTTAATAAGTTGACAAACAATTTAAACACAAAAATACAATATGTATAGTAGAACATTTAATTGCATAATAAAGAATAAGTTGAATTGATTGGCTGAATTTCAAATGACACAAAAATGAAATTTGGCCTTCAGAGGACCCAGCCTTGTGAATTTGGACACAGGCTATAGTTTCTCTCATTTCTTTACAATTGTTACCCGATATCTGAGCAACTGTGATGTCATTTGCACTCGATATTGATAAAAACTGCTACACTCAATATTCCACTAACACAAGTCCTTCACGAGTGGACAAACGGATGAATCCAGGACAGGTGCGTCAAGCCATTTTGTCGTCATGGTTACTGACGTCAGGCAGGCACACCTGGATTAATCAGCATGTCCACTTGTGAAAGACACAAAACTAAAGACTCGTTCTTGAGTCTTGAGTTGAGGAAGTAGCAGAGTCGTGCAAAGAGTGAAGGCCACATGCATGCAGGCAAGAAGGCTGACGGCATCTTGACGTTCAAATCCCAAAAATGTGATGCTTGGTGAAGGATGAGCGAATCTCGACGCGTTGTGGAGGAGCTGCGAGCTCTCTGCGTCCAACAACTTGCAATGGAAGAAAACGCGAGCAACAGCGAGCTCGGTGAGTTTGGCCGGCAAAACGAATTGTTACAGTGCAGATGAGCTTCTAGCACAACTCCGTGAAAATGGAGAACGGCAAACTCTCTTTGGTGCCGCATTTGCCAGACTTGTTGGAGGTGGTGAAAAAGTTGGAGAGCGTCCGGAAGCAGTGGCTGCGCGCAGAGATGGAGCTGAAGCAGTACAAGGAGCTGCTGGTCAAGTCGGACGTGGCCAAAGCTGCGCTGGAGGTCCAACTCAAGCATGCTCGCAACCAGGTGGACGTGGAGATGAGGAAGCGCTACAAAACGGAAAGTCTTTATCGCTTCCTGGTCAGTCCAAAAAAACAACAAAAAACGATTTCCAGAATTCATGCTGAGTTGAGTTGGCATCTGTTGATTTTTTTTCTCCTCTGACCAATTGAGATAAGAAAAAGATAAAAAGATGAGCTTTTACTTGAGTCAACTCTGCCCCGTGACGTCGTGCGCGCATGCGTGTCATATGACAGACGTGTTACGTTCACAATTACAAGTCACTTTTGTTTTTTTACCAGCAGACTGAGTCCCAAATTTTTTAGATGAAACAAGTTTGAGAGGCACACACTATTCATGAACTTTCAAAGTAAATATTCATATTCATCTCACTCACGTCCAAATGGGCTGAAGTATGACAAATATACATTTCAACAGAAGTTTTATTTTTTTTTATTTTTTTTCAGTCAGGAGCAATGGCAAGCGGCCACGTCGTGCGTGCGCCACCAGGGGGAGCCAACAGACTGCTGATCTTTCTTTCTGTTGACGTTGTGTGCTGTTCTTTGAGCAGGTCGCTCCCAGCGGCTAAGCAGTGCTGGTTGTTGATGGAAAAACTACTTTGACACACCTTGTTGGCTGGAAAATTAATATTTTTTTAATTATTCTGCTCAAATAGAGCTGTTGCCAAAGTAACCAATAAAATGGCACACTGTCCCTCCAAATGTTTTGTGCTACTCTTCTTCTAGGGACCGGCTGTCTTAGGGCATGAATGTCTGTTGTTACTTCTTGAGTATCGCTGGTGTCAGGCCAAACCTTTCTACCTCCATAATCGTCACTTTACAGCAGACCCCCAAAAACATTTTTTTTTCTTTCTTTTTTTTCAACCCTTAACATTGCATCATCAAAGAAAACAACTCATTTTAAACACATTAGATTGGTGAATAATTTGTAAAAATGACACACTCACGTGTAGACTGAGCAAAAGTATGGATTTTTGGAAAAAAAAAATAAAAAAATATATATATATATTTTAAAAATTGACGAAATTGTGACTGACTTTTGTCCCCTGCATGCCTCAACAGCAAAGGCAGATGCAGCTCCTCTGCGACGTCCTGGTTCACGACAGCAAAGCCAGCATGCTTTTGAACGATGAGCAGAAATCCATTTTGGCCACATTTGAACAGCGAGGCTCCAATAAAAGTCTGCAGCGCAGCCGGTAACCGTCATCAGGAAGGACAAACTGGAGTCTTGGCGAGCGAGCATCGTGTGAAAGCAAATGTTTGCGCTTCAGGTTGTCTCCCATCGACGAGTCGTCCTTCTTCTCGCACTCTGATATCAGCTACGATCGCACGGACGACGACCTGGTGAGGCCGTCGGTGACGTCGGCGTGTCCGACTTGAAGTTTGCTCACGTCTTTTGCTGTTTGGCTGCTTGCAGGAGCCCGAGTTGACTATGCTCAAACCTCTGAGGTCACGAGCCCGAGAGAGGAGGGTAAGCTCACTCGGTGATGCTTCCGTCACATCTTTTGGACATGACAAATTGACGGCACTGTTCCAAAAAGCATCCTGGCCGTTTAGTTGATTTGGACAGTGGTGAGGTCATCAGCATGCAACATCTTTCCCCAAACGCTGATGGCATCACATATCCAAAAGGCACCTGAAAGCAAATACAGAAGGACAAACTACATCATCCAATCAAGATGATTGTATTCAAATTAACCAGCAAAAGTGAATTTTGGGCCTTTTTGTCATTGAGCCGACAATTTGCTCGCAAAGTTTGACATTGTGCCGTCTGTGTAGCGTTCGTCGATGGGCGTGACGCTTTCTGCTGCGGGAGGAAGGCAAGAGTGCAGCGGCAAGATTTCTGCTGAGCTGCCGGACTGCCAAACTGTGGAGAAGGTGAGAAAGTTCAACTCATCCGCCCGATTAAACGCACTTCCCGAGGGCCGGAGATTGTTTGTAGTTTGTTTTTGGACCCTTTCAAATGGTTCCATGAAATGCCTGAAAGAAATCAAGAGGACAAAAAATAAATAAAAACTTTGAGGCCTGCTGGCGTGTTTACTTGACAGGAGGTGGAGGCCGCCGTCCAGGCGTTGGTGAACCCGGACCCTGGAGGTCCCGTTCCCGCCACGGAGGTCGGAATGGCGCCTGAAGAGCCCCCGCGGGAATCCGCCGTTGCTGACGAGGGCGCAGGTCGGCGGGCCAAAGTCCAGGTTGTCATTTGCGCTGCCGCACGCCATCACTCGGCCAACCGCTTTTCTTTGTGCAGATGAAACGTGTTTTCCAGCCGACGGCAGTCGAGTACAGGTGGAGAAATCTCCCAAACATGACTTTGTCTCCAAAACGGTGCGACACTCGTCCGCTGACCCGTTAACAAGTTTTGAGGCTTGGCTGCACCCTGACGAGCTCCCTCCCTCCGCCAGGTGATCCGGCCCGAAACGTGTTTGCCTTGCGGCAAGCGGGTCCGCTTTGGCAAGATGGTGCTCAAGTGCAGAAGCTGCCGACTGGTTTCCCATCCCGAGTGCAAAGCCAAATGCGGCCTGACGTGCGTCCCCGGCACGGCCGGCAACGAGCAGACGGTGGGAAGCTTTGGAGTGCGTTTGCCGGCACCGGCGGTGACGTCTCTCGTCTGGTCTGTGGTCAGGTTTCGCTGGAGGCTTTGGCTCCCAAGAGCCATCCCAGGATTCCCGCGCTGGTGCTGCAGTGCGTGAAAGAGATCGAAAGGCGGGGCTTGCAGGAGGTGAGCCGGCTCGCACGGTCGCTCGCCCGCTCGCTCGGTGCCAGTCTCGTTCCGCTTTGTGCTTTCAGCGAGGCCTGTACCGAGTTCCCGGCGGCGAGCGTCAGTTGAAGGAGCTGCGCGATCGCTTGCCGGCGGCCAAAGCACAGCTGGCGCTGAGCGAGGTTTCCGACGTCCACGTGCTTTGCGGCGTCCTCAAAGACTTCCTGAGGAGGCTGAAGGAGCCACTGGTCACCTTCAAGCTCCACCGCAACTTCATGCTGGCTTCAGGTATACGCACGCACGCACGCTCGCCCGCCGCCGTCTTGATTGGCGCCGTGTCGACTCGCGGCCTGCCTGTCTGCGTCCTGTCCTGTCAGAGATGAGCGACGAGCAGGAGAGGTCGGCCGCCACCTGTCGGGCTGTCCAGCAGCTGCCCAACACCAACAGGGACACGCTGGCCTTCCTCATGCTTCATCTGCACAAGTAATTTGAAAGGTTTTCAACGTCCCTGCTCACAATTGGGAACACAATCACAATTGTTGTTTATTCACACACAATCTTCAAAAACATTATCAGATAGACATAGAATCAGTTAATAATTAATTTGTATTCCGTAATTGATGAAAAGTGACCGAGATGTGATCCAATGCAAATTGTTGTTGACTTGTCTGGTTGAATAAGAATTAACTTGAAAATTCCAATTGAGAAATGTGAGAAATGAACCCATGAAGAATATTTACACCAAAAATTGTCAATACATGACATTTGAAAAAAGTGATGCGGTTGGGGCATATGACTTGGAAGATGTAGCCAATCTAACAAAACGCTTTGGAAGCAGTAAATTTTTATGAAGATACATAGGAAAAGTACTGGCCCATACAATATTGCAACAAGTGCGATATGGATAAACTAAATTATAACGTTAAAAAAAAACAAGATAAATGGACCAATTTTCCTAATGATCCCCAGAGATTTAGCTTTTTTCAAACAAAGCTAATGTGCTTTCTCATCAATTAGTATGCCTCAAAATCTTGATGTAACTTTGATCATTTCATTCCCATCAACTCTTTCATCAAATCCAAATAATTCCTATTTCCATATCAAAGGTTAAAATATAATTTTCCGCCACATTTAATTGGTTTGAAAATGCCTGAACTTGAGTTGTGTCCGCTGGCGTCTTGTCATCCTGATGGCGGAAGGACAAACGCAGCTTTTGTTGCGTCTGCCGTTCGATGACGAGGTTGCTGGATTGAAGGTTGAGGACGAGCCTTTTGTGTTTCAGGGTGATGCAGAGTCCTCAGTGTCAGATGGACCAGAAAAATATAGCCCGGGTTTTTGGACCCACCCTGGTGGGTCACGGCCTGTCTGCACCGTCGCCGTCGACGATCGTGCGCGACACAAATACTCAGCCCAAGGTCAGCGCTTTTCAGGCCCATTTTGCACCCTTGGAATGACCTTGACCGTCCGTGCGTGTCTTTGACCACAGGTTCTTTGTTGCTTGCTGTCGCTCCCCGAGAACTACTGGAGGCGTGTCCTCAGCGTCCAGGCCGCCTCCTCTCGTAAAGCCACCAAGCAGGCGGAAGAGCGTCAGGGTATGTTTGACACTTGGCAGTCATGTGACCTCCAAATATTTGCGCGTTGCCTTTCAGTTCCGTTCTTGGAGCCGTTTACGTCGCCGGAGGTGATCCAGCACCGCGCCTTGCTCAGCAGCCACGACGGCAACGGGGCGACAACGTAAGGCTCGAAAAGCGCTCCCGTCATGTTGGAGGGAGTGGCAGCGAGGCTGTTAATTGTCATGCGCTTCTTTCCACAGGGAGAGGGGCAAGCCAGCCAAAAAGTTTTTCCCACCACCCATCTGAACCCTCAAGTAACATTTTGAATGTCCTTTAAAAGAGTCTTCGCTTTGGAAATAAATACATCTTCATATTAAAATGGCCTACTATTGAAGTTTTTTTTTCCTCTCCCAAAACTGTTGTGCAATAATTAATTTACACTAAACAAAAATATAAATGCAGCACTTTTGTTTTTAATTTTTATTTTTTTTTATTCCCCCTGCATATTTCCCCTCAACCATTTTTGTGTGGCAAAAGTCATGACTTTTATTTTGTTTTTTGTAAAACAAGTGCATTGTGAAATTGTGCAAAATACAAGAATACTGACACGTCATCTCATCACTCACACGCTTGGTACCATCATGCTGATCTCCATCCATCAACTTGCTACCTTCATCTGATTTCATCAGTCGGTGCAAGCAGGAGTCCAAAAGAAATGCATCCACAGTAGCAGGTTTTGATGTGCGAACATGGAAAGGATGCAATTTCATGTCAAATGTTATGTCAGCAACCTTCCCAATTGGCTCATCGGCCATCTCCAGTGGAAGGTGACAGTGCTGAAAATTTCTCGTCTATGTATGACTTTAAGAGAGCAAAAAGTCAAGTTGGCTCATTTGAGACTCTTCAGTCAACTTCCTAGTCGGACAATCCATCAATCAAGTGGCCAATCAGCTGGCTCGGTTTTTGGCTTGATCTCCTGGTGGTGCGTGTCTACATGCAAATGTTGATGTGTTTGGCCAGCTCTCGGTCCAGGTCGTTAATCAGGCTGTCAAAGTCCTTCAGGCTGAGTCGGCAGTTAAAGGGGGCGTCAAAATCCAGGACCTCCTCCACACAGCGTGCTCTGCTGCCTCCTTGGAGCCACGCCTCTTTCTCATCTTCCTCATCTTCGCTGCCTACAACCATGTGACGTCGCAAAAGAGAGTCAAAAGCAGTCAAACATCATTTGAATCACAAAAGAAAAGAGACTTAAGATTGTAGGAAATACGCAAATATGTTGAAAAGTGGATCCGTCAAAAAGGTCAAAGGTGAGTTTGCTCACTTGGGCTTGCGGCCACCTCGTCGTAATCGGCTTCCTGCGCAGACGCGAGCTGTCGCCCACAGATGCTCCAGTCGCCGGCGTAGCGCTTGATGGGGGGTGGACTGTCGATGCGGGCCGCGCCGTCCCGCCCCCTTCGCGACACCACCACCTCCTCTTGCTCCTCCTCCAAAGCGGGATGGTCCGGCCTCTCGTGGGTCAGCGTGGGGGAAGGTGGGGCGGGGACGACATCGTCGGCTGGGATTCGCCGGGTCGGCACTGTGGAACAAAGACATGATGATGACCCACCAACTTTTTTATTGTTTTTCTTTTGAGCGCGAGTCAAGTCCGATAAGTCCAAAGCCCATCATCCAAACACGCCATTCTGATGAATGCTGTCTTCATAGATGAATATCAAAACACATTTGGCTGCGAAGAACCTTTCAAAGCTTTTCACAATAATTTAATGTGGTACAATCCCAACGTGACATTTGTGTTCCAAAATGGGCTTCCGTATTTCTTTACAAGAAAGTGTTCAGTTATGACATCACTGTTCTCCAAATGCTCCAATGGTGATATTGGGAAAGACAGCAATTGTAAGGCTCTGTTATGCAAATCACGTTTCATGTGAAAAACATTCCGAAAATTAGCCAATATGAGCAGATGGTGTCAACATTACTTTGAGTTACCAGCCAAGTACATTTAAGAAACAGTCAAAACATTATCAATTAATTGTCAACAGCTTGAGCCAATTCAAAGAAACCGATGTCATATACGTCAGCAGACCCAGGAATCACTTCAGTGTCTTTGGGACTTCAAAAGTTTTTTGTGTTTTTTTTTGCCTTTTTCATCCATCCAATGAGGCTGTTTTTTGCTGCAGTAGCCTGTCACCCCCTGCAGTCAACTGCAATTGAGGTCAAATTGCCCGTGGGCTGGCTGGTGACATTTCCATTTCAAGCACTTTGCCAGCAGGGGGCGACTGGCAGATGGCAGAAAATGGCAGCCGTATTGCACTGCTGTGGATTATTCGGCTTAGCGCAGGATTCATCAGAATGGCACTTGAATAGCAATGAAATTCTCGACTCGGTCGCAAAAAAGGAAGCCGCCGCTCTCTCGCTCCCTCCTCTCACCGGGCCACAACTGCAGCAGGTAGTGCAAGGCCTCAATGTGACCCTTGAAGTCAACGGCAGCGTCGGTTTGGCACAAAGCCGTCCCCCCTCTCGGCCCTCCTGTGACTGGGCCCGCCCGCGTCTGCTTGAGGAGCACGGGGCCGAAGCAGACGGCCAGGTTTTGGTGCGTCATTCTGTTGCGATGGCTGAAGGAGGCCACCAGGCTGAGATGGTCCAGCAGGAGCGTCAACGTGGCCTATGTGAGAGAGCGAGAGAGACAATTGGTTGGCATCCATCACCCAATGGCGGAAGTGGCGTCTAGCCGCCGCCTCACCCTCTCGGCTGCCGGCAGACAGGAGAGCAGCGCCACCGTGTCCTCTGCCAGGCGAAGGTCGGGGCCGGCCGGCGGGACGGGCGGGGCCCGTCCGCTCATGGCGTCCTTCACCGCCTCGTACAAAGCGGCTGTCATGAGCGAAGATGGCAGCTCGCGCAGGTAATCTTTCAGGATTCCTGGACAAGCACGACACATTCAACTTTCACACTTCATCTTGAGAAGACGCGTCAAGCTGAAGGTTCTAAAGTGGCATGTGATGGGACTTGTGATGACAGCGACTCATCGATGCGTCGTGTCCCCATCGCAACAAACGCGCCCACTGGCCTGTGATGACGTTAACGTCGGGATAGCGATCCTCCCCGAGGCGGACGGCTGAACTGTCCGTCTCAAAGCACTCCCTCAGCTCCTTCTTGACGGCAGCCGAACCGCACAGTCTGTACAGGCCCACGGTCTGAAGAAGGGCAGCGGTCACAAAACAGATGCCGTTCGTTCGTTTGTTTGCCGGCAAGCGGCCGGGCGCTACCTTCAGTCCTCGCCGCTCAATCTCCGCCACCGTCTTCTGGATGAGCAGAGGAACTGGACGGGGAGATCCTTCTTCCTCCACCAGGTGGCGCAGCTCAACCCCAAACACACGAGCGGGGGTGCTCGACTGGCCGGCAAACTAAAAAGGATGCAAATTGGGATCATCTGCTGGAGGCTGCCCACAACGGGAAGTCCTACGTGGTTGTTTCTACGCTCGTACCTGCGCCTGCCATTGTTCCTGCAGTGACAGTTTGATGTAAAGGAGGCCTGTCGGTTCCAGCTGGACGCACAGCTGCCGACTGCGACTTCCTGACGCACAAATCGATCATGAGCATCAACGGTTGCCATGACGCGGATCGCCGCCATTTGCTGTCGCGTACCTTTCAAGAGTGTCGGGATGTCGACTCCCCCCAGACAGCAAACTCTGTTCCTGGCCCGCTCCGACTCTGGCCGAGCTGTTTGACCGAACCCAGACGGACGGTCACATGAGCGCCTGCCGATGACGCCGGGCGAAAGCGGTCCTACCTGGTCTGAGTACCAGCACTCGGAGTTGCCACGCCCTCTCCAGCTCCAGGTGGAAGGTGTGGTTTAAAGAAAGGCTGTGGCCTTGCAGGTTCAGGAGGGAAGTCCTGGCTCGAATCGTCCCATCGATCTGAATTGCCAGAAAAATGTCTTTGCTCTCATCGGACCTGCAAAAAAAACAGGAAGTGGAGCCTTGGAAAGAAATCCACTCGCTACATGGTACAAAAGACGCACACGGTGCATCTTTGAGGACCGTAAGGGTTCCGTTTGGAATTTTCTGCTTACTCCTTCGACTTGATGCGGTCCAGCCCCAGAAGGTGCACGGTCAGCAAGCCGTTGACGCGCTGGTAGCACGGCGACGGCTCAGAGGCCACATACAGCGGGAAGGACGCCACATCACTGGCTTGCCGCGCCGGCGGTTCGGGTGAGTCCCCGTCACTCAAGTAACCTAAAGAAAGGTGTGTCACGTTTGGACGGCAAATGACGACACTCATTGAGCTCCTTCACCTCCTTTACTGGATGAGCGGCGCAGGGGCAAGGCGGGAGGGGCGGAGCTATCCAGATGATATCTGCTGATCACGTGCTGGTTCTTGTCGGCGCTTCCTGAGGCGCCGTCGCCTCCTTGGCCAGCACGCGAGGAGCGAAGACTGATTCTGCGTCGGAGTTGGGGAAGTTTCTTCATCTTGAGGGAGAGTTTCCTCACTGTGCCGGGAGACCTCAGCCGCTCCATCGCAGCCACTTTCTTGGCCAAGGTGGGCGCGCAGTCTGCTCCGAGGAGACGCCGGGATCATTTTCCACAAAAAACACACACAAGGTGACTTCTTCTTACCTGAACTTTCTGCAGTCGAGTCATTGGCGTCTTTGCAAGCGTGTCCCTGTCGTGCTCCTCTCTCTGGCTCCTCCTCCTCCTGCTCCTCGTCCTCCGGGATGGGGTTGTACCAAATGTGGCTGGCGCTTTCACGCCATGAGGCGCCGGCCTTCTCCGAAGCGTCGGACTTTGTTGACGCCAGCACCCAGTCGCGACTGCTGCGGTCCAAGCTTTGCAGGTAGGCCCGCTTGTCTGACAGCTTGTTGCCGACGCTTGGATCAGTGGCGCCGCCTGCTGGCTGGGAGGTCGCCTGCGGTGAGGAAGGCTCAAATATGGATGTCCCGTCTAACTGGCACTCTTTTATTTACAACGCTCGTCATTTACCTTATCTGGCATTAACTTGGGAGTGTTTCCGTCTGCATCGGCAGGTGAATGTGTGGGCGGAGCTTGTGATCCTTGCCAAACCCACTGCTGCCTCATGGTCATGTGGCTGAGTGAGCGGGGCTCGGGGTCCGCTGCTGCCTCCCCGACCTTGCTCGTCATTGCTAGAAAAGGAGAGCCGCACTTGTGGACTTTGACGTCGGCCGGGACCGCCACCGCATCTGCAGCAAAAACAGACGACGCTCATCAATACGCACCAAGTCGGACCGATCACTTTACAGCATGCGCGTGCACTATTTGGCAGGCTGTTGCTCTCGTCACAGACAAGAATCACTTTGTGCCAAGCTCAGAAGAGGAGGGGGCTCAATGTGTGTGTGTGTGAAAGAAGCCTTGTGTTGCGCCCAGCAAACACACTGCTGCTATTCACTATTCACAAGTCTGATGCCAATTAGGCCGGAGGACACACAGCGAGGCTGGTCGAGCCAACTGATCAACTTCTTCCCTCCTCTGGCAGATGGAAGGACGCTCAAGTGCTGACTTTTCCCATCTGGTTGATGACTGCATGTCCGAATCACGTTGACGCTAAAGCCACATTTGTCGGATCGTTGGCTTGGTGCCGCAAACTTTTGTCCTGAGTGGAACGCGCTCCCAACTGGACTCGTTTGGAGGCGGAGACGCGTCAGCCTTCCTCACAACCAGTGCTGGCTTAGTGGCACGGCATGAAAGATGGCCGCTATTTCCCCGCCTGACTGACGGACTGAGCCAAAACAGGTCTTGAGAGGCGAGAGAAGAGACAGACGAGTACGTGCGTGCGTCCGACGCTCACCGTCGACTTGAGTCTCCGTCTTCCTGCGTGACGTCTTGTTGCCTCGCAGCCGGGAGAAGGTTCTCTTGAGCAGAGGCTGGGCCATGGCCGGCTGCCGCCGGACGTCCGTCTGCTGCCTGCCTGCCTGCCTGCCTTGTTTTGTTTTGGGATCGGAGCTTCCTTCACGCCTTCATCTTTGCTCACTCGTCTGCTCTCAAACTCTCCCAGCTGCAGAACAGGAAATGAATTCCACGCATTCTTTTCCAAACTCCCCCCTCCTCTTCCATTTCCTCCTCCCACTCTCCTCAGTGCACAGCTGCGGAACGGAGGGGGTGTGTTGGGGTCTGTTGGCTGCAAGGAGGCTCATGGGAATTGCAGTCCGCATTTTCCTCTCCAGGCCCCAAAAACTGCAAATGGACGCAAGTCATGGGAAAAAGTTTGCTTGCTTTGCAATGTTGGCGACGTGTTGTTGTCACGCTGGCCGGCGTTCGCTACACGCTCACCTTCTGCTACAACACATGCAAAATTAGCAGGCAAAAAATACACATTCATTTTTTGGTGCTTTTTCAGATTGGTTGGAGATTTTTTCAAGTGGCTGGCACAAACGTTTGCCACAAATCATTCAACTCACGGATAGAAGAAGGTGATGGATGGGGAAGATCTCGCTTCTCTCGATCGATTGCATCATTGTCAATAATATTCATAGCCGGTTCTGCATGTTGTTTTTTCTTTGGTCTTCATTGCAGGTCCCCAAGATCCCAGTCAAGCCACTTATCCAGATCTTAACTCGCATGTTGTATTGACAACAGTTTGAAGGCGTGTCGCCAATGGCAGTGGAAGATTTTGTGTCTGGAGTAGAAAGTCAATCTCTGTCCTCAAATGCAGTGAAGTTGCTCTGCAAGATGAATTCTCGCGACATTTGTGAGTTCACAAACGTATATGCCACGGAAGAGGCGAGACTTCCGACTTGTGTTTTTGCACATGAGCTTTGATTCCCGTTCTGGGTTGCGACGTGTGTGCCGGGTTCCAACACTCGCATCCCCCACCCCTGCGCCCCCAAACCGCACGCTCGCGTGGATTTTGCGGGAGCACGCAGGGCGTCTCAGCTCTCTGACGTGCTTCGGACAAATGACCGACACACTACACACTCACACCCGTCGACGGGTCGCGCAACCGAGGGGCACAAAGTCGGAAGCGCAAGTATAGGGACGCAGCCCACACGTCTCGAACCGGAATCAAAGCTCATGTGCAAAAACAGTCCCGCCTCTTCCATGGCATATACCCCATACATCTTGTACCGAGCCCGTTGATTTCCACTAATCACAGAGCAACATTGTGTTTGGGGGCGGGACATGCAGCTGTGACGAAACCAGGAAGAAAGTGCCGACACCAGGCAAACAAACAAACTAACTAACTAAACTAACTTACTAACTAACTTACTAACCTAACATGGATGAATGGATGCGGCAATTAATTTTGTTCTTGCAGAATGACTCACCGTTTCCTGGTTCAATGTTGAACAGTGAGAGGCGCTTTGTGCATTTTTAGCTGGTAAATTTGTTGGTACTTCCACCCCACCCCCCGTACGACGAGAGTGAAGACGGCATTTTCATCCGTGGCCGTGATTGGTCAAAACAAATGTGTACAAGATGCAGCATCATCCAATCAACTGGAAATATTGTTCAGAATGTCCTGCCTTTCCTGAGCAAATCACCATGGAGCAGTCCCACATTGACAATTTGGAGAACTCCCTTGAGTCAATCACGTGCCCTGCGATTAGCTGTTAACCAGTCCAGGGTGTCCCCCGCCTACTGCCCAAAGCCAGCTGAGATAGGCTCCAGCACTCCCCGCGACCCTTGTGAGGAATAAGCAGTCAAGAAAATTGATGGAGGGATGAGTCAATGACAGTATGAATCTGGCTATTGCCAGTTTACAAATGCAGGGCCAAATGGCAAAAAGTTATCAGAAAAAAAAAGATGCAAACTCCAGTCAAGTATCAAAATAAAAAAAACTCCCCCTGAGTACAGTTCCAAGTGGGCAGTCCAACAAAAGTCCTGCCCGATCTCGCCTTTCTGTTTCACTGTCTTCTTGTGTCGCAAATTCCTCTGTGTCCACCAGATGGCGGCAGAGTCCACAAAAGGGCAGCCTGCAAGGACAATATTGGAAGCGAACGAGTCAAAAATGCGAGAAAGGAAAGGGGCTTGCCTGCCTGCCGAGGCGTCAACATTTGGAGACTTGAAGCGTTGCACTTGGGGATGCTAACTCCTGACTTGAGTCCTGATGAGTGTCACGTGAGGACGAGGACTCTGAGGGACTAAATTGGACTGCTGGCGCCGGCGCACATGCAGTGCAATCAACTGCCCGATTAGGATCAATACACCCTTCCAGTGTGACATCACGTTGAAGTGCGCCCCTAGCGGTGGTGGTCAGGACGTCAATGCGAGTGAATTAGAAATCAATCAGTGTGAGCTAGAAAATAGGTCAAACAGTTGATAAATCAGCTACCAATGCTATGGTGAACTTGTGCACAGCCGACGGATGCTCTCATAGCTCAAATAGAGATGAGATCATTCTTTCGGCAGCCGGCAGGGATTCTAAACCAGACGGAAGACAGTGAGGAGTGAAAGACGAGCACGATGGCTAGCGCGACTGCGAGCAAAACGACGACGCAACTGCTTTGCACCCACAAAAAGTAAGAGGATATGCTCAGATCATTTTATATCAGGTTGTTTTTCTCCATATACAGTTGGTCATAACATTAACCTCTGATTGTAAAATTGAGGCAGACGTGATGAATGTGTCATATCTTTAGTGAAACAATCATACTTTTTTTGCATAAATATAAGTGTCGTAAACGACGTGCGGTCTGTTTGTTAGCAGCTCGCAAGCTAAGATAGCTCGAAGACTTCGATATACAGCAAGACGACACAAACAATTTCATGAATGACAATTTACACCATGAAAGTAGTGATCAACATACTCTTTCAAACAAAAACAACATACCTTAGGCTTCCACTTCGCCCTCCAACAAACTTCATTTTTTTGTAGCTAGCGGCTCCAAACGACTGGTTTGAATGATTCGCAGTAATCTGGTGTGCTATTCGGGATGTTTCTTTGTGACACTTGACATATTGCCCACCTTTTAACAAAAACACTTGCCAAAAATCAAGCTCGCTGCCTTCATTTGTTATGGGATGTTTGACCCCCGGGAGGCGCTGCGGGAGCTAAGCAGTGACGTCAGCTGGAAGCGTCTGTTGAGTCGCAGGCAGCACAGCGACCCACTTCACATATTTGCTTACTTGTGGGGAGGGGAGGGCTTGCATTTCATTTCATTTTATTTCATTTCATTTGGGCTTGCTTCCGATCCATCACCACATTGTCTTGCTTTTTTTTCAGCTTTAAAAACCAAAGTGCCGATTGGATTGCAAAGTGCTGTTAAATGGGATGCTCCACACACATCATCCACAAATAAAGGTCAGATGTTCCAGTGGGCCTTTGCTGACATTTTTTTTCTTTAGCTTTCTTGCAGAAGTCCTCAACTGCCCTTTTATAAATGATAATGTATATTTTGCTTTTACACCTTATAGTGGCCAAAGCGCTTGAGAATTGCGTCCACGTTGACACAGGAGGTCCAGATGAAGGAAAAGTTGAGGAGGATGGCGCCAGCGTGTGGCACTATCGGTATAGTCGAGGCACCACACACACACACACACACACACACCACACACACAACTTTTGGAATCAAGCGTGCATTCACCATTTTGCAAAAACACTTTTGAAAATTCTCTCAAATGCATCAAGACAAGCTTCAACTTCTGACATGTGTATGTGCTATATTTGTGTGTGTATCACACCATCAAAGAAAACATGATTTATGAATGAAATCATTTTTTTTTTTTTTTTTTATTGTGAATGTATTATTTGTAACGTGTTGACGTTATTGTCGATTGTCAACATGTTTGCTCGTATTTGGGCTTGCAGAATTCATCTTTTGACTCATTGCGCAGCAAAATGTCTTTGAAGTTATTCACAAAGAATTGAAAAGCATGAAAAAGATCAGATAAGCGCTCCTCAAGTCCCGTGATGAGTTTGAAATACACCAGATGACCAAAATTGCACATTTCAACGGGAATCGAGTGCAAAATGAAAGAAAATAAGAACTTGATGTCATCCAATTGAAATGATTGAATTGATGAGATTTGATTGAGCTGCCCATGTGCAAATGTGGGCGAGCGAGTGAGCGAGCGCTCGCTCACATGCCTTTCCGTCCACAAAATGAAAGGTGATGTTGGAAGCTTGCACTTTCCACTAGAGGGCGTCAATTCTCATCTCAAGTCTGGGGTGACTTCCTTCATGGTAGTGCGCACGCACACACACGCACACACCTTTGACTGAGTGCTGCAGTGCACTCTAGTCGCGCAAAAGCATCCATGAGCACCTTCCTCTTCATCGTCATCTTCCTCTTGTTCTTGTCATTTGATGTGTGGGGGGGGGCAAACGATGTGGCTGAAGGAAGGTGGGCGTTTCTGTGCAGTTGGTGGAGCGGCTCTCTCTCCAACACTTGGCTTGACCTTATATGGGCAGGCCCCGCCCCCACCACCGCCACGTCACGGCCGTGGGGTTTTGGGGTTTTGGCGCCGGGTCCTGAGGGGCCGCCGGGCTCTTTGCCTTTCTCGTCATCGCGCCGTCTTCGTCCTCGTCTGGTCTTTGGGGAAAAGCGGCCGAACAAATCTTTGCCTTCCTTCCTTCTTTTTTTTCCTGTCAATTCCCCAATGAAATTTTCCCGGGCGCTCGCTTTTCAAGCGTGACAAAGAAAAAGACAACGAAAAGTCTCCCGGCCGGCAGGCTAACAAACGTTCTTCTTGGCCTCTGGGCCACTTTCTCCAAATTCAGCAAGGAACCTTTTCCTGCCAGACAGTCTGCTACCCCGTCCTGGTCCTGGTCCTGGTGCGGGATGTTTGGGATTCAGGACGGCCTCCCGCGGGGCTCCACGGCGATCCTGAAGGAGGAGCCATTGGCGGTTCGCTCGTGGATGCATTCGAGCAGCGTGCTGGACGCCGCCGCTGCTCAGAGGTAAAACAGCCCCGAGGGATTGTGGGACGGCGGCGAGTCCCGCCCGCCAGTGGCCAGCCTCCGTTGCCGCATTCGCACCTTTCACATCTCATCTCATCTCATCCCTTTCTTATCACGCACAGACCACACCAAACATCCAACGTCAACAACAACAAACAAAAAATCATTTTCTGTGAAGTCGTCAAATCTTTGCAATATTTCATATTTCATATTTGATTTGTTTGTTACCTTCATCACTTTTTTGGGGGGCAAAATTCACATTCCATTTCAGGAATTCCATGGAAAATTTAGTAAGAGCAAAATATTGCTATAGGATTATTATTTATGTTATTATTGGTATTTGTTATTATTTTTCCCTATTATTATCGTTGACATTATGATTATTGTTCATATTGTCACTATGAATCATTTTGATTTCAGACATGACCTCTTTTGTTGTTTTTTGTTGATGAAGCAAGAAATTGCAAAATGAGATCCAAATCAATCTTGTTGATCAATCTTCAACTTTTGCTCGATTGAAATAAATTTTGTTCTTTTCTGGAGCTTTTGCTTGTGCTGCTGTTGATTTTGTTGACGTTGAAAATCTTTTGGAAAGCCTTCAAATGCGCATTTTGCAAAATGTTTTTGCTTCATTTCATCCCAAAGGGAAATTCTTTCTTTTGATCTTGCAATCGTGTCACATTTTCACATATTATGCTCACTCATTCCGATTTGTTGAATTTGTCGCAAGAAGGACATTTCAGCATTCGACAGGTGAAACTTGTCAAGAGCTGGAAACACCTTCTTGCTCTGCAAATGTATTTGCGTGCGTGCGTGTGCGTGTGCGTGTCAGCGGGGCGGGCTTATCGCGATCCCACTTTGAGAAGCAGCCGCCGTCCAACCTGCGCAAGTCCAACTTCTTCCATTTTGTGCTGGCGCTGTACGATCGTCAGGGTCAGCCGGTAGAAATCGAGCGCAGCGCCTTCGTGGATTTTGTGGAGAAGGAGAAGGTGAAGACGTCCGAACGACCGACCGACCGACCTCAAACGCACACTCACAAAATCAATCTCTTGGCTCAACTTTTTCTTTTTTTTCTGCTTGTAGGAACCAAGCGCAGAAAAAAGCAACAACGGAATTCATTACAAAGTGCAGCTGCTCTACAACAACGGTGCGCTCTATTTGCTGGTCGGCCGTCCGCATCTTGCTGCTTTTCAAACACGGCGTGTGTGTGTGTGCGTGCAGGAGTGCGGACGGAGCAGGACCTCTACATAAGACTCATTGATTCCATCAGCAAACAGGTGAGGTATTGATTATTGATGGAGTTGAATGTATTTGTGAATTAGCGGCGGTCCCGTAAATCAACGTGTGCAAATATTTTCTGTCCCTTTTTGATTTTATGTTTTGTGGTCCCCGCCTCCCATGCTAATGTGATCAACTAACGAGTGTTAGGGTCAGGGGTCAAGCCTTGCTCTTTGCGACATTGTGGGGTCCATACACGCATGTTTTTACAGGTTGAACTACCATTGTGGGGACCGACTTGAAATTGTGGGGACATTTTTTTCTGGTCCCCACAAGTTGGGACCTCTTTTTGAACGTCGAGCGTTTATTTTACAGTTTAGCTTTGAATTGGGTTCCGGTTGAGGTTAGGGAAAGGAACGGCAATCATTTTTGACAGTTGAGCTTAAGGTAAGGCATGATTATATCAATGAGAAGTCCCCTCAATGATACAAAAACAAACGTGTGTGTGTGTGTGTGTGTGTGTGTGTGTGTGTGTGTGTGTGTGTGTGTGTGTGTGCATCAGGCCATCATCTACGAGGGTCAGGACAAGAATCCGGAGATGTGCCGAGTTCTGCTGACACACGAGATCATGTGCAGGTAAAGTGGATGATCGCCATCGCCGGCAGACGGACGGCGCAAACGATTTCGACTTTTGCCGTTTGTGCCGTCAGTCGCTGCTGCGATAAGAAAAGCTGCGGAAACAGAAACGAGACGCCGTCCGACCCCGTCGTCATCGACAGGTACGCACGCACGCACGTGTGTTGATGCCGAAGTTGCCGTAAATTGGCGTGCGTTGCTGTGGACATTGGGATGTTAGATAAAGGTCACAGGTCATATGGTTGAAGTGGTTTGCTTTGCTTGCAGGTTCTTCCTCAAGTTCTTCCTCAAGTGCAACCAGAATTGCCTGAAAAATGCCGGCAACCCAAGAGACATGAGGAGGTTCCAGGTGGTTCTTCCGTTCCTTCTTTCACCGTAACAATCAGTGATCATCATCAGTTTTGCCGGTTGTCGTTGTGATAATGAAGCAGACAAGCGATTTGTGTGTGTGTGGTTTTTTTTTTGTTTTGTTTTTTTCCAGGTGGTGGTGTCAACAACGGTGAACGTGGACGGGCACGTGCTGGCCGTCTCGGACAACATGTTTGTGCACAACAACTCCAAACATGGCCGACGAGCTCGGAGACTGGACCCGTCCGAAGGTACGGCAGAAGCGCATCATCATCATCATCATCATCATCATCATCATCATCATCCAACCATTTGTCATCTTTTCACCAGTATGTTGACAATATGACCGACACTTGGTTTTGTGTTGCCACGTGGACTAGGGCCTGACGACATCCAAACGTCTTTGTTTGCTGCTGGAAGGAGGAAAGGGCGCAATGCATTGTGGGTTAGAAGAGCGAGCGCAAGCCTGACTCTCCCTGGAGAAGAGTTTGCATGTGTTCGTGCGCTAGACGTTCAACCTCTTTAATAGTCAGCCTAATTAAAGATGGTAACCATGGAGACCCCCAGCCTTAAGCGCAAGGGGGAGGAGCCATTATCAACTAACTGTGCATGTGCGTGAAAGTAGCTGAGAGGTCCACGCGAACGAAATCATTTCCATGCGTGCTTGCGTGACGTCATTTTTCCGTTTGTGTCTGTCAGCGGCGTGTCCGTGCATCAAGGCGGTGAGCCCCAGCGAGGGATGGACCACGGGCGGGGCCACTGTCATCCTCATCGGAGAAAACTTCTTTGACGGCCTTCAGGTGGTCTTCGGGAGCATGCTGGTGTGGAGCGAGGTAAGCGGGCGAGCGAACGAACGCGACCGCACAACACGCCGCCAGCTAAATGAGCGCCGTCCGCTGCAGCTGATCACGCCGCACGCCATCCGTGTGCAAACTCCCCCCCGACACATCCCCGGAGTGGTGGAGGTCACCTTGTCCTACAAGTCCAAGCACTTCTGCAGAGGGGCCCCCGGACGCTTCGTCTACACGGGTGAGGCGCCGTTGAGGTCGCGCGTACCCGTCGTGCGTTCGGCATTTACACGAGTTTCTCCCCGCCAGCCTTGAACGAGCCCACCATCGATTACGGCTTCCAGAGGTTACAGAAGGTCATCCCCCGTCACCCTGGAGACCCCGAGAGGCTGCCCAAGGTAGCGCGCACGCACGCACGCACGCGCGGGGGCTGCTAAGCTGATGCTTATCAGGACCGTGAGCAGCCGAGCAGAACGGAGATGATGGAAGAACAATTGTCACTTATTTGCTCTTTCACATCATTGTGTGTGTGTGTGTGTGTGTCAGAGTTGGAAATCGTTTTGCAATTGTCATCACTTGTTACTTTGTTTTTCAATGATGTGATGGCCTTCACACGTCCATCCGTGATTCCTCACACTTGTTGACACGCATCTACTTCCACATAATCCATCCAATTTTCATCATTCCAATTTGAACATATTCCAAATGTTCACGGCATGCTTGCTTACATTTTTTTTATTCCAAATATTCACGCCTTACCCACAATTCCCTGTTTTGTTCCCAATTATTCCCCCTTCATCGGAATGAATGGCAGCAGATTCAACCTGACACTTCAACTTCCTTTCAAAGTGACGTTCAAAACATTGAAGTCATTCATTTTGACTTTTGGGATGAATATTCCATCCATACCCTACTTCAGGGGTGTCCAAACTACGGCTCGGGGGCCATTTGTGGCCCGCCATCCATTTTTTAATGGCCCTCGACATATGCTAAAAATGGCATTTGACTCAGTTAAAAAACATGGGTGCTATTAAAGTTAATTTTAGTTAACTAAAATTAAAGAAAAAAATAAAATTCAAAACTACAATTTCATTAACGAAATAATATAAAAATGAAGATGCTTTTAAAAAAAAAAAAGAAAACTAACTGAAACTACATTTTATGTTTACAAAACTAACTAAAAATAAAACTAACAATAATTATAGCAGAAATGTCTTTCGTTTTAGTCTTTGGTAATTAATTTAATGTATGAGCCTTTGCGGGTGATTTTAAATGTGATTTAGTATTTTTATTTTGATCTAAACCAGAATAAAGACGTCACGACAATGGTGTTTTTTAAATATTGTGCACAAGTAATACACATTTAAAAAACAAAACAAAACTAAAACTAATAATGAAACTAACTAAACTAAAACTAAGCATTTATTAAAGAACTAAAACTAATAAAAAACTAACAGAACACCCCTGAAAACTGATTAAAACAAACTAAATTAAAAAAACAAAACTCAATACAAAATAAAAACTAAAATGAAAAATTCCAAAACTATAATAACCCTACTGCCATACTACAAATAAATTGGTTTATATACTGTACCATTTTTCTAAATATGCAAAAGCACAAACAAATTATTTGTACAATTTTTAGGACTAGACACAATTTCTCTTAATAACATTATGTGGCCCTTGCATCCTTCTGATTTTCTGTATGTGGCCCTCAAATGAAAAAGTTTGGACAGCCCTGCCATACTTGATTATTAACACCTGACCCCTTTCTACTTTTTACACTCCAATTTCTACATTTATTCCCCGATTTCAAACCTTCCAATTTTCAACTGTTCCGCTTTTACCTGCCAATAGCACGTAACATACATACAACATTTCTTGCCCACCCGGGGCGGCCATCTTGGACAAATGATGAGATGAGATCTCATTGGGGTGTCAATCGATTAGGTACACTGAGCGCCGTCTCTTGCGGCGGCTCGTCAGTTGAAGGAAGTCGCTGCCGTTGGTTTTGCTTGACAATTTTCAAAAACTTGTTTTGTAAGCGTGATGACGTCATCGCACCTTATCCAATCACTGACACCATCAATTTGCTTGTCAGCAGGTTTATTATACAGTAGTTTTGGAATTTTTCATTTTTGCTCATTTTGATTTGTTTTTTAAAAAGAGTTAGTTTTGATTAGTTTTCAGGGTGGTTCTGTTAGTTTTTAGTTTTAGTTATTTCATAAATGCTTTGTTTTAATTTAGTTTTAGTTTAGTATTAGTTTTATCTTTTTTTTTATTTTAATGTGTATTTCTCGTGCACGATATTTCAAAACCAGCTTGGGAGTGACGTCATGTGAAGGTGCTTTTTGATTGGCTGCTGCTAGATGAAAAATCTTCTGTGTGACACACTTTCAAATGTCCTTATTCCAAGTTAATATCAAAATAAATGTACTAAAAATCACATTTCAAATCATCCCAAAGGCTCATTCATTCATTTAATTAACAAAGACTAAAACAAATTTTTGCAATCATTATATAAACATCAAATTGCTTTCAGTTACTTTTGATTTTCTTAAAAAGCATTTCCGTTTTTATTTGATTTTGTTATTGATATTGTTTTTTGAATTTTAGTTGTAGTTTTTTTCATTAGTTTGACTTCACTCAAATAATTTTGCTTGTCAGGCAACTTTGTCAGCTGGCGAGTGGAAAATCCGCCGCCACAAGCCGGCGTGCGACGCAAAAAAAAAAATCTCAACATTGCTCCATGCATGATGTCATACAAACACACACACGCATGCAAAAATAAACATTTTATTCTACAAACATTCAAGATGATTCACTGCGCACAAAGGTGTGTGTGTGTGCATGTGTGTGCGTGTTTAAGTCCATTGGCAAACAAGAGCGTTGTAAGAGTGAAATCATGAAATGAGCGAGTGCACTCATGTGGCAAGAAAGGAGATTGGCCTGCACGCACACGCACATAGGCACGCGTGTGCACACACGCATGCACACGCACACTGCTTAAGTCTTATTGAATTGTTTTTGTGATGGGATGGTTGATAATAAGCAAATAAATAATAGATTAAATGAATAAAAAATCCTCATCTGATGCGTTCCAATGACTTGGATGATGTCACTTCCTGTTTGTCAGGAAGTGCTCCTGAAGCGAGCGGCCGACATGGCGGAGGCGCTGTACGGGATGCCTCCCGGCAACCAGGTGAGCTTCTCGCACACACGCACGCCAACGGGGGTCAGAGGTCATCATGCGCTGGTGTGTGTCAGGAGCTGATGGCGAAGCGCGCCTCGGACATGGCGGAGGCGCTGTACAGCGTCCCCCCGCGGGGCCACGCGCAGATGGCGTCGCTGTCCAACGGCATGATGGCCGTCAACTCCTTCGCCGTCAACGTCAACGACGCCGGTCAAGGTCAAAGTTCGGCAGGTGGGCCCAGACCTGCAAGGCGGAAGCTGCATGAGCTTCTCCTTCTTCTTGTTGCAGGCGGATACGCTCGCAACGGGCCTCAGTCACCCAGAGGATACGCCCCGAGCTCCACCCCCCAGCAGAGTAACTATGGCAACGGCGCCGGCGGCAGCATCTACGCCAACGCCAGCGTGCCCAACCTCGGGCTGGCGTCTTCGCCCAACTTCCTCAACGGCTCCGCCGCCAACTCCCCGTACGGCAGTGAGTCCGCTCGGAGGCCGACGCCCACTCGAGGCCGACGCCCACTCGCGTGCTGACGGCCTCCGTTTGCGCTTTCAGTCGTGGCGAGCAGTCCCAGCATGGGCACGTCCAACTGTGGCTCCGCCCATGGCGTCTTCGCCTTCTCTGCCAGCGCCAAAGCCAAGAGCGCCTTTGCTCCTGTGGTGAGGCCCGCCTCCTCCCCGCCGCCGCCCACCAACAACAACTGCGGGCTCGACGCTGGACTGCAAGGTGACTCGTGCACGCGCACGTGCGCGCGCGTCTCGCAATTGCTCTGGCTTGACCTTTGCCAGCCGTGAAACTTTCATTGCAAAACGCAAGCTCGGCATTTGCACAAAATGGACGCCACAGTCGAGGAAGATTTCGACTTTCTAATCATGACAATTTGGTACAATCGACAAATATTCAAGTCAGGAAGTGAAAGACATTTGAATGAAGCCATTTGAACGACGTAAAAGGCAAAATAAAGGCAACATGTTTAACAGGACAGGACAGGACAAATAGGTGAGGACAGGAGCGATCCACATATTAGATTTGGCAGAGGCATCTTTTGTTAACATATAATTTATATATGTATTTAAGACAAGTTTTAAGTAAAATGTGTTTAACAAATTTAAAACATCCTAAATCCTGCTGTTTCTACTCATTTCAATACCGTAAATTAGGCGTGTCCAAACTACGGCCCGGGGGCCATTTGCGGCCCACCGTCCATTTTTCAGTGGCCCGCGACATATGATAAAAATGTCTCAGTTCAAATAAAATAAACTAAATAAAAATGTTTGGAGATGGTCAAATTAAGAAGGGAGGTTATTGAAAAACAGGTGCCATTAAAGGTTATTTTAGTTAACTAAAACGAATGGGAAAAAAAACTAAAATTCAAAAAACAATATTGTTACCGAAATAAAATTAAAACGAAAATGCTTTTTAAAAAACGAAAACTAACTGAAACTACATTTTATGTTTACAAAAACTAACTAAAACTATAATTATAGCAAACGTCCTTCGTTTTAGTGTTTTGTAATTAATTTAATGCACGAACGTTTGGGGATGATTTTAAAGTGACTTTTAGTAGATTTATTTGATATAAACCAGAATAATGACGTTTGAAAGTATGTGACACAGAAGTGACATCATCTAGCAGCGGCCAATAGAAAAGCACTTTCAGATAACGTTGCTCCCATGGTGTTTTTTTCAATATTGCGCACAAGTAATACATAGTTTAAAAAAAAACTAATACTAATACTAAAACTAACAAACTAAACTAAAACTAAGCATTTTTTAAAGAACTAAACTAATAAAAATTAACAGAACCACACTGAAAATGAATAAAAAATAACTAAAATGAAAAATTCCAAAACTATAATAACCCTACTGCCATATTACAAATAAAATGGTTTATATACTGTAGCATTTTTCTAAATATGCAAAAGCACAAATAAATTAGTTGCACAATTTTTATGACTAAACACAATTTCTCTTCATAACATTATGTGGCCCTTGCGTCCTTCTGATTTTCTGTATGTGGCCCTCAAATGAAAACGTTTGGACACCCCTGCCGTAAATGTATGGGATGGTATGGCGAGAAAGGCTTCTGGGGAGGAGCAATATGGCCGTAATATGGCGGCTTCAAAAGTCTTGGCCTATCGGATATCCAGTCGTATAGAATTGAATTTAGATGAGTGTTTTGAAAGCATTTGTGCTGTGTTGTGATTGTGCAGCCATGCCGGGCCTGCCGGTGCCGCCCATGTAGAAGAAGCCAGCCGTCCGAAGGCCTTTCTGGGCGGGGCCTCTGCGTGGAAGGCATCTTGTCATGCTGGAAGGCCGACGCCTTATTTTCCATCAAGCTCCACCTGTTGTACCCACCGTCACTTTTCACTCCAACATTTCTTCCTGTCAATAGACTTCATCAGCATTGGCTGGAGATCATTTTTGTGTGTGTTGTTTTCTATCAGAAAAACAAATGTCAATCAAAGCTTTTAAAGCATTTTTAACTGTGGACTTGTGATTTTGATTTCACCAATGTTGATGTTTTTACTCATGCAGAATAAAAAAAAAAAGATTGAAATTTTAAAGGCTCACTTTCTTTACATTGAAACGAGTGTGCGTGTGTGTATGCAGTGAATTGAAGACACACCCATAAAATGTGAGAAAGCCGTTTTTTTTTTGTGTGTTCCATAAAAAGTGCTCAGCAAATGTTTATGTAAAAGGTGCGCTGCCTTGAGATATGAGTGATCCCACTTATGAGTTTCCGAAGTTTCCTCCGAGCTGCAACAGAAAACAAAGAGAAGGAAAGTTTGTGTGTTTGGACGCACGCACGCCAGCTGGATGCTAACGCGCTAACATGCTAATGTGCAATGCAAAGGACGAATGTGCGATTGGATGGAGTTATGGCGTCTTTCAAGAAAACCAGATTTCAATCTAATTTTTTCAATCAGATTGATCACATCTTAGAATTATGATTCATCACAATTAATTGCTTCACAAATTATTTTTTTATCAACCTTTTTTGCCTGCCAAATTTGAAGAGCACCTGTTATGTGTTCATTCTTTCAACATTTCATGTATTGAGGACGTCAACATTTTTTGGATCGTCCTCTTTTTCTCATCACTTGCATCATTTAATTCAAATGGGGGGGAAAAAATGACATCAATTGTTTGACATGACGAAATATTCTGAATGTTACACTCAAACAATTATGAAATGTTTGACTGGAATGCATGTTGTGATATTTATTGCTCACAACCGCCGTCAGCCTAAAGGATCATCTGCGCTCAAAATTCATAGTGTGATTCATCTGCGTGAATACGTGATGAATGAAATCATTTTTTGTGATGAATGACTTCAAGCTTTGACAGCTTTTCAACACAAACATGTACGTTGCATGTGGCAAGGAGTTTGACACCCGGGACATTTTCTTGATCCTCCGCATGGCTTGATCAATATTGCAGCAATCTGGATCTCATTTGCAGTCTGAAGCTGCAAACGTCACCTTCAAACTTTCAGAAGAATTTCAGGCACAATCAACACATTTACAACTTAATAGAAATCAGCAAATACGAGGATTCGTGCAAAACGGAAAGGTTACTCCACAATGCCAATGTATTTTCTTTTTCTTTTCTTTTTTTAATGTCTTGTTTTTCAAAATCCAGCCCATCAAAGATCTCGAATATAAGAAATGATTTTCTTCCAGGAAATATTCCAAAAATGTTGCTGACTAGAATTGAAGAGGACATTTCAATAAAGCCGATTTTGGGAAGCTGACAGACTGAACATTTGCAATCATTGATGACATTTCAGAAGTTCAAAGTTCAAGGGTCAACTATTTGCAAAATAGCAATCCTGATAAAGTGGGACTGAATTTCTTTTCTGGGCAAAAGGACAGTATCATCAACTTGATGTTTTTGGATCCAGTTTTTTTTTTGTGTGTTTGTTTATTTGTTTTGCTGATGATTGTATAAATTGTATGTCTGATGTTATTGACGAGTAAAGTTCTGATCAGTCCTGATTTTGGGATGGTCCGACTTGATTGGAGAAGACGGAAATGTTGCTTTTTTGTCCTGGTGTCTCACTTTTGTCAAGTTTGATCAAGTCCTGCTGTCTTTGTTGCCATGACGTCACCCAATCAGCCACCTGTGACTTGTCCAGGTGCCTCTCGGTGTCTCGTTACCTGCTTTCTTTCAGTCTTTGTCTCCTCTTCTTGCCTCATCGTCGTCTTCCTGCGTCAGTTGTTGCTTCTGTTTTTGGACGTTGTTGCTTCTTTTGCTTCACTCATTCCTCTTTTTTTTCTGGACTGACTGCATCCTTGCGCTTTTTGGGGCGTCCACAAAACACGCGCACACGCCACCAATGACAGGAAATCACGTAAGCAATGCTGCAGAGCAATGCAAAGACTTTTCACTCAGCTCCATTGGAACTTGTGCTTTTTGTTGACATTTGCTTATTTGTGACTAATTGAAACCAATTGAAGTATTGATCCATGGAAAACAACCAAATCAAGTCTTTGAAATGTGAAACATCCAAATAAATGTTTTTTTTTTTTGCTTTCTTGAACAAACGTTTGAGCGCTTCGGATGTCGGACATGGGCCACAAATTGGACACACACATGCGCACACACACACACACACACACACATATACTGGCACCCACGGCTGTCACTAAGGACCTGATTGAAAGCAGGCCAGTGCGGTTGCCGTGGCAGCAGCATCTGGCCTCCCCCCATGTCCAACAGATGTCCTTGAAGAAAGTGCTGAAGGTGACAGGAAGTGAAAACATGAACGGATGAATCCTTCGTCATCACGCACTTGGCGTGAACTTGGCAAGTCCCTTCAACTTCCGTCGCTGATCGATCAGACCAATCGGAGACAAGCTTCTCGTTGCCTGACAACCGGCAGAACAGCAACCCCCGCCCCTGTCCCAAGTCCCAAGGGCGGCCATGTTTGTTGACTAAAGTGAACGAAGAGCAACAAAGAGACAAAACAAACAAATCCAACGAAGCGGGCTTAACGAGGTCAACTCTCATCATCCAAGGGAAGTGTGTGCGTGTGTCACTGACACACACATGCACGCACGCGTTCAGCTCATACACACTTAAATCTGACCTAGCGCATTGTGTGTTTTGTGTGCATGGCTGGACATGAATCCGTTTGGAATCAACCAAAACCACGTTGGCCCCTCTTTTGGGAGCACAACACGTGCGAGTGCGCGTGCGCGTGCGTGTGGGTGTGATGAAGGCCTCCTTGAAAGTTGTTGTTTGGTTTTTGTCATCCATCAGTTTGGTTATTGACGACTTGACAATGCCGCTGAGACTTACGAGCTGAGGGCAAGTCTGGTTTTTGCTGGAGATTTGTGACGTGGCCACCAAAGGGTCAAAGTGCACATGGCGAGAAATGCTTCCAAGCAACATGATGGGCTGAAGGTGGTGAGGAGGAGGGGCCCCAAGACAGAGCCCTGGGGCACACCAGAAGAAATGGGATTTGACTTCAGGTGGACTTTTGAATTTTTGAAAATGGATCCTTTGAAAAATGGAGAACTTTTTGTCTTGTTGAAGGAAAAAGCTTCTTCTTGTGTTGGCTTGCGACACAAACATATTGCACATGGCTTTGCCTTCAAGTCGACTTCCTTTCAATCCTTGGAGGGAGGTGGGAAGGTCAGCTGGTTTTTCCTCAAAGGTGAAAGGTCATCTTTGGGGATTGGATAAATGCCATGACGGACGCCAGTTGTGCTTTTCGGGCCTGCGTTGACAATAACTAGAAAATGTTGCTGCTGGTTTTGCTTCCTACATCAGCTTGTTGACCGCCATTTCAGTGTGTGTGTGTGTGCACGTGTTGATCCCGATCAAAAGTGTTATTATTTTCCTTGCAAAAGTTGCCTGTGATGGATGTCGCCAGCACATTCCACTCGGCCCAAAATCACAAAGTCCATTATTTCTTATCATCTTCCTTACATTTGCACTACTTTTATCAGCGCGCACTCGGATTGGCTGTCACTCAGCCACGCCCCCTGCCCCCAAGTTTGATGCGGGGGGGGAGCAGGAGGGGGGGCGTTGAGTGACAGAGATATTAGCGCTCGGCAAGATTTCAGCTGAGATTTCCAAAATGACGGATGACCTGCTGAGGACGAAGATGAGGACGGCCGTGATAGTCATCGTCATCCTCGGCAGGAAGTGCTGTTGATGCACTTCCTGCCCAGGAGGAGGAGGAGGATGATGATGACGACTATCATGGACGCCACTTCCTGCTTCACTTTTTGGATTCCATCAGAGATTGTCAACATCCGCTTGTCTTTTTGTTGGAAAGGATTTTTCTTTTCCTTCATCACAGTCGTCTTCTTCTGTTGATGGCCGTCGCCAAAACGACAAAAGAATGAAAATGTCGCTGGCGTCAGACGACAGATGGGCCAAGATGGCTTTCGGGGTTCACACAGCAGAAGAACGCGTCCGGCTTCCCGCCACTCGATGACCTTTGACACATTTGACAGGCAGCAAGTGGAGATTTTTTATTTTTTTTTATTTTTTTCAGCATCTTCATTTCACAATTTGTCTTTGGAGGCTGAACGGAGGTCAGGAAACATGTTTCAGGCAAACAAGGAGACAACGTGGGCGGAGCCAATCTGGCCGCCGGTCAAGTGCGGCAAACTTAGCAGCTTTTGCTAAAAGGCTTGTTTTGCTGGACGATACGCACGCACAGGGCCGGTCATTTATGAGTGTGTTCAATTGCTTGTTGAAATAATGTCAACAAGGTCAACATGGTTGCCGTTCATAAGCACGCGGCGTCTTGCGGCCGGCCGGTGCAATTGCGGCGGCGGTGTGGTGATCAAACGGAGTCATCCGGCTCAGGCTCAATGATGAGACCAGCGCAGACGCGCGTCGCGGGTTCAATTCCCCCTGAGGACGGCGACGGATGTGAGATGTGGCGGGATGCGTCCGACGTCGCCAGGGCAACGTGCAATCAAATGCAAAGCGAGACGCCGATCCTGGCGGGAAGGCCGCCTCCATAAACTGCTCTGCAAACTCGCTTTTGTTGCAATCAGTTAGTCAACACGTGCTCAAATTTCAAATTGAACAAGAGCTGCGAGCAGCTATAAAGGGCCCTCGCAGCCCGGGCCACGTTGGGGTACTTGCACGTTCGGGTACTGGCACATTGGAAGCAGAATTTCTTTGAAAATGGCATGATAAACCTATACAAGTATTATTACATATTAGTACTTTTTTTTTTTTTTTTTTTTTGCCAGATGTGATCATTCAAAAATTCATAGCTCACTTCCTGTACATTTTAGGAAATGGCTTCCACTGACTTTTTTTTGTGCGTCTCGGGTTGCTACACGTGCCTGCCAATTTTCGTAGCTCTAGGTCAAACGAGCCAGGATTAGTTTTTATTTTTTGTACGCTAGGGGGCGCTATAGAGTCGCGTTGTTATGACAACATCATAAGATCACATTTTTTGCTGGGCCTGATGAGAGTGCAAAGTTTGGTGAGTTTTCGTAAATGTTTAGGTCCTCAAAAATCTGATTGTTTACGAAGAAGAAGAAGAAGAAGAAGAATTCTTACAAAAACAATCGGGACCTCGCAGCGGTAGCTGCTCGGGCCCTAACAATACAAAAAGAAAATAAGAGAGAAAAATGAAATGAGACGGGGCGGGGCAGTAACAAAGGCCCCATTGTCATCTTTCGCTTTAATGGCGGAAGCCATCATGAGGCTTTCAGTTGTCACATTTTGGTTCTTGTGATGCGCTTTTTACTTGCGCCCGAGAAACACAACAAAAATGTTGCGTTAACACTGGAATGTTGGTCAAGGTCACATGTGATGTTTTCTCCAAACCACGTTTCATGATGACTTGTTTGCATTCATTCATATCCGCTCCAAGTGGTCTGCTCAAAAAAAGAATGATGTCATTGGTGGTTGTGGGCCGTGCCTCCATCTTGGAGGCTCAGCAAGTACGGCCGCTGCCGTCTCGTTGCCGGACAGACAAACGCTTGACATCCGTCCGTCCATCCGTCATGTTCCATATGCAAATTGTCTCCATGACAACAGACAGGAGGTGACAACAACTGCGCTGGAAGACATTTGCCCATTAACATCACAGGGTGTTAATAACAGGCTGCGAATTGATCGTTTACAAGGATACACTGTGTGTGTGTGCGTGCGCGTGTGATGTCACCTGAACTGTTAAAAAAAAACTTGTCAATCACACGTTTTTCTCTGTTATGCTCATTTGGAGAGCACGTTTACTTGTGCGCACACACACGAGGGTGTGACGCGGCGTGTGAGGTGAAGGTTGACAAGTGTGAGGAGGAAATGAAACCAGTTCAATTAGCGTGTGCGCACACGTGTCAATTTGCCCTGCACGTGTGTGTGAGCAAAAGTTGTAAGAGAAATTTCTCATCTTGGTGTTGTGAAAATGTTGGAAACTTTATTGTCATCACGTGTCGCAAACGTTGCCGCCCATTCACGCGTGCGCGCGTTCTGCAGCGCCAGCAAGTTGGGCAGAATGTTGCTGTTGATTTGTTTCTGTGTTGTGTCAACTTCCGCTTACCCGCAGGACTTAAATCGGGAAATATGTCCTGATCGACTCTCCAATCAATGGGTCAGTAATTCCCCTTTTCCCTCACCGGCTCTAAGGCGTCAATGTGAGGGGACGAGAATTAGTTAAGCCGATATATCGAGGTGGACTCACCTAGGTTTGTTCACTGTCTTCTTATCATGAGGCCAATCCGTTTTCATCCACCTACTACTCCTGAATGAGCAACCACACGAACCCAGGAATAATAAACTGAACACCTCACTTACTTGGCAGCTCCACTTCTCTTAGTTGTTTGCATTTGTTATTGACCTAGTCATTTAATAATCCTTGTTAGGATCATACGGACTTGTTTCATATAAAGCAGGAGTATTTGACTTTATTAATACAAATGGAAAACATTCATCAAATGTTATTAAAATACAATTACCTCTTTTCCAAACGTCCGTTGCTGTTGTCCGTCTCGAAGGAAAATAATGAGGTCTTATAAAATGACCTGGACTTAGTAAAAAGTCCCAAAAATAATAAAACAAAACCGAAAGAAACAAATAAAATAATTAAAGCAAAAATTGTCTTTCAATATTTTATTACAATGATAACAGGAATAAAAACAATTTTTAAATTCTTTAATGCGCGTTCGCCAAACACAAGGCGCAATTATAAATTTCAAAAATCAAGAATACAATAAAAATTAAAATTGATAAAATATAAAATGAAATAGAAAAAGGGAAATCCAACATAACTATTTAAACCTTTAAATAAAGCCTTCTAAGATTGATCACTTCTTCAAAGAGCTCAAGACCTAATTTTAAAATAAGACGTTTTTGGCTAAAAATAATTTGAAGATATGGAAGTGTGTTAAAATGGCTCCGTCCCTACACGCGATTAACCGTTCATAACTTCCTCTTAAACATCTTATTCAATAAAGCATTGTACATTACCCAATTTGGAGAGAAAAGTCCCGTTCGCAGCTAACAGCCAAAGGTCCTCCGTAAAAAACCTAAGTCCTATCACTCTGCTGTACGCTTTCTCTAACAACACACTCCTCACGGGTTGATCGCTTCACGACAAAGAGCTGAAAGCTCGGAGCCCCGATCGTTGCCAGGGGCAATCTTTTATAACCTTGGTTGCGTCACAGCATCTCCTTGGTAACGGTGGTCTTCCGCCAGTCGTTCCCGTCACTTGTAGTCTCTTCATAAATCCATGCGCTGAGATGAAGTAGGACGCCACATATGTTCATAGTCTCATACAAATGAGTAACAAGCGCGTAATATTGGAGCTCATTCTTTACACACAAGCATACACAGGAAACTGGTTACTAAGCTACGCACACCACAGAGCTTAGTCAGTTCCTGTTTAAACAAAAACACATTTCAGCTTACGTGGGGCTATATGCACTCATTTACACGTGGGGCAATACACTCATCCTACGCGGGGCACTACGCCATCTTACGTTGCCAAAGTCTCGGCTGCAATTCAATATGGAGCCAAAAAAGTCCCTATTACAATTCTAACGGTCCTGGCTCTTATTCGATATTTACAATCATCAAATCAATGACAATATGCGATAATATTCTTAACCAAACTATGCAAGCATGAATAATATGTAAATACATAGCATGTTAAATCCCAAACCTCTCAGGGAATCTCAACAGGTTGATTCTTTTTCATTTGTTACACATCTTGTATGGCAATGCTGAGAGAAAACATCTTTTCATACAGGCAATCATGACACTCAATGCAGTTACAGCAATCTTATCAGCGATAATAAACAGTATCGCATGTAATTAAAAGAAAAGAAAAGACAGCACAGTTTCACAGTGGCTTCAATGTGCTGTAAGCATTGATCCATATTTCAGGTTAACAATTGTCGAGTATAAATTGTATATTGTGTGTGCTATTACTCAATTCAGGATACCTTTGTTTATTTATTTAACCGTGGGGCTTTATCACTACAACGTGGGGCCACCTACCCTCTTTAACTTGTGGCTTGATAAGGTTCAAAATGTGGGGCTAGGACGAGGATCTTATCAAAACGTGGGGCTTACTTAAAGCTAACGTGGGGCTTAAGGCCAACCTGGGCCTCGCTAGGGATGACCTATACTTGCTAAGCAGGCGGCTCCGGTTGCTTAGGTTTGGCGGCATCTGGTGGTTACCTTGGGGTACTACACCCAGAGGCCAAAACATGATCATATCTGCCCTATAGACACCAATTCCTTGATCTTATGGACACCAATTGATCTCTAACTTTAGAATTGAGTTCAGTCCATAATTTGACATCTAAAAGTACATGATATGGTGCTCCATCTGACCCACTCGACTCCACTCAATTCGACACCCCCTCCTAGAGATCACAGGTGTCCCTCAGGCAAATCAGCCGCATATCCAACTCACCATCCAACCCCATCATCCACACCTCATCTACCCCACCGTCATCACCCAACGGAGACGCCGGGGAGTCAGAAGGCAAGGAGACGGGCGAAGGATCAGGGAGCGGAGACCACAGGCTGAAGCCATTCATCAGTAGGGAGGGCGACAACGCAGCCAACGAGCCCTCATCCTCGCTATGCTCAACCACCGGGTCATCAACTAGTGATGAAACCGCGGGGGAGACTGGTCTCAACAGTGGCATGATCTTACCAACTGGAGCCTCCTGTCGGGCGGCACTGGATTCCCCAGGCTCGTCAACCCGGTCCAGGGAGGGCGAGGGGGCCGTCTCAGGCGCGCAGGGTCGCTCCTCTCCAACTCGAACACCACCATACCTGGCACTCTCACCAGGTCTGGCCGTCTTCCTAGGAGTGGCGGCTACACAAAAGCCAGACGGGGTATTGAAAGTCAAGCGTCGAGCACCGTCAGGCAGGCGCCATACCATACGCATCAAAGGGACAGTGCTCCCGATGAATACACTTTCTTTGTTAACATGGTACCGTATATCTTTTATTGGACTTTGAACCAAACCTTCCAACTTACATGAGCCCGCGAGGTCAGCAAAGCCAGGCCATTTCCAAATTTTGCTCATAGCTGAATCGAAAAGATCACATAAATAAGTCATATAAAGCCCATCGGGTATAAGCCACATTTCCTCACCCACACCCTCTGGGGACAAAGGACAGCAGCAGTGCCCATAGAACACGTCTCCAACTACCCAGGCTGAGAAGAGAAGGAGATCGTTTCCACAAAAGACACACCGCGGCTCATCCTGGTTATCCTGGTAAACACACAAATACAATTCGACAATTCTTAAACCTGAGGAGAGCCGGCAAGATCGCGGCTCCCCATATGTACAGGTCGATCCTGATCTAAATGATCATCCGCACCCACTCTGTCGAGAGAATGCGGAATGCCACTACGCCGAGAGAGCGAGGGTGTGGTCGCTCTCCGAGTAGCGGAACCTTTTGGCGGGAGAGTAAAAAAAGCTGCATATGTAAAAAACCAAACTACTAAAACCAATTGGTCGACCAGGCGCAGCCAAAGGAGAATTGAAATTATTCCCCAAACTATACCCCATAAAGTTAGTTTAGCTGTTCGCCACATCCAAACCCTGCTGCCCGTAGCCACAGGATTTCGTTGAAGGCGAATCACCATATTCATAATATACAATGCCAATGCCATGGCAAATATGCCTTCTAATATAACTGCTCCATATAAAACTTCAAAAATCATGATAGAGGTTACATCTAAACAAACCCAGCACACCAAGAGGAATGTTTCAGCTACCCCTCTTGGAGTTTTATAATTTATTCTAATTCGGCCATGCATGTACACAATGAAGCATCCCAATCCCAGTGTGTATGTACAAAACACAAAGCGTAACACCAGTACCTTGGTAACAGCTATCACCAAAATAAAGGGTCGAGTTAACTGCCAAATGTCCCATTGTCCAGTACAGCAATAAAGAAGCCATATTATAAAAATCATCCAATATTCAGCTTCATTACTTACATTTTGAAGGGCGCCTGGTCTCCCTTTAGTACCATTAACCGAACCGCATGCCATGGTCATGTGTAGTTTTACTGTTCCGCCAAAAAGTGTCAGTGAGGATTGAGGAAGACAGGGCTGGTGTTTTTAAAATCGAGTCGATCCCGCCCTCTTTTGCAGCCCTTCCTCAATACTCAATAACCTCCTCTTCGACGCCCCTCCCCAATTTTCCTGTAGCTCATTGGCCAATAGCCGAGCTTTTACCATATTAGGTGAGGCTTTCTCTTTGTGTTCTCGACGAGGACATAGCGACAAAGATCCTCTTTTAACAAATACAAAAGCTATCACTGCCGCTAAAACAATTCCTAAACCTAGCAGGAACCAAAGTCCCACATCTTGTGCTAAATTTGACAGCCCGGTTTTTATACCCTGAAAAGCCGTCTCTGCCACATCTTCCACAACTTCAACGGCTGTTGTGGCCACAGTTTTAACTACACCCTTTATTGCCAATCCAATTCTCTCATACCAAGTACATACATGTTCCCCTTTATGATTGTATTCGTCACTGTGTCCACAATGCAGCCATTTTTCAGCAGGTTCGTGGCATGTGCCTGGGCCAAAAATTTTATTGAATCCCAACCAATCAAATCCCGTAACTATGTCTCCTGCACAGAGGGATTTTCTAAATGCATGTCCCTCTAAAATCTGCATAATGGAGTCAGGAGGCTTGGGGATAATTTTAAGTCCTACCATTTTAGACAATTCTTTATCATTGTCCCATCGCGCGCAGTAATCCCTTCCTACCGCTTGGCTACGAATCCATCTACTACTATTGTCTTTAATCCACACCGCTCCCTCAACATCAGTATATTCTGCGTCGCGGTAACGTGGAGTACAAAAATTCTTAAACCGGGAAACTTTATAACAAGGTACACGTGCTAATACAATTGTACAGTTTTTAAAATCTTTCCCGGAACTACCTCCCGTACACACCATCTCCCATGGCCTTGGATTAGCGTATAAGGTTGGTCTTTCACTGTCAGGCCAAATGTCATTCTCTTTAGAATATACTGTCGCCATATATTGATATTTAACCCAATAATTTTCTGACTTTCCTAAGCAAGGTAATACATCTTTTTCCATTTCATCTTTATTGAGTCCCCACCACGTCTTACTCTCGTCTCTCGTATGTATTTCTTTCCAAGCTTGTAACACCCCTTTAATCGTTAAGTTTGTTTTTAACCCTGTACAGTTATAAATCCAATGAGTAAAAGGTGGCGTTCCCATTTCCACCAAGGGGCATCGCGGCGAAATACCACTTATCCATTCCTTCCCTTCCAATCTGTTAAACATTCTTAGTGCTACACATTGATCAATTTTATCAAAATCACCCTTCGGAACATTATGTAAATCATCCGGCGTAGGAATGCGTTGAGCCCACATTTGTACCCGCCTTATATTCAGTACAGTTATTTTCACAGTCTTATTAAAGGTTGATTCCAACACGTACGTATCCCTTTTCCATATCCATGGAAAAGAGTTATTCAACCACTCTTCGTGTTTCACTTTTATCTTCTTTTCACATAGTGCGTTTTTAACACTCATTGCAAAAAGGTGAGTAAGCAAGGTACTCGCGTCACCTCTTAACCCTCCTTCGGGGAGGGTAAGACTACTACCGCTATCCGCAAAGCAAAACATGTGGTAGGGCACGGGACAATACCTCATCATATTCCAATCACAATGGCTATCATTATAATACAACTGGGCTTTACTTAACCTAACCCTGCATCCCGGCCGTTTCTTTATTACTTTACTAACTTTATTTATTTTATTTATTACTTTTATTGGAGGTGTAATTGGTGGGGTCCTCCTAGACGTATTCCTTCCAAAAATAGTCGCGGCGTATACCATCCTACGTAATCTATTATGTGACCGGGTCTTATTTAACCTAACTCTGTACCTCGGCCGTTTCTTTTTAACTTTCCTTGGTGGGGGCTTTTTGAGCCCCTGCATTCCAAGAAATTTCGGTGAGGCGAAAATCATACGTTTAAAACGTGGGGCAAAAACTTCAATCGCCCTCGGCTTTCTAAATTTTTTAAGCCTTCGTTGATGAAAAACTAAAGGGTACTTACCCGATGCTGGAGTCGGAGTACCTGGCAGGTAATCACCGGTCCCGTTGGCCCCTGGTCCTTCAATGGTCCCGTTGGTTTCTGGTCCACTGCATCTAAAAGTTAAACAGCTCCAACATGGTTCCCATTCCGGCCGAAGCTCGGTACAAGTGTCATTTCGTGGGGCCGCTGGAATTCCGAAATCCGGGTCGTCAGGGTCTGTCTCTAACCAGTATCCTCCTGTCGCATCTGGCAACCTTGCACAATATTCATTAACGTACCAAGAAGGATCTCCTTCTCCAATCTGGACCCAGTTATTTCTAACAAATCTTTGCTCTAGCTTCTTCAAGCATAACAAAGTAATATTGACTATAGAGTCGTTCGCTGTGCTATTAATCCGGTAAACTACTCGAACTTTACACTTACTCTTTGAATTTACAGGGTACGTCGTGCTCCTTTTCAAAATCTTCACCGATTCATTATATGTTTGACTGGATTTGCTGCGAAGGTAGGAATTCACTAGGGTGGTTCTCTCCTCCCTCCATTGCCTCTCACAAGGAATATCCGCTCCGGCACCGCAGGCTTCCCTCTGCGGTCCTTTACTTCTCTTCCATTCTTCACTGACATGCATTACCTCCACTTTCCAGCACGTTTGGTTGGCTATTTTAGTGCTGCCATACCGTACGTCGACCAAGTCGATGGGATTAATCGGAGCCATGCTGTCGAAGCTGAACCTTCGCCTTCTTTGCGCTCGCAGCCCCAACAAACAATAAATCAATGTTATTACTATCAAGCAAAGTATGGTGGCCAGCCATACCCTACCGTACGCCCAGCGTCGTCTTCGACGGATGACAGGAACGTTCATGTAAACTCTGTCATCTTCAGGTTGTTCATGAAAGGTGTCCAATGGGTCCTCAAACACCGTGGGGCTACCCCCATATGTAGGAATCTCATAGGGGTTCTCAACCCTGTCCCTACCGTTGCCACCACGCTCTGGCTGGCGTGTAATTGTTCCTATATTGGCGTAAACATGCGGCTCTCCTCTTACCTCTAGAGTCAAAGGGTGAGGCAAGTTTAAAGTCGCAGGTCTAGGTATCTCATACAACGGGGTATCATAACTAGGAGGACCCAGTCCTAGGTCCTCAAACCTCACCCTGTTCCTGGCTGAACAAAGTCGTCCAGGTATCACTAATTTACCCCCGCTGTCGCCAAAACTTTGATCTTCCTCCATCGCTTCCTCGTAGCTACGTTTCATACTCTCTACTGACGGTTCTATCTTTTATGGACTACTAAGCTCCAAAACCACATCAGCTCCTCCCTCTTTTCTGGGGGTTGGCCTCTGTGGGGCAAAGCAAGTCCTACAATGCTTCGTTACACAATTATCTTATTCTATTTTTAAATTGTTTCTACATTCCACTGAGCCAAATACATTTTAATTTTAAACAAAAGGGGTTTCCAAATTCACTAAATTATGCCCAATTTATCCCGCACCTCTTAATCTTTCTAACTACTTACCTTCATCATATTTGGCCCTCAATTCAGCCATTCTTTCTTGCATATGATTTTGTCGAAATACCTGGTAATCAAACAATAGGGCCGTTGAGGGTCCTGGTGACTCCTCCTGCTCAAGGTTCGCGGGGGTCTGGTTGGACCTCTGTATTTTGGCCTCAGCTTCCTCGATTCTTTTTTCCAATTTCTTAATTATCTCCCTCATTTCATTTTGCTCAGCGATTCTTTCCTGAGAACGCTCAATTAAAGACAACCAATGTGGCCTAAATTGCCCAATATCTACTAAAAAATTGTTCAACGCCGGTACAAATGCTCCTAAAAAATGTTCTAATAATTGTCTATGTGTCTCTAATCTAGTTACTCTAGTCTTTAGCTCAGCAATCTCACCTTCCATCTCCTTTCGTTGCTACTTCTCAGCGGATGAAGAGGGCTGTGGGTCCTGGTGCCTGTTCCAAAAGCGTGACAGGACCCCCTTAAGGACCTTGTGCTCCTTCACCTCATCAGCCTCGCTATCCTCGCTCGCTTCGCCTTCGTACCCTTTACCTTCTGGCTCCTCCTCGTTAGAGGAGGGGCTCTCACTTACCTCTGGCTTTTCCCTCCACTCCGTTCCCGACCCTGCGGCTGGAGTTTCCGGTACAACTCCCTTTTCCGGTTGCTCCTGTTGAGGAAAAACGGACTGGGGGGCTTTTATACACATTTCTGCCAATTTTTTCCATTTAGGTGCATTATTATACCGCCATGGATTTTTCTCACAAAATTTAGGGCATCCACGCAAAGACCAATGCTTTTTGTGGTCGTCTAACACGTTTCCTTCTCCGGTACAACCCGGATAGGGACACCCTTTCCCCTTATACTTCTTCGGGCGACCCCTGAGGTCAAAGTCTCCCTTCGACCTGGGTGCCTTGTGTTCATCCTCTTCTAATGAACTCACATAACAATATTCCAGCTCTCTTGTGGCCACCTGAGCCAATGCCAACAACTTCTCATTACCCTTAGGCTTTACTTCTTCATCTCCACTCTCACTACTATGCCTTCTTGTCGGCCTAGTACCAAAGTATTCTCCATTAAAAGTACAGTTGGGGTGTAACCGTTTGGCTTCCTCCTCTGTACTCATTGACACTGCCATCCCTAACGAGTATATTCCCTCGTAGGGTTTCATAGCCATCATTACTTTTATTTTCAACCAATATATCGGGTCCCCCAAAACCCATCGTCGCGGCATCGCTGGACTCACTTTTACTATTACTGTTTTAGCTTTATATTCCATTCTATCCAATGTAGTCTCTTTTACTATATGACTACCTTCCATAGCGCTAATATTCACTGCTTTCTCTTGCGGGACATCCGGCAATGTTTCCATTGAAATGTCCCCTCGAGCCAAAGCAATATTGATTAGCGTGGGCCAGGGGGATCTTGGTTCCCCCCCACTTAACACAGGTTCAACGTGAACTAAAGTTGGCACCGCTTCCGAGCCAACAATTAATGGAGCCAAGCCATACTTACCTCCATGCGGTGGCCAGTTGTTGTAGAGCAGTGCCTGGAACCCCGGGTCGCGAGTCCTCTCGTTCACTTCCATCGGCCAATAGGTCAGCAAATCGGAACTTAGCGACTTTATCAAAGTTTCTGCTCCAGTTAACTGCCATCCCTCGGCCTCTCCTGCTCTCACTAGTGAACCTTTTCCCATTCTCATCCTACAATGTAGGCAATACAGTATGCTCTCCCCGTCCCACAAACATTCACAATGCTGTGCCTCGGTATTCTCTTGCGGGGCTAAGTCCCACTGAGCATACGCTTTTATCCTAGGTAGGCTTTTTACTCTACAGTATCCACACACCTGTATTTCAAGCACTTTAGCCGGGCCTATTTTACTCAGGTCTGGCTTAAAGCCATCTACCCAATACTTATTGGCTATATTCCACTGTCTCCTCAACTCCTCGTTTCCACTGCAAATTACACAGGTCGAGACAGCCGGTTGCCAATTAAAATCTTCCACTCTATTACTAATATATCCTCTCACTGCATTCGTCCAAAGAACAAATGCCTTACCGACCATTATCACCTTCTCCGTCCTCCGCACGATGACAGCTCCCTTCATCATGACGAGCCTGACAAAGTCCGGCGGGACTGGTTCCATTTTTAATTATTTGTCTTACTCCTTAACTTCAGGCTGAATTAACTGGTATCGGTTTTAGCTGCTCTACCCCTTGGACTCCCTTCTTCTTCAGTCGCACTGTATTTCTGTCTAAAACTTCTTCAACGATGTCAAATTGGTCATATTTCGCTTTCACTGCCTGACTATCAGAAGGACTATGAGATTTTATCCACACTCTCTGTCCTACCTGAAATGGGCACTTTCCCTTTTGAGGGTGTTGTGTGCCTTGCATCCGTCCTACCTCAAGTGCGACAAAGGGGCGCTGGTTCAATTCCTGCGAAGGGGAAGGTCTATCTGCTCTGCTCCTCCCATTCAAATCCTTGACCAACTCCACCAATTTCTCACTCCATTCTTTTCCATTAGCATTTTTCCCAAGCCAACTTTTAACTAGACCAATGGTCCTTTCAGCCACGCCGTTAGCTTGAGGGGTGTAGGGCGGCGAATAAGTTCTTACTATTCCCCACTTCTGACACCACCTGTCTATTGTAGCGTTTTTGAAATGAGTTCCATTGTCAGTTCTTAATTCTCTCGGTATGCCTAACCACATACAACCCTCTTCTAGTGTTTTCAGCACGCTATTAGCATTCGCATTACGTACAGCTTTTAAACCAAAATGTCCTGACATCGAATCAACAAGCACAATAAGATATTTCTCACCTTTAGTGCCGCTTACTCCCATGGGGCCTGCTACGTCCATGCAAACTGATGCCCATGGAACAGTGCTTTTAATCGTCAATCCGTCCACTCGCTGTCCTCGGCGTCCTGCATTATACTTATTACACAACTCGCAATTTCGTATAACTGAACGAATTTTCTTTTCTGGGATCCAAAGTTCCAGTTTCTCCAACTCTCTTTTGGTGGGCAAGGCACCTCCGTGGCCTAGCGCTTCATGTACGGCCTTAGTCACCTCACACACAAACTCATTCGGGACCACTTTTCCTCCTTTGGGAGTATTGTCCCATTTTTCTGCTCCTACAATTACCAATCTTCTCTCTTGGACGTATTTATCTATTTCATCATTACCTCTCCAGTGAGCCCCCTCCTTGACGTGGGCTCTCTGGTGAACAACATCGATAGTCATATTCAACCTTAACTCGGCTATTTTCTTCCACAACTCAGCATGAGCAATTTCTCTACTCCTCGCTCCTTCAAACCCATTTTCTTCCCAAATGGATAAGTCTTCTTTGAGCGCCTGAGCACAATAGTGACTATCGGTTATAAGTCTTACTCGACTCACGTGTAATCTTATGGCCTCTAACAATCCTTCTAACACCGCTGTAGCCTCTCCTGCTTGGGCACTGCCAGGAGTCTGACCTTTTCGGCGGCATACCTCTTTACCATTGTGTTTCAGGATGAAGCCCCAGTGGGCATTCTGGTCTTCACCCTTTTTAGAACCGTCTGTGTATAAAACCCATTCATATGGCTTCTCCTCACTATTTACAGTTTTCGCCTGTTTTTTAGATATGGATTTTGCTGGTCCTATCTCTAAATCGGGGTCTAGCAGGATATCTTCCCACCTTCCCCATCTCACATTAGTCGCTTTAGTACTTTCTAATGTGTCTTTACGCAGGTAGCGATGTACTTGACTCTGCGTAACAACTTTTATGCCTTGTCCCTGGGCTAAGTCTTTTAATGTTCCCCAATATTTAGCAAGAACCGCTAATTCTCTCTCCTCCTGGGGAAACTTTTTCTCAACATTATTTATAGTGTAAGTCCACAATGTTACCAAGCCAGCACCTTCATTACTAACGCTTACCATTGCATTATCCTCATCACATTGAATTTCGGCTACTAACCTAACTTCCAAACTTCTCGGCTCAAGGCGTATAGCATTTTTTACTGCGTTTTTGAGCCCTTCTAAATTTTCTTGGTCTTTAGCCGACCAGGGCCAATCCTTTGTTTTCTTTTCATTAGGATTTTTGCGCAATCGGGCATAAAGGGGTCTCGCAAATTTCTGATAAAACGGAACATGATCTCGAACATAATTACACAATCCTAATATTTTCTGCAGTTCGTTCTCGGACGTTGGCGGCAAAATTTGTTCTATTTTCTCTCGATACGCTTGCGACAGCCCCAAGTCTTCAGACACTTGGAATCCCAAGTAATCCACCTGAAACCTGGCAAGCTGACATTTTTTTAAGATTTAGCTTCAATCCCGCCGCCGTCACTCGCTCGATTACGGCCTGCAAAATTTCCAAATGTTCCTCCTCCGTGTCACTAGCAATGAACACATCATCAATGTATACTGTGACAGGGAGACCTTCCAAAACATGCAAGACAGCTGATTGAAATACGTTCGGGGAATTTTTATATCCCTGCGGCAAGCGCTGCCAAACGTATGCTTTTCCTTTATGCGTAAACGCTGTTTTCCCTTGTGATGCTTTGGCAATTCTCAGGGAAAAGAATCCATTTGCAAGGTCAATACATGATTTATACTTTTTTACTCTTAATGTTTTTAAAGACGCCTGGGGGTTTATGAGGCTCGCTCGGTTAGCCACCGTACGGCGGTTCAAAGCCTTGAAGTTAATGACTGGCCTCCAACCCCCTCCTACCGCTTCAGGTTTTTTAACAGCTTGAATTGGGCTATTGGTAATCGGGTTTAGCTCTTCACGAATAATACCAAGTGCTAATAATTCTTTTACAATTACCTCCATTTCGGCAACTGCTCCGGGGTTGAGGGGATACTGCCTTACGGGCGGATGTACCCCTCCACTAATAGTATGCATGTATTTTGCTCCTAAATCACCGCAATCATTTTTAAAATGTGCGATAGCGGCTTTGTCTAAAATTTCACCTAATTTCTTTTTCCCTTCCAGTGTTAACACACTGTCTTGGATTTGTTGGGCTTTTACGGCTGGTACATCTACTGACTTATACCATTCTTGATCAAGTATTACTTTTGTAGGGCCTACTTTCACTAATTTCGGTTTTAGTTTTTCCCATCTCTTTTTCGCAACCTGCTTTTTATTTCTAGACTTTTTCATTTCTTCTGCATCTTTTAACGTCAACAAATTGTGAGGTCCTACTACCCACACAATTCCCTTCCAAATTCCTACCGGCATTTTGGCAATCGAGCCATCAGCTACCATTACTTGTAGGTGTCCGATTTGTTTTAAGGCTCTACGGGTCATGGACACCTCAGCCCCTGTGTCTACTAAATAGGGTACTCCCTCCACCTTAGCATAAAGGTTATTCCCTACTCTGTAGACTCCTTCTAGGGTGACCCGTGCCTCTGTCTCCATTATTTGCCAGGCCCCCCGGAGGCCGCAGCCTTGCGCGCCTCGAGGAAGGCCTTCCTTTCTTCTGGGTTTAGTTTGTCAAATTCTTCTTTGGGCATGTATGCCGGACCTGGTCTTCGCACCGCTGGCTGTTGTCTTGGTTGGGGCCTCGTCTGCTGTCCTGGCTGAGTGGCTGGTCTCTGATTTCCACTCATTCTCTGTTGCTGAGGTCTCACATAGGGGACAGTCTGAACTGGTCGCTGAGCTCCCTGCTGGACTTGCTGTTCGTTCCCTCGGGTGCGACTAGCGATTGGTCCGGTTCTCCTCTTCTCAGCGTTATGCTTATTCAGGCGATCCCACTTCTTAACTGAGGCTTCAATTTTCAGCGTCGTGCTATTTGGAGCCATTTTCACAAAGACAGCTTCGTTCCCTTTGTCCTTAACAATCATCCGCAGCACTTTGATATACCTATTTGGCGATATAACTTCTTTAATTTTGTGCCACACGTTTAGCAGTGAAACGTCCCTTTTGAGTTGCTCTATAGCCCTATTAATATGGGCATCTTCATCTTCATCTTCGCCATCCACCCACCTTTCGTAGACCTGTTGTGGTGTTTCGTTTGGTCCGACGGGGCTAGCGATGATGTACTGAAGCCATAGCTTCTTTGCGCCATCTCCTCCTGGCGCGTCCCTAATCATAGGCCATGTCTCAACTAAATACTCTTTAGCTGTTTCTAGCCTACTTTTTTGGCGAACCAACTCCTTTAAGGTCTTAAATTGTTGCACATCACCCTCTATGTCGTGTGGCTGATTTATTGGGTTTGGTACTATTGTAGTTGATCCCAACTGTGTCATATATTGGGTCTGTTGGTTAAAGGAGGCTCTCGGGGCAGCTGGTACTGTTAAGGTAACCGCTGCTCCATCATTATCCGAATCTGAATTTAAATCATCGTCGGCTCTCAGCTCACATTTTGCTTTATCATTTATTGCTTTTTTGAGCCGTCTTAACATAAAATCATGTGCCACCGCCACGTAACCTTCCCTGAAATTCTTAGTCAGGTCTTGGTGAGCAAGTAATGTGGTGTATGGCGGAGCCTGTAAAATGTTAACAGCCTCGCGATAAGTTATTCGCATAGTTAGAGGCATTTTACTATCTAGCTTATTGAGCCAGGCCGTTGGATAAGGGCGATTTACTTGCCCTGCCTCGGGTATGTACGCTTTTCGCCCATCCTTTGTCTCGATCCATCCCAGGCTAACATCCCTAGCTATCCTTTCTGAGGACCGGTACACATCAAACGTGGGTTGAGGGTTCTTCTTTCTTCTATTCACCGGTCTTGTTACTATTTTTGGACTCCGGCCAGGGTTGGCCGGGTCATCGTCTTCTGACGAGGTTGAGTCCCGGTCTTCATCAGCGGGATTAGCGCCAATCGCGGTCGGAACAGGAGCTTGCTCTCCACCGTCTTCCTCTTCGCTCCCATCTTCTGGCAGGGGCACCGGCATCATGGGGGGTCGTCCCGGAAAGGGGTCCCGCGCTGTTCCAGGGGTAGACGTGACGGGGCTAAAGGTTACTGTTCCCCTCGGGGCTTTGCTTTTCCCCTTCGGGGCCTGTCTGCTCGGTCCCGCTCGCTCTTCATCCTCTACCACCCGGGCAGCTCCTGACATCCCTCCACTTACCGGGGAAGGCACGGGAGTTGTTTTAACTGGGGATGGTGACTGGGGTGAGTCCCTGAGTTCTCCGGTTATTGTTTGCTGGAGCTGGCGTCGTTCACGATCCATCTGCCTAGTACGGGTTAAAATCTCATCTGTCACTGATTTAACTCGCTCCTCTCTCTGCTTTTTTGATATTGCTACCACAAATTCTACTCCCGATGGTGTTGTCACGGGAGTCTTAGCTCTTAAGGTGAAGGCCGCCACAGCTATGGACTCGGCCTGTTGCCACTGCATTTTCCCAGTTTTAATCCAATTTACATCTATTACTATTCTCTCCGCTCCCTCACCTAGCGCTTTGTCAACCCCTCTCTCCAATGCTTTTGCCATTTCGTCCGCATATTGTGACTGCTCGCTTTTAGGGTTCCACTCTGTCCCTGGCACGTGAATTATCATGCCATAGGGAGTGTTCCCGCCACTAGTTTTTGCCGCTATTATTGGCCGCTGATAATTTTTCTGTAATTCCTGTTTAACTTCTAATTCATATTCCTGTCCTGCTTCCTGCCTTAAAATGTTCCTAAGCGCTTTACTATGTGGTTTTAATGATCTATCTGTAATTATCACAATAGCATCCCCTTGTATTTGCCAGGGGCTCCCCACATAGTGACACAATACCACTCCATTCCCGATTGAAACCTTTTTAGTTTCCTCCGGCAGCCCGCCAAGGGCCGCCGTTCTTATCAGGGGAGTCATTCTCACAGTTATCCCTGAGCTTTCATTCTCCGATGCTCCTGCGTCCTCCTCTACTGGGACACATGAGCCCGTATCATAAAAGCCCTCTTCACTAGCGGCTTCAGCAAACCGCTTCCCTGCCTTTTGGAGCTCTTTCAACTCCGGTTGTTCCCAAAGGTTGAGGCTTAAAGCTTCAGTCTCCTTGGGATTTGCCAATTCCACCTTTAAGTGCATTTTCTCGGCAAGGGATTTTATCGTCGGGTCCCACTGGACTCCGGTACTAACCACTTCCATCACATTATACACATCCAACAACATAGACCACCAGTGGACCCAAAGGCCCACCGTCCCAGAGGTGCATCCCTCCTGGGGGTGGTTCACCACTACTGTTGCTATGCCCATTATTTCGGGAAATTCACTCACAAACATTCCCGTTTCCTTCACCGCCCTTTCCACCTCGACTGCGAGGTCTGTCGGACGGATCGAAGGGTTGTTTATCTCCAGGTGCCTTCTGGCTCCTGGTGGCCATCGATCTACACCTTCACCCAGCAGCATAACTACTACTGGTATATCTACTTGTTCTAGAGGTCGGAATTCAGGCTTTAATCCTGCTCCCCTCTCCGTAGGGCTGGGGGACTTTTCCCTCCCATTTTTCCCTATTAATTTTTCCATTACTTCACTAGCGTGTTTTATAGCCCGCTTTGCTTCTTATTGTAGGAGTTGAGCTATCTATTTCCGAAGCCTACCCGTGCGCTTTGGGTTACAGGGACGTACTATAGCTCCCGGTTACTCAGCTCCGTACCCGTGTACGTTGCCTCTACTTCTATCGGGACTACCGCGTTCGGGTTTCCTACCTTTACTCGTCGGCGGATGTCCTCTCTCAAACGGTGGGGTGTATTGTCCTTCCAAATCGGTTGTAATCCACTCCGCTTCCCTTCTTCGGGCTGTGACTGTCTTCTTGTGCCAATGGACACTCCTGCCAAAACCGAAAAAGGCTGCTTCCACTAGAACATTAGTCTAGTGGAAACACCTACCTTCTCTCCTTAGTTCTCGACGACTTTCTTCTTGTGCCAATGGACACTCCTGTCAGAACCGAAAAAGGCTGCTTCCACTAGAACATTAGTCTAGTGGAAACACCTACCTTCTCTCCTTAGTTCTCGACGACTTTCTTCTTGTGCCAATGGACACTCCTGTCGGGAACCGAAAACTTAAAATTTCCGCAAAAATACAAGGAGGAAAGGCAGGGGATGGGGGATCAAGGTTATGCCTGTAGCGGCGGCAGCCTCGGTCAATGGGTCCGCTATCAAAGAAAAGGGACCATAAATATTTTCGGGCACCCCGCAATAACCAAGCAAAGAATATGGTAGATTTGCTATAAATGGATATCTACAATAACAAGCCACTCAAATGGGCAACCGCACCCAATATGGAAGGCCTAAATACCGTAGACCATAGTTTATCATTAAACTACTAAAGGAGACTGCTTCTCTCCGAGCAGCTCTTCACCCTCAACTCTAACTGTTCAAGCCCTCCTCCTCTTTGTGGGCGGGCTTGAACCACCCCTTGACTCAGCCCCTCCCTCAGGAATGCGCGGTGCAGCGCGCTCTACCAGGTACACTATCAGTACCTTCACAGCCGACCGAAGCAGCAGGTCGCTGTAAAAGCTCATTCACTTTGAATGGCTCTCTCACACTCAGCCTCTGTTTGAGTGTAAGTCTCCTGGGGGGCCAGTCACCGTTCCTTTAACACAAAATAGTACAATCAACTTCAATTCAAAAATCACACTAGTTTTCCACAATTAAAGCAGTTCTTTTCCATGAAACATTTTCATCAAAGAGACTAATTTTGTGTTAGCTCAGGGTCGTCTGACATGACAATTTATCAGCGAGTTCGCCGTCAACTCCAAGCACGGTGCCCCCGGCTCAGAGTTGCGCTCACTCGGGTTCCTGTTTGGGCTTCGATCGACCCCGATTTTGACAAAAATGAGTCAATCGTCGCCCCACGTTGGGCGCCACATGTCAACTTCCGCTTACCCGCAGGACTTAAATCGGGAAATATGTCCTGATCGACTCTCCAATCAATGGGTCAGTAATTCCCCTTTTCCCTCACCGGCTCTAAGGCGTCAATGTGAGGGGACGAGAATTAGTTAAGCCGATATATCGAGGTGGACTCACCTAGGTTTGTTCACTGTCTTCTTATCATGAGGCCAATCCGTTTTCATCCACCTACTACTCCTGAATGAGCAACCACACGAACCCAGGAATAATAAACTGAACACCTCACTTACTTGGCAGCTCCACTTCTCTTAGTTGTTTGCATTTGTTATTGACCTAGTCATTTAATAATCCTTGTTAGGATCATACGGACTTGTTTCATATAAAGCAGGAGTATTTGACTTTATTAATACAAATGGAAAACATTCATCAAATGTTATTAAAATACAATTACCTCTTTTCCAAACGTCCGTTGCTGTTGTCCGTCTCGAAGGAAAATAATGAGGTCTTATAAAATGACCTGGACTTAGTAAAAAGTCCCAAAAATAATAAAACAAAACCGAAAGAAACAAATAAAATAATTAAAGCAAAAATTGTCTTTCAATATTTTATTACAATGATAACAGGAATAAAAACAATTTTTAAATTCTTTAATGCGCGTTCGCCAAACACAAGGCGCAATTATAAATTTCAAAAATCAAGAATACAATAAAAATTAAAATTGATAAAATATAAAATGAAATAGAAAAAGGGAAATCCAACATAACTATTTAAACCTTTAAATAAAGCCTTCTAAGATTGATCACTTCTTCAAAGAGCTCAAGACCTAATTTTAAAATAAGACGTTTTTGGCTAAAAATAATTTGAAGATATGGAAGTGTGTTAAAATGGCTCCGTCCCTACACGCGATTAACCGTTCATAACTTCCTCTTAAACATCTTATTCAATAAAGCATTGTACATTACCCAATTTGGAGAGAAAAGTCCCGTTCGCAGCTAACAGCCAAAGGTCCTCCGTAAAAAACCTAAGTCCTATCACTCTGCTGTACGCTTTCTCTAACAACACACTCCTCACGGGTTGATCGCTTCACGACAAAGAGCTGAAAGCTCGGAGCCCCGATCGTTGCCAGGGGCAATCTTTTATAACCTTGGTTGCGTCACAGCATCTCCTTGGTAACGGTGGTCTTCCGCCAGTCGTTCCCGTCACTTGTAGTCTCTTCATAAATCCATGCGCTGAGATGAAGTAGGACGCCACATATGTTCATAGTCTCATACAAATGAGTAACAAGCGCGTAATATTGGAGCTCATTCTTTACACACAAGCATACACAGGAAACTGGTTACTAAGCTACGCACACCACAGAGCTTAGTCAGTTCCTGTTTAAACAAAAACACATTTCAGCTTACGTGGGGCTATATGCACTCATTTACACGTGGGGCAATACACTCATCCTACGCGGGGCACTACGCCATCTTACGTTGCCAAAGTCTCGGCTGCAATTCAATATGGAGCCAAAAAAGTCCCTATTACAATTCTAACGGTCCTGGCTCTTATTCGATATTTACAATCATCAAATCAATGACAATATGCGATAATATTCTTAACCAAACTATGCAAGCATGAATAATATGTAAATACATAGCATGTTAAATCCCAAACCTCTCAGGGAATCTCAACAGGTTGATTCTTTTTCATTTGTTACACATCTTGTATGGCAATGCTGAGAGAAAACATCTTTTCATACAGGCAATCATGACACTCAATGCAGTTACAGCAATCTTATCAGCGATAATAAACAGTATCGCATGTAATTAAAAGAAAAGAAAAGACAGCACAGTTTCACAGTGGCTTCAATGTGCTGTAAGCATTGATCCATATTTCAGGTTAACAATTGTCGAGTATAAATTGTATATTGTGTGTGCTATTACTCAATTCAGGATACCTTTGTTTATTTATTTAACCGTGGGGCTTTATCACTACAACGTGGGGCCACCTACCCTCTTTAACTTGTGGCTTGATAAGGTTCAAAATGTGGGGCTAGGACGAGGATCTTATCAAAACGTGGGGCTTACTTAAAGCTAACGTGGGGCTTAAGGCCAACCTGGGCCTCGCTAGGGATGACCTATACTTGCTAAGCAGGCGGCTCCGGTTGCTTAGGTTTGGCGGCATCTGGTGGTTACCTTGGGGTACTACACCCAGAGGCCAAAACATGATCATATCTGCCCTATAGACACCAATTCCTTGATCTTATGGACACCAATTGATCTCTAACTTTAGAATTGAGTTCAGTCCATAATTTGACATCTAAAAGTACATGATATGGTGCTCCATCTGACCCACTCGACTCCACTCAATTCGACAGTTGCCCTGGCAACGAGGGAATTATTGATTGATTGAACAAGCCTCAACATAATTGAGACAAAAGTCAACATTTGCAATCAAAAGCAACTCTTGCGCACGCACGCGCACACATATTTGAAGGGAGTGAAATTTGTGGCGTCAGCAGCAGCAATTTGGCCGACGCCCCCGAGGGAAGCGTCGCCGCTGACATTTTGTTGAAAGCCATAAAACGGCTCCAGCCAATTTCCGCTTGAATTTCACATCCCGACTTTGATGAGGACACTAAATGACGACACAACGAGGCACGTTACATGATAAGTTATACGACGACACAACGTGCACGTTACACGACAAGTTTGCAACAAACGACGACACGTGTGTTACACGACAAGGTTGCAAGCTGAAAGTTTGCCGTACTTGATCGCAACGACACGCGCAAGTCAAGTTTTTGCAGCGAGGCAGGCAGACGGACGATCGCGACGGCCGGCGGCAAAGAACTGGATTCGGCGGCAGCAGAGAAAAGAAGATCCGGGTTCGACCTTGAGCGGCTTCCCCGAGGACGAAGCGCTCGTTGGAGCAAATGCGTTTTGGGCGGCGACAGACGGAGATGGACGCGCTCGCGCTCTCTCGCTCGCCGCAACTTGATCAAATATGATCAAGCATGAAGTACATTACAAAGGTAATGTGAATTTAAAGCCACTTCCTTTCATTACCAAAGAGTCAGCCGGCGCTGGCTCGCTGGCCCAATTTATGAGGCCCGCTTCCTCAATCTAATAGAAGGATTCAGGTGTTACTAATGGAGCGGCCGCCGAGGTAATAGACGGCGCATAATGTGGACTGATGCAGTGCCGCCGCCGCCGCCGCCGCCGCCGCAGCAGGAAGACTCAGACACAAAAGTTGGAGAGCACCTCTGTCATGCTTTCAGTTGAGTTTTGTCTTTTTGTTCTGTTTTCCTTGTCAGTCTCGTCAAGCATCGTCATATCCACCTGTGCTTGCGTGCCCTTCCTCAGGTGTCAACCAATCAGCATCCTCCGTCACTTAATTGTGTCTTGCCCAGGTGCATCTCATTGTGTCAATTAGTGTGTGTATTGAGGCCCCGTTGACACGAAACCCCGCTTCAGTATCCGCAAAAGTTTCTTAGCGTTTGGGCAGTTTGTCCACACGGCGGCGCCGATTCGAAGCTTGAAAATTGATCACTTTTGGAAGAGGGCTCCAGAGTGGAAACATTTCAAAACGTATGTTCCAATGTGGATACCGTAGCAGGATAGATACTCCTCTGGTGATTGCGCACCAAGCGTATGACAATCTGTCAACAACAATGGCGGCTGGCCGTGTCGTCATCGTGGTTTTGCTCAACCTCCTTAGCTGGTTTATCCTTTGACAGCAAATGTTTTGCGTGATGTCCTTGAACCACCCACCATTGTCACTTCTCCTGTGTTGTGTAGGTGTCACTGATCTGTATACATTACTGGATAGCCGATAGTCCATAGGTGTTTCCAAATTCACAAGGCTGGGTCCTCCGAAGGCCAGTTTGTCGGTCGCATGACGTCACTTCCTACGCAACTCGACCGCACGCTGTGTCCAAAATCACGCGGCCCTCGAATCCTGCCCTCGCATTTTGCCCTCGTATCCATGTAGATGGGGCCCGAACGAAGGCTGCATTCGAGCAACCTTCGCAACGCCCACAATCTGGCATTCTTCTACTCAGATGTTCCGTGATTACGGTGGAGCAATTATGCGACGACGGAAACTCCTGAAAAAGCACCGTGTTGAATATTTCGCATAATTACATCGGCATAAATTCATCTGCTTTCAGTTTGTGCTTTCAGTTAATTATGGACCCCGAAATTACATTCCTTCTATATTTTTTTATTGTATATATTCTTTTTGAGGAAGAGAGGAGAGCCAAATTCCCTCATCGGCGTGTTGTCCTTTTGAAAAAAATAAAGTAAGTTCTACCTCAGCCTCTTCATTCTATTATCAGTATTTACAGGTTTCATATGGATATAATTGTAACGTTTCTGATCTGCTCATAATATAGCCAATTACATAAATCATAACCTCAGAAATAATTTTTAATTACAAGTAAGCAATATTCAATGCAATGATAGACAACAGAAATAATTGTATACATTCAAAAATAAAATGTTTCATTATGTGACCATAAGATGTTCTCATAATGGCAAAAACACTTCACCATACTACTACAGGGTTAAGGTCAGATACATTTCTTATAAACACGTCAGTAAATCCATAATATTAATGCAAGCAGATTAAAGAATAAAAAAGAAAACCCACACACACACTAACTTGTTTTCATGTTTTATTTAAAAACAAACAAACAAACAAACAAAACAGCCGAGAAACCCATACTGCAGGATGAACCTGAGTGTGCCAGTGCTGGACCGTTTCTTCAGCGGAGAAGATTTGCAACCAGACTTTCGCCTGAGCAGGGGCTCATTTGAAGGGCTGCTCAACCTCTTGAACCAGGACCGGCGGCATGGATGGGGTGCGGAGATTGAGATCCTAGTTTTCCTCTTCTGGCTGGCGAGTGGGACATCATATCGGGTGGTGTCACAAGCTTTTGGGGTGCCAAGGTCCACGGTCCACTACATCATCCACCGGGTCACTCAGGAAGTGGTGGCTCTTGGCCACCAAGTCATCCACTTCCCCAACACTGCAGAGGAACTTCAGGCAGTGACCCGGGAATTTGCAGGGCTGGCGAGGCACCGAGTCTTCTCAAAAGCTGCTGGGGCAATTGATGGCTGCCATGTCTGTATAAGATTTGACATTTCCCTCAAGATACAGTCTCCTTGTTAGTACAATGAATATATTCAATTAACATACAAATGTGTTTTTTTCTCAGGTCATCGCCGCCTGTACCATCCTCCACAACATCTGCCTTTGGACAGGAGACCTCATTGCCCCAGAGAACCTGCAGGAGGATGAGGGGGAAGTGGGGACTGACACTGTCGCTGGATTGCAGTGGAGGGCAAACAGGGCATACACAGGATGCCAAAAATGTATGAAAATAGTACACGTGTGAGAGTCAATGTAATGATTTAACCAAAATAACTCCAATATTTGACAGAGACATGGCAGCCATCAATTGCATCCAATCTCCATGTGGATGATGTTGTGGATCCTGGAACCAGTATGATGTCCCACTTCTAACCAGGAGAGGGACACCAGGAATTCCACTGCAAGCAATGCCACCAGTCTTGGAACAAGTGGCTCATGCACACTTCAAATGAGTCGCTGGTCAGACAAAAATCATTTGATTTACAATTTGTTTTGGGGGTTTTTTTTACTAGCACTGGAACACTCTGGTTTGTCCTGCAAAAAATATGGACTGTACTTGTATGTTATGTATAGCTATTAAGGTTGCTTTTTATTGTTAAGTTGTACTTATGTAATAGTATTTTTTTTTCCAGCCTAATCAAATTGTTTGTTTTAAAGTCAAGTCTGTTTTGACTTGGCCCTGGGGAAATAAAAAAAAAAAAAAAAAAAGTAAACTGACACAATCAAATCTTCATGCTCACAAAATGAAAAGTTACAAAACAAAAGAAAAATGTGGACATACTTTATATTTCTTTTTAAATTGTCCCATTTCTTTTTAGCCTGTAGGGTCGTGACCTTCCCCTGCAGGCCCAATTTCTCCAAGATAATCCTGTGTTAAATGACAATGCATGGGGAAAATGGTTAGGAAACCTGGTATTATTGGAAACATCCATGTTACACACTTCAATCCATGAGAGTTTCTATTAGCTTTGCCATTTCATGTGGACAGAGGAGTGAGTCGCAGCCTAATTCATAATTGAGTTAGACCTCTGACATTATTGTGATACATGATATAATATACACTTTATAACAATATAATACACGTGTTATAACAATGTAATACATGTGTTATAACAATATAATACATGTGTTATAACCAGGGGTGCACATAATTTTTTTTTATGGGTTACTCACATGAGTACCAATAGATTGTGTTTGGTACTCACCGAGTGGTCTTAAGAAGAGTCTTCCTCAATGTCCTCCTCTGTGTCGCCACCGCTATCATCCGCTTCATCCGTTTCCACCATGGTATATGATGAAGTTGATGTAGATGCAGCTACCTGTCCCTGGTTGAGCCTCCGATTAGCGGTGTCCATCCATTTCCTTTCTGTTTTCCTGTCTGTTTTAAGTGCATCCATTCTCTCACAGTCATTTCATTGTCAAGTTGTAAGATGACTTCATATTTCTGAAGAATGCTTTGAACAGTTGTGTTGCCAAAACGGTGGAGGTCTTGCATTTCTTGAGACCATGTTGTGGGATCAAATACTAAGAAGTGGTCACATGACTTGAGGGAGTTGTATCTACTTTCAAATTCTTCAATTAACCCTCTGAGTAAATTCGACTTGTCTCTGTCAGCATCAGTATTGGAAACAGCGTGTGTCCTGTGGTGACCTTTACTATCAAGCAGAAGTGTGAACTGTCCAATGGCCACCATTAGTTCATCTTTACATTCTCCAATGGTCATTTTTTCCTTCTGAAACCTCAAAGATGTGGTCTTCAAAATGTTACCAATATCAAGCATGTTGGCCAGAAAACATTGAAAACGCTCTGTGCAAATATGCTGAAATTCCCTTGTGTCACTTGTAGCCAGCTGCATTTTAATGGCTGGCAGTAGTCTTGATATTTTTAACAGTGTTTCATGCCTCCATGCAGACCATCTGATATTATGAAACTTACCCAGTTTCACAAAAGAAATCCAATTTTCTTGACACATTTTTCTCAATGTAGCAGTGTTTTTTGCACCACCTTTCTGCAAGTAAAACTGCAACAGCTTGATCAAACAGCGATTAAATGTCTCACAGTAAGGCACACTTTTATCAGCTGACTTTGCACAGTTCTCTAGTGTGTGTGCGGTGCACAAAATGTGCACCAGGGAGCTTCCAACTGCAACGAGTTGCTTAACTCATTCACTGCAAATGACGACTATAGACGTCAAAAATCCAAGCAAACAGCCAGTGCGAATTTTGACAAGAAATTTGAATCGAAAGTTTTCGTTATTCATTGTTTTCATTCATAGTTATTAATCATTGTTGTTATGAATAACAACGATGACAACAATTTCATTGCTAAGTGCTACCATTGTGCGTAGAACGAATTCCTGTTACCCTACAACACGGGCGTTGACGTTCTTGTGATCGGTCTTGGTCTTACTGAGACCACATACTGGGTCTCGGCCTCCAAAAGCCAATTTTAGTCGACTAAAATTGCTCTTTATTTTTGTTGACTAAAGTTGGATTAAAACTAAAATACAATCAGGTGACTGAGTTATGACTAAGGCTTTAATTCAATTTAGTCAGAAGACTATAACTAAAACTAAATTATTATTTTTTTATTAAAATTTTAATTTTAAATTTTTTCTTTTCTTTTTTTTCAAAATTAAAACTGGCTGTTTGCTTGGATTTTGACGTCTATAGTCGTCATTGGCAGTGAATGAGTTAAGTTTTGGCACAACGCCGTTGTACGCACCAACATTAACAGCAGCACCGTCTGTGCACACAGCAACCAGCTTGCCCCTCCAGTCATCCAATCCTGCGTCCTGAAAAAGCTTCACGAGTCCGTTGGTAATGGCTTGTGCGGTTCGATCAGCACCCAGTTCAATTAGTCCAAGGAAGTCCGAGGAAAAGTCTCCGTCAGTGGACACTGGCACAATGTAAACAATCTCCTGCTCAGTTTTTGTGATATCCTCCGATCCATCAAAAAGTAGCCCCCAAAATTCAGAAGACTGCAGCTTTGCTCTCAACTCCCCGCTGATGGTTTGCGCAATGCTCCGAACGATCCGCGTGCCACCTTCACGCGAATGATACCCACTGCCGACATCCACTCCAAGCCGCTTCAGTAAATGAATATCTTCAGAATAGGAAGACATAGGACGTGCATGCTTAGCCTTATGAAAGGCGAGGAGAAAAATATTGCACAGAGCTTGTCGTTGTTCGTCATTAAGTCTGTCTCGCCGCCTAGCAAGAGGACGACTGGCTATTTTTTCACGGCTAGCTTGTTGATTAGCAATAGCTTGCGCTATATTCGTGTGTTCTTTGCTCTTTTCATGTTTGTCAAATAAAGGATGGCTGAAATTCTTTGATCCCTTAAAAACGCACCTGTTTTGTCCGCAAGATGTGGATGTGCGCGGCAAATTTTGCACCACATTTCAGTGCGCTCGTTATTAGCATCAAGCCACGGCACTTCTTGGAGCCACTTTTCAGAAAAAGCCCTCTTCGGCTCAGGATCGATTGTCTGTTTCTTTTTTGGTGGTTCGACTCCAAAGAAGCTGCTTAAAGTCTGTTGTTTCTTTGGCATCTTTCAAAGTTCTCTCCTTCACTGTGCTCAACAAGAATGAATGAGATGGCCGTGTGATATGTGAAAGACAGGTACGCAAAGGCGCGTCGTGACTTACTTGACGTTACGCTTCTGTGATTTCTGTTGCGCATGCGTACCTGCGTACCAATTATGTGCACCCCTGGTTATAACAATATAATACACGTGTTATAACAATATAATACATGTGTTATAACAATATAATATACATTTAGGGCTGCACGATTTTGGAAGAACATGCGATATGCACTGCTTTTCATATAGTGCTTCAACTACGGAATATCGCAATATTTAACATTCACCTAATAATATACAATTTGTATTTAATCAAAGGATGACATTTCATGTTGCTAAATGTATTAATTGTAATTACCCTACAAATGTTCAACTATTGGAGGGTGAGGCACATTTTGTTGCATTGTCAGATACAATTCAAAAAGAAATTCTGCATGGCCCAGTAGATATTTTTCAATATTGTCCAGTCCTATTAAAACATTGTAATACAGGAGTTGCCCCAACCATCACAACACTTCATGTCTTCACAAGTCCAATAACCTGTGGCACAATCTCCAACATCACAACAATCATGTGCCAGCTCAAGTCTAATACTCGGATGGCTTATGAATAGGATCACATTTGATATATTGTAGAACTGTGGATTAATTGCTTTATTACTGATTTTTTTTTAAATAAACAAGTAGCTTTTCTAAAATAGAATTAATCAAAAGGAGCTCCAGCTTTGTGGTATATTTAATGTTTTACACATAATGCGCGAATGTATGCCGAGAAACGTTTCTGGGGAGGAATATGGCAGCCTCAAAACTGGCTATTTAGATCAGTGGTTGGTCTTCTTGGCTGATTCGTCTTCCGTACTTTCCGTACAGCCGTTAAACGTCCTCGGCGGCTTCTTTGCATGTCTTCGAGATGCTTGCGTCTGGACAAGATTTGTTTGAGGAACCAAGCCTTGTTTGAACGAGGCCTTATGCTGCATTCAAGGATGGTCGGAAGTCGGACTTTTTCGAGTTCAAACCAGGAAGTGTGTACGGGAACGCCCCCTTGAACTCGGAAATTCCACTTGCGAAGTCGGAAGAAAAAAAAGGAGCGAAACTTCACCGGCGGACTACAATGTGACGTCACTCTGAATGGCAAAACACAATTTACTCGAGTATAAAACTAGATAGCTTCCTTCATGCATAAATGTTAGAGATAACTCCACGTAACGCAATGTATGTGACAGTATTGCCGCTATCTCCCTGCATGAAATTATACGCTCAACTACTTAACTGTATGGAATGCTTATAAAATAAGAATAAAACAATAAATTAAGCAAAATTGCAAAAAGGTAAGTTTTCTAGAGGTCAAAATGAGTTTTGAGGACCAAAATAAAAAAAAATGTTTATCACTATCCGCCATTTTGGTTGTTGACGTTCGCCTCAAACACTTTCAGGTCGGAACTGGGAAAAACCAACGCGAATATATTCGACTTCCGACCATTCTCGAATGCAGCATTATTCTCTTTTCTTGTCTCTGTCTGTGTCGAGTTGTCGTTGGTGTTTCCTGCTGTCATGCTGCCGCTTTTATATTTTGTCCTGTCGTTTCCCCCGACTTCTTTGCCATTTTGGACTCTGTTGTTTTTATTCCCGACAAGTACTTTGTGTGCCTCCTTATTTTTGTTTGAAGAAAGAAAATTCTTGTTTTTTTTACCTGGCTCTGCCTCCCTGCACTTGGGTTCACAACGACCACCTCATCCCACCAGACCCTGGCGAACTCAGCCGAGACCGGGCGCAGGAAGTCAAGTCCAATGCAGTCCTTTTTTTCTTTGAAATGTTGTGGCTTGCCTGAACCTGACACGTAATATGTTTCTTCTGTTTGGGCCATTCGGACAGCCGGCTCACGACTTTCTCCTCCTCGCATATCACGCGACCACCGAAACCGTCAACACGCACCGGCGCATAAATCACCGATGATTTATTGAGAATGAAAATGTTTCAAGACTTCCTACATTATTTTCTATACTCAAATAATACAATAGAAAAAATACTAATTTAATAGTAGGATGCTCATTCGGACACAGACAGGAAGTTGAAGACAGGAAGTTGAAAGCAGGAAATTGAAAGCAGGAAGTTGAAGGTGAGCAATCTGGTGTGTCCATCAAGCCCTCCACTTTGTTGCCATCCATCAACACCTTTTTTTCAGTCGCTAAGCGCAAGCGCAAATTGACTTCATCGCAGCTCACAGTGGGAGTGTGCGGTGTGTGTGTGCGTGTGCACGTGTGCGTGTGTGTGATCACTCAACTATAACTGCAGCACTAATTAAAAGTGTGCTGAATGTGTGTGTTCTTGTCAGCTACAGCTTTAGGCTGACTTTAGAGGAGGGGGGCGGGGCCTGTGTGTGTGTGCGTGCGCGTGTGTGAGGCAGCCATTTGATTTAGTGTCAGCTCGCTTGTGAACTCTTAAAGGGTCAACACACTCACATTGTTTCTGTCCAAAATTCCATTTTTCTTCCTTCATTTGTGTCATTGCGTCTGTCTGTCATAGACCGGATCCCCCCCTGACCCCCCCTGACCCCCCTCCCGACCCAAACGCGCGCACACTCATCCATCACTCACTTTTACTCAAGCAGCAGATTCACGCACGCACACAGCCGAGCGTGATCAGCAGGTGGCAGCCAAGCAGAAAAGCTTGCAAATAGCAGGTCAGTGGCGCACGTGCACGCGTGTGCATGCGCGTGCCCCTGCGTGTTGACCACATTGTGCGCGCGTGCACACGCATATGCGAGCACTTTGAAAGCGGCCATCTTGCTGTTTGAAAACCGCAATGCATTGTGGGTGAAGGCACTCAACGGCAACTTGCGGGCCACTTTCACGGCTCGGCAGCACGCCGTCAATCTCGACGTGATTGACGGCCATACGCCTGGGGACGCACCTTACCCCGCCCCCCTCCCTGGTTGCCTGGTTACAAGCAGGTGAGCTCATTTGCTTGACTTTTCGTCAAGTCGGTGCATGTGTCTGCTTGACGAGCTCCCTTATGAGCTCGTTAAAGAGCGGAGGGTCATTAAAGAGACAAACTGACCATCTTTCACACGCGCGCGCGCACGCACACACAGCAGCTGTTCAAGCACGACATTAAAAGTCTCATTTTTT